>NC_059179.1:630172-943326 GCF_019923935.1 Bubalus bubalis | reverse complement strand
AACGTTTCAGAAATGAGTCAGAGAGCCTTAAGCTTTCTGGCTAAGGGGAACCTGATCGCCTTGAAACTCGGTCTGACAGAGGGAAGCACTAAAAATCACACTATACTTCAGTAGTCATGTACATTTGTGAGACTTGGACCGTTAAGAAGGCTGAGTGCCAAAGAATTAATGCCTTAGAATAGTGGTGCTGAAGAGACTCTTGTGAGTTCCTTGGACAGCAAGGAGATCAAACCAGTTAATCATAAAGAAAATCAATCATGAATATTCATTGGAAGGACTGATGCTGAAACTTCAATACTTTGGCTGCCTGATGTAAAGAACAGGCTCACTCAAAAAGCCCCTGATGCTGGGAAAGACTGAGGGCAGGAGGAAAAGAAGGGGCCACAGAGGATGAGATGTCTGGATAGCATTATCAACTCAATGGTCAGGAATTTGAGCAAACTCAGGAAGATAGTGAAAGACAGGGCAGCCTGGTATGCTTCTGTCCATGGGCTCACAGACATAACTTAGCGACTGAGCAATGTCATCAAAAATACATTGTATTTATTCTTTTCATAATTTTTAAGAATTAAAAAGTTCTATCAGTTCAGTTCAGTTGCTCAGTCATGTCCGACTATTTGTGACCCCATGAATCGCAGCACACCAGGGCTCCCTGTCCATCACCAAATCCCAGAGTCCACCCAAACCCATGTCCATTGAGTTGGTGATGCCATCCAACCATCTCATCTTCTGTCATCCACATTCCTCCTGCCCTCAATCCTTCCCTGCATCAGGGTCTTTTCAAATGACTCAGCTCTTCACATCAGGTGGCCAAAGTATTGGAGTTTCTGCTTCAACATCAGTCCTTCCAATGAACACCCAGGACTGATCTCTTTTAGGTTGGAATGGTTGGATCTCCTTGCAGTCCAAGGGACTCTCAAGAGTCTTCTCCAACAGTGCAGTTCAAAAGCATCAATTCTTTGGTGCTCAGCTTTCTTTATAGTTCAACTATCACATCCATACATCACTACTGGAAAAAGCATAGCCTTGACTAGACGGACCTTTGTTGACAAAATAATGTCTCTGCTTTTTAATATGCTGTCAGGGTTGGTCATAACTTTCCTTCCAAGGAGTAAGCGTCTTTTAATTTCATGGCTGCAATCACCATCTGCAGTGATTTTGGAGCCCAGAAAAATAAAGTCAGCCACTGTTTCCACATCTATTTGCCATGAAGTGCTGGGACCAGATGCCATGATCTTAGTTCTGAATGTTGAGCCTTAAGCCAACTTTTTCACTTTCCACTTTCACTTTCCTCAAGAGGCTCTTTAGTTCTTCTTCAGTTTCTGCCATAAGGGTGGTCTCATCTGCATATCTGAGGTTATTAATATTTCTCCCGGCAATCTTGATTTTTCTGTGTTCACAATTTAATGTACCTATCAACACCATCTACATCTTTTTCATCAGATCCAATATAACCTCTGTACCCATTAGGTCATAATCCACCTTCTCCGTTGCCTCCTCGCTTTGGTAATTTCTATTTCCAACTTCCATGAGTTAGCCTATTCTGTGTACCTTAAACCAGTGGAATCATATAATATTTGTCTTTCTGTGTCTGCCGTATTTCGCTAACTATAATAAATTTTTGTGTTAAATCGTCCACCCATTTTGTAGCATATTTCAATCTTTAATTCGTTTTTATGGCAGGATAGTATTCCATTCTGAGTACATATCACATTTCATTTATCCGTTCATTACATGGTGGTCTTTGGGTTGTTTCTAGTATTTAAGTACTAATAATACACTGTGAACATTAGTGTGCAGATTTCTGTACGGTCCTATAATTTAAATGTGCATATTTAAAATATCACTGAATATAACAATACAAAGTGTGAATGTTAGGTGAACTAATATGTTAGATTTTGAATTACTAAAAATATATTTTCTCACTAATTGTAAAAAAATGTACCACACATATGTTATCTGTGAGTAGAATTTGATAACTGAAACTGAAGTGATATGATATTGGAATTTTCTGTATAATCCATACAACTTTTATGTCAATGTAATCCTGCTTTAAATAAAGTCTAATAATTTAAAGATATCTTGAAACATGACTTCAGGGGGGAACACATCACACCTAGTGTTAAAAAATTAGCTAATGTCCAAACCATAGCTAGAGACCATCTTCACTTTTAAGCATGAACCAAATGCTGAATTTAGAATGCATCTTTCCTTTCATACTTAAAGCAGTACCAACTGATATAGTTTCAATTTGAACACATGAAATAAAAGAACATTGCTTAGTATTTCTGTTTGTTTTCTTAAACTTGAAGCCCTGAACATACTACAATAATCATTCTTGAATGAATTTAATGAGAAAATTTCCACAGTACCTTCAGTTGAGTCAGTTGTAGGGTGCACCCTATTATGTGGCCAACAAACTCTCTTCATCCAGCTGGTTCTTGATGCTCTTGACATTTGAGGGATGTTTCTTCTCGCCTTCTGGGTGAGACGTACTGTGAAATGCATTATAATGGTGAGAGCTGTCGACATCTTGCCGGCAGAGGACCACCCGGGAGCTAATAATAAGTGATCCATAATTCAATCCTCTGGTCCCCTTCCTCACCGGATGCCTAGCAAGGCTTCCTGAATTCAAAGTGGACTTAGGAAGATCTGCAGTTTGATGTGCACTGAAAACATCCAACAGACTGGCTGTGTGTGCAAATATCTCTATTTAACTGAGACCTAGAGGCTCAGCAGAGCATGGTGACCATGCCTGATGGACTGGATTCAAATCACATTTAGGAGAAGCAGGTACTTGGGAAAGACATATGGATCCCTCTTTGCCTCAGTTCCCTGTCCTGAGTTGGAGACATGTTAACATGGCGTATTTTTAGTATTATGAGGCCAAGAATGATTAATAGACAAATAAATAAATAGAAAAGTAAAGGACTGGTGCTTCATAATTTCTCAGTAAGTGTTCAACCTTGAATGATGGCAAGAATAAGATGGACCTTCAGTAGTGGTTGAAAGCAGAGAGGACATTTTGATGGCTCCAATAAGTGGAGATGGAAGCTTATTCTTCAGCTTTTTCACCAAAACAAGTTTTTAGAGCACATGGAAAGTATCTATTATCACCTCCTCGGACACTCAGCCCTGTTCAAGAGGAAGAGTGGACAAAGTGTGGGCTGTAATCTATATGTTACATTAGATGGTGTTGAAATTTAGAGAGATGAAGTGATTTTCCAAGGGTCACACAATAATAAATAGTGAATCTGGGGCAGGATTGTAGATGGTTCCCTGAGGACACAGATGCCTGCACCCCTGAGACCTGTGCTAAAACCCCTTACCCAGGACCTCAACCCTACCTCCAACTCAAATTATCCTGCCCCTAGTTTTCTGTGGATAAGAGCTGATGCCCTGAAGAAGATGCCTCAGCCTTAAAAAGAGCTCAAATCCTCCTTCTACCACTCATCTCTATATCTCAGTTCCTGATCCAAAATACAAGTTTCCTCTGAGCAAAGCCCCTCAGAAAGACCACAGGATTCCAAGTCTGTCCATCCTCCAAAGCTTCTTCACACACTCAACCATCTCACGAGCAGCCTTCCCAAAGCCCAGTTCACCTTGCTAAGTGACCAGTGGTCTGTTTGGCCAACAAGTTGGCTCAGAGCTCAGAACCGTCTAAACCAAAGGCCACATGATGGTTCTACCAAGAATTAACTTCCCTTTAACTTGAGCAAGTCTGGATGAGCAGTTAATGTGAGTTAACTTGGGAGGTGGGCATCTGTGCTGGCCTTTGGTGGCTTAACTAAGTCTGAGATGCTCAAAGTATCACAGCTGATCTGAACACTTATTTGAGCAGCCTGGACCAAGTGCCAGCTAAGAATGAGCAGGAGTTCAATCTTTCCCCACTAAAATTCTGACTCTATCAACTTCTCATCATGCTCTAGACCCTGTAGTGGAAGACAACAGTGCCCCATATTCTTTTTGAAAATCATCTCCATCCTCACAGCCTGGAGACTCTAACCCTAGATTCTCCTTGAGGATCAACAGACAAGCTCTCCTTCCCTCAGTGACCAAATGTTATTCCTACCAACCCAATAGCACTATGCCATCTCACTAAACTCCTTGGCAACAGACAAACAATAATCCAGCCCACATCCACCCATGGGAATCCCACCAGTAAATTCCAGTTTCTTTCCTTTTTAAGTCTTTAGATTTACACTGCTAGTGTTTGTAGATTTGGGCAGCAGCATTTGAGAACAGTTAAGATGTAATTCCCTTTACTATAATGTCCGATGTTGGGGAGACATCATGGTTCTCCTCTGTTAGTTCTTTCCATCTGTTTCTGGTGTACAAAACTGGCATTGGGAAATTGGAAATCTAGGAAGATATTTAAGGCAGCCAGCTGACAGGAGAATCAAAATATAATTTAAGGAATAATACAAAACTATAAAACACAGTTATAACTCTGTACATAAATTAGAGTGATGGAAAAGAAAAATAATTTAAAAAGATGAGGAAAATTCATCAGTAAAGATTAACCAGCCCATTTGAAGGAGCAGCCTTCAGAGGATCAGTGGGAACTTACCTCCCAAACAATTCAGGTTACCCATTTCTCTTTGCCACCATACATGAAGCTCTCAGCTCGAAAACACACTGAATGCAGAATGTGTATCACCACATTACCATGGCGACCACACATCACAGAACCTTCAGAATTAACTGAACTCTGCACAGGATGAGTCCAACTGCCACTGTCCAACTCCTACTGTCATTTTATGGACAAGTTTGGCTTTTCAGAGTAAACATTTTGTTTCAAAAATTGAATCTCAGGCTCACACATTCCTCTCTGATTATGAAAATAATTTATATGAATTAAAATGTTCTGTCCCCAAGTATAGCTGATAGTGAACATTTTGAGGTGAGGAGGGACAAATCTAACACATTGAGAATAAAAAGAAATTCTATTATTGATTGGAATATCATCTTGATACTGATCACAAGTTTGTGCTCCTGAAACAGTGAGGAGAGAAAGCCTTACTGCAGGGCCACACAAGGAGAAAAGACAGACAAACAAAAAAAGCTGAGCACCCAGAAAACTTTCAGCAAAGCACTTTTCTAGGAAAGCTGAGGGAGTGGCCTGGTTACTTCTGGGGTCAGAGTCTTTGCTCTTGAGGTCAGGTCACGGTCAGGTCATGATGTTCTTGTGGTGGTGGTGGTGGTTTAGTCACTGAGTCAAGTCCGACTCTTGCGGGCCCATGGACTATACCCTGCCGGGCTCCTTTGTCTATGGGATTCTCCAGGTAAGAATACTGGAGTGGCTTGCCATTTCCTTCTCCAGGGGACCTTCCCAACCCAAGAATCAAACCCTGGTCCCCTGCACTGCAGACAGGTTCTTTACCGATGGAGCCAAGAGGGAAGCCCTAATGTTTCTGTAAACCTCCCCCCTAAACAAATGCTACTCTCAGTTCTGAAAAGAAAGCATCAGGTCCCAGGCACCACCCTCTACCTCTGGGGTCCAGGCCCAGGCCAGGAGGAGCGGGTCCTGGGCGTGCAGGGCATCCGGCACCCAGTCAGGGTCCTATGTCCAGTGCCTGGCCCTGGCTGAGGGGGCAGGTCTCAGTGGGCAGCACCTCAGAGCCAAGTCCCAGAACCCATCCAACTTTCATCTCTCTGGGTCCTAGCGTCTAGGACCCAGCCGGGCTCAGGCTGCTCATTTAAGCTGCAGAGACACACTTGTAGCAATTTCCAACTGGGTTAATCTTTAGTTCACAACAATTCCTCTCTTTGAAAGAAGTCTCAACCACAGAGGCAAGCCTGAAATGATGTGTAAGATCCCTGCACACCAACCTAACCTCCTGCCACCTCCTGGGGGTGGACAACCAATCAATGCTGGACCAAGTGTGGAAACGTGAATGGAGAAAAGGAGCTGGGAAACTCTTTCCTTAGTAGCCAGGGTCATATCCTCCAGCTGCCCAGGGCTCTGGGGACCATGCCCAGATCGTCCTCTACAGCTTATAGGTCATGGAGGCAGGGACTGGGGAAAGGTTCACTGCTTTGTGTTGGGAAGAACCCCTGGAGAAGGGAAAGGCTACCCAATCCAGCATTCTGGCCTGGAGAATGCCATGGACTGTATAGTCCATGGGGTCGCAAAGAGTCAGACACTACTGAGCGACTTTCACTTTCACTTCAGCTGCTTTGTGGCCTGGATCTGGCCTGTGGGCACCCATGGGAAGGGCTCTGGGACTCTGTGGGACACAGTCCCCAAACTGTCCTGGGCCCCCATCTCACCCATCTGCCCTGAGGCCTGAGGGCCTGGATAGCGCATGGAGAGGCCTCTGTCCCAGACTCATCAAACTCTGGTGAGGACTGCTGACAGGTTTCCTGTTGGTGGAGCATGACCTCTAACCCTAGGCTAAGGGTCCCACTGAAGGTCTTACAATATTGACTGTGCACCCACCCCACCCTTAGTACAGTCTCCTCCACCCATTTCTACTCCTTCTGAGTCCCCAGACTTTCCTAGAAGAAACAAAGCCTAAGATTTAATCTTATAAACAAAATTAAGTTTCACACCTAATGTATCCACTTGTACTCTTTATTTGGATCCCTGTAAATTCTTCTCACAAAAATGAACGTTTTTGTCGTGTGTTGCAAGCATGTTTTCAATTTATCACTATCTTTAATTTTTTTTTTAATTTTTGTTTATTTGTTTTTGTCTATGCTAGATCTTCCTTGTCATGCTTGTCTTCTCTCTAGCTGTCCTGAGTAGGGACTTCTCTCTTGTTGTGGAGCACAGGCTCTAGGTGCACAGGCTTCAGTAGCTGTAACTCGCAGGCTCTAGGGCCCTGGGTCAGTAGCTGTGGTGCACGGGCCAGTTGCTCAGCGGCATGTGGGATCTTCCTAGACCAGGGATCAGATCCATGTCCTCTGCACTGGCAGGCAGATTCTGAACCCCTGGGCCACAAAGGAAGTCCCATCACTGTCTTTTTACTATGGTTACTTTTACTTATATCATGCAGACATTTATTTTCAAAAACATCAGTAATTTAAATATTTTTGTTATTTTGGTTGTGAGAAGGAAAAGGGGAAGGATGTTATGACTAATATTTTTATTAAGGGCCAAGTACTCCTTTAAAAATATTTTAATAAATAGGAAAATAACAGCAGGTGTTTAAAGACAACTTTTCTATTAAACAATTCTAAATATTTCTAAAGATGTTTGTCAAAATGGACTAATTAATTTTTTAGGGTAATGATAGAAAATTTCCCCCAGAAATGATATAGAGTAGAAATATCCTGATGAAGTCATAAATGGAACTGAGTGTTTTGTAAAGCACATGTGATAATTTATGTCTCAAAAACCTGAAAACATTTTGGAAGCGATAATGATGGTATATCAATGATTAAGTCATTTTAACAAATTTCATTTACAATGTGTCTATTCATCAGATAATGAACTTGCAGTTGTTTTCTGAGAAAAGAGGGGCACGTTCAATTCATGTTAGTTAAAGAACTTTAAAAGAATTTGTGATTAAATTTGTTATGTCCTATTAATGATTTCAATGGTGGAGAATTCACTGAGTTTTAATACAGCTCCAATTTGCCAAGTATATTTGTATTTCTTTGACCAAGCAACATATTGGACTTTTTGAACATTTTCCTACAGTTGATTCAAGAACTATTTATAAAAGTTGGTGAATATTTCTAATAATTAAACAGGATAAATTATGTAAAACAAGGAAATGGGACCAACTTAGAGAATATCACTCTGTTAAGTGCATAGTACCTCGAACATCCTAACTAAATTCTGCTGACTATAAGTAGTGTGAGCTATTATTGTTATGGACTAAATCTCTGTGTCCCCACATAAATTTATATGTTGAAACCCTAACCTCCAATGAGATGGTCCCAGGAGGTGGGGCCTTTGGGAGGTAATTACATCATGAGGGTGGAGTCCCCATGACATTATCATCTTTCTAAAAAGAGGAATAAAGCTCATCCTTTCTTTCTGCCACATGAAGATAAATGAGAAGGTGGCAAAATCTAAGTAAGACACATTCACCAGAACCTGACTGTGCTGAATCCTGACCTTGACTCGCAACCTTTAGACTATGAGAAACAAATAATTATTGTATAAGCACCCTCATCCAAGGTATTCTGTTACTGCACCCCTAACTGACTGAAGCACCTATCATTATGGGTTTTGAGAGTAAGATTTTTCTTTAGCTATTTAGTTAATAGAAAGGAGCCACAGATCCTTCCAAAAACATTGCACTGGAAAGAGTTAAATAGGCAAGGAAAACTTTATTCAAGACATTGTGATAAAGGTCAAGACTACTGGAAGGAGAAAGATTGAACTCAACTCCCCTGAAACAAGTGACTGGGATAGGGGGATTTGTAAACCCTGAGTGAGCTAATGAGAACATAACACAGGCCCTCAGCCTCAAGGTTCCCATCTGTGCTTAGTCATTGGCACTTGTGGAAATGAAGCTTCCGCCTTTCTACACAGACTGGGATAAAGGGACCCATTTTTCAGATGATCACTTTTAGGAAGGCGGGCTCAAAGGTTCTCGAAAAAGACATTCCTGGGTTGTAAAATGTTCACATATCATCATGGTAGAGAAGGAATTGACACACCTTCTGAAGTAGATGGTCAAAGAACAAGGAGATCAAGAAAAAGTGTCTGGAATAAATTGGGAGATTGGGATTTATATTTATACACTTATATACAAAGTAGACAACTAATAAGGCTCTAGTATACAACACAGGGAACTCTATTCAATACTCTATGTCCTGTGCTTAGTCAATCAGTCGTGCCCAAATCTTTGTGACCCCATTGACTGTAATCCATCAGGCTCCTCTGTCAATACTCTATAATTGATATATATATATATATATATATATATATATATATAGAGAGAGAGAGAGAGAGAGAGAGAGAGAGAGAGAGAGAGAGTCGAAAATGAGTGTATATATGTAACTGATTCACTTTGCTGTGCAGCAAAAATTAACACAACATTGTAAAGCAACTGTACTCCAAGACAAATTAGTTTTTAAAAATGTCTGAAGTTTATACAAACTGTGGGGACTCTTAAGGCCCTTTTCGTAAAGTCCTAGTTCTTGCTTATTTACTCTTGATAGAAAGGCAAAAATAAACAAAAGAAAATCTTTTGATCTGGTAGACATGCACTGCTAATCATTTTACATTGTGGTTTATTCATGAAGAAACTCTGAATAAACGAAGCAGTAAAAATAATCCCTCATCATTCTTGATAATATCTTTTATTAATACATACTTTACAATTCTACATTTTAATGAAGGACAAATACGATAATGACAACAAATCAAAGCTTTTGGATGTTTTGCTCAATGATATGAGAGTATATATTATAATGACTAATCTTGTAATGGTAACAGTGTGAGGGGCTAGAAGTCATGCCAGGCTGCTATCAGCTTGGGATCCCCCTGAGACATCCAGACCCCTGAACACATACAGGTATGTGCTTATTCCTATTTGCAAGCGTATTAGCCAGAGTAAAATTGAAGAAAACTTATTAAAATACAGTTTCTTGTTGTTCAGCCACTAAGTCATGTCGGACTCTTTGTGACTCCATGGACTGCAACACGCGAGATTTCCTAGTCCTTCACTTATTATAGTATTTGTATCATAATTAAATCCATTAGTGAGTACCTGGCATCACATATTTCTCATTGAAAATATTTCCTATGTAATACAATCTGCTGGATGTAAGAGTGTAATTAAATAAGTCTTGATCTTACTTTTAAAACTAAAACCATCACTCTGTGACACTGCTGTTGTTGTTCAGTCACTAAGTCATGTCCAGTTCTTTACAACCCTATGGACTGCAGTATGCCCAACTTCCCTGTCCTTCATTATTTCCTGGAGTTTGCTAAAATTCATGTCCATTGAGTCAGTGATGCTAACTAACTACCTCTAACTACCTCATCATTTCCTGCCCTCTTCTCCTTTTGTCTTCAATCTTTACCAGCATCAGGGACTTTTCCAATGAGTCTGATCTTCAGAACAGGTGGGTAAAATATTGGCACTTCAACTTCAGTCATTCCAATGAGTATTTGACATTGATTTCCTTTAAGAGTGACTGGCTTGATCCCCTTGCAGTCAAACGGACTCTCAAGAGTCTTCTCCAACACCACAGTTCAAAAGCATCAGTTCTTTTGCACTCAGCCTTCTTTATAGTCCAACTCTTCCATTTGTACAACTACTGGAACAACCATACGACCTAGGACCTTTGTCAGCAAAGGGATGTCTCTGCTTTTTAATATGCTGTCTAGGTTGGTCATAACTTGCCTTCCAAGGAGTAGGCGTCTTTTAATTTCATGGCTGCAATCACCATCTGCAGTAATTTTGGAGCCCCCAAAACAAAGTCAGCCACTTTTTCCACTGTTTCCCCATCTATTCACCATGAAGTTGAAAGGCTGTTGCTGAACCATGCAAAGACCTCTGGATTCTTGGTCTCTGGAGGAGAAGAATTCAATCCGGGGCCAGAGAAGAGGCTTGATTGCTCAGAGCTTTTGTGAAATAAAGTTTTATTAAAGTATAAAGGAGATAGAGAAAACTTCTGACATAGGCATCAGAAGGGGGCAGAAAGAGTACCCCCCTGCTAGTGTTAGCCATGGAGTTATATACTCGGTAATTAGTTATTACAGTGAATCAAAAGAATGTCTGGAGGTTGTAAAGACCTCACTAGACCTACTCCCATATTTACACCTTAAGATAAGAGGATTAGCCAGAAGCTTTTTTTCCAGAGACTGTCCTCAAACAGAATACATTATTGTTATATAATCCTAAGGAATGTAGAAGGACACAAAAGTTTGTCCTTTCTTCCTCATTGAGAATTCCAGACCCCTCTTTCCTTGGGAACCCCTGGACTTCTTATCAACCTGCCTAGAAAATGACTCTCTCAAAGTGATGGGACCGGATGCCATGATCTTCATTTTCTGAATGTTGAGCTTTAAACCAACTTTTTCACTCTCCTCTTTCACTTTCATCAAGAGGCTCTTTAGTTCTTCTTCACTTTCTGACATAAGGGTGGTGTCACCTGCATATCTGAGGTTATTGATATTTCTCCTGACAATCTTGATTCCAGCTTGTGCTTCCTCCAGCCCAGCATTTCTCATGATGTGCTGTGCATATAAGTTAAATAAGCAGGGTGACAATATACAACCTTGACGTACTTTTTTTCCTATTTGGAACCAGTCTCTTGTTCCATGTCCAGTTCTCACTGTTGCTTCCTGAGGTGCATATAGGTTTCTCAAGAGGCAGATCAGGTGGTCTGGTATTCCCATCTCTTGAAGAATTTCTCAGTTTATTGTGATCCACACAGTCAAAGGCTTTGGCATAGTCAATAAAGCAGACACAGATTTTTTTTTGGAACTCTCTTACTTTTTGGATGATCCAGCAGATGTTGGCAGTTTGATCTCTGATTCCTCTGCCTTTTCTAAAACCAACTTGAACATCTGGAAGTTCACAGTTCATGTATTGCTGAAGCCTCACTTGGAGAATTTTGGGCATTACAGAGTTAAGTAAGTCAGAAAGAGAAAAAAACAAGTGTTGCATGTATAAGGGATATAGGAAATGGTACTAATGTATGTCTTTGCAGGCAGGAATAGAGATTCAGGCATAGAGAAGAGACTTCTGGACACAGAGCGTGCAGGAGAAGACAGGATGAACTGAGAGCATAGCATTGAAATATATACATTACCATATGTAAAATAGATAGCTAATGTTTACTTTATGTATAACACAAGGAGCACAAACTGGTGCTCTTTGACAACCTAGATGGGTGGCATGGGATGGGAGGTGGGAGGAGGATTTAGGAAGGAGGGGACATATGTATACTTATGGCTGATTCATGTTGATGTATGGCAGAAACCACACAACACTGTAACACAATTATCCTCCAAATAAAAATGAATAATTTGCTTTAAAAAGTCCCTTTTAAAATTGAATGAAAAAATATACTTATGAATAAACCTGACTAAGGAGGCAAAAGAACTATATGCTGACAAATACTAAACATGGATAAAGGAAATTTAAGATGATACAAAGAAATGGAATGATACCCATGATATTTGATTGGAAGAATTAATATTGTTAAAATGCCCACACTACAGAAAGCAATCCACAGATCTAATGCAATCTCTGTCAAGTCAACTATGACATTTTTCACAGAACTGAAACAAATATCTCAAAATTTATTAAAAAAAAAACAACAAAAAAAAACATCAAAGCAATCCTAAGGTAAATGATCAAAGCAGGAGCCATAACCTTCACAGGCTTCAGACAATGCTACAAAACTGTGGTAATCAGAACAGAATGGTATTGGCACAAAAACAGACATGTGGATCAATGGAACAGAAATAACCCCACATATCTATGGTCTATTAATCTTCAACAAATGAGGCAAGAATACACAACGGAGAAAAGATAGTCTCATCCACAAATGCTTTTGGGAAAGCTGGAAAGTCACATGTAAATTGATGAAGTTAGAGTACACCCTCACACCATACATAAAAGTAAATTGAAAATGGCTTAAAGTTTTAAATATAAGACATGACATGACAGAACTAGAAGAGAATATAGCAAAACATTCTCTGACATAAATCACAGCAATATTTTCATGTATCAGTCTCCCAAGGCAATAGATATAAAAGTGAAAATAAAAAAGGAACATAATGAAACTCATAAGCTTTTCCACAGCAAAGGAAACCAGAAACAAAATGAAAAATAATCTACAGAATGGGAGGAAACATTTGCAAATGGTGTGAATAACAAAGGATTAATCTCCAAAATATACAAACAGCTCATACAACTCAATAACAACAACAGCAGCAAAAAAAAAAACGCAACCAAAAACTGAGCAGAAGACCTAAATAAACATCTTTCCAAAGAAAACACAGAGCTCATAAGCATATAAAATGATGTTCAACATCACTAATAATGAGAAATGCAAGTCAAAACTACAGCGATGTACCACCTCACAATAGTCAGAATGGTTATCATTAAAATGTCAATTACAAATGCTGCGGAGGGCATTAAGAAAATGTAACACCCCCCACCCCATACTGTTAATGGGACTATAAATTGGTGAAGCCATTATGGAAAAAAGTAGTTACTTTAAAAACTAAAAATAGGACTACTATGTTGCTATTGTTCATTTACTTAGTCATGTCCAACTCTTTGGACACCTTGGACTATATAGCACTCGAGTTCCTTGTTCTTCACTATCTCCTAGAGTTTGCTCAAACTCATGTTCATTGAGTCGATGATGCCATCAAACCATCTCATCCTCTGTTATCCCCTTCTTCTCCTGCCTTTAATCTTTGCCAGCACAAAGGTCTTTCCAAATGAGTCAGTTCTTTGAATCAGGTGGCCAAATTATTGAAACTTCAGCTTCAGCCATCAGTCCTTCCAATGAATATTCAGAGTGGATTGACTGGTTTGATCTTTGAACTGTTCAAGGGACTCTCAAGCGTCTTCTCCAACACCACAGTTCAAAAGCATCAACTCTTTGGTGTTCAGCCTTCTTTACAGTTGAACTCTCACATCCACACATGACTACTGGAAAACCATAGCCTTCACTATACGGAGCTTGGTTGGTAAAGTGATGTCTCTGCTTTTCAATACACTGTCATAGCTTTTTTTTCAAGGAGCAAGTGTCTTAATTTCATGGCTGCAGTCACTGTCTGCAGTCATTTTGGAGCCCTCCAAAAAGCAGAGACATTACTTTGCCAACAAAGGTCTGTCTAGTCAAGGCTATGGTTTTTCCAGTGGTCATGTATGGATGTAAGAGTTGGACTGTGAAGAAAGCTGAGCACTGAAGAAATGATGCTTTTGAACTGTGGTGTTGGAGAAGACTCCTGAGAGTCCCTTGGACTGCAAGGAGATTCAAACAGTCCATTCTAAAGGAGATCAGCCCTGGGTGTTTTTCGGAAGGAATGATGCTAAAGCTGAAACTCCAGTACTTTGGCCACCTCATGCGAAGAGTTGACTCATTGGAAAAGACTCTGATGCTGGGAGGGACTGGGGGCAGGAGGAGAAGGGGATGACAGAGGCTGAGATGGCTGGATGGGATCACCGACTCGATGGACGTGAGTCTGAGTGAACTCCGGGAGTTGGTGATGGACAGGGAGGCCTGGTGTGCTGCGATTCATGGGGTTGCAATGAGTTGCGCACAAGTGAGCGACTGAACTGAACTGAAAATAAAGTCTCATTGCTTCCATTGGTTCCCCATCTACTTCTTATGGAGTGATGGGACCAGATACCATTCAATTCAGTTCAGTTTAGACACTCAGTCGTGTCTGACTCTTTGCTACCCCATGGACTGCAGCACACCAGGCCTCCCTGTCCATCACCAACTCCAAGAGTTTACTTAAACTTATGCCCATTGAGTCAGTGATGCCTTCCAACCATCTCTTCTTCAGTTGGCCCCTTCTCCTCCCACCCTCAGTCTTTCCCAGTATCAGGGTCTTTTCAAGTGAGTCAGCTTTTCGCATCAGGTGGCCAAAGTAATGGAGTTTCAGCTTCAACATCAGTCCTTCCAATGAATATTCAGGACTGATTTATTTTAGGATGGACTGGTTGGATCTCCTTGCACTCCAAGGGACTCTCAAGAGTCTTCTCCAACACCACAGTTCAAAAGCATCAATTTTTTAGTGCTCAGCTTTCCTTAGAGTCAAACTCTCACATCCATACATGACTACTAGAAAAACCATAGCCTTGACTAGACGGACCTTTGTTGGCATAGTAATGTCTCTGCTTTTTAATATGCTGTCTAGGTTGCTCATTATCTTAATGATATCAGATACCATGATCTTAATTTCTTCAATGCTTAGGTTGAAGCTAGCATTTTTGTTTTGTTTTTTTTTACTCTCCTCTTTCACCTTTAGTTCCTTTTTGATTTCTGCCATGACAGTGCTGTTTCAGTATAAATTACTAGGCAGTCAGTGTAAAACTCTGAAACCTCAGCCTTGTTTTCACTAAATATCCTGCTCCATTGTCCTGGATTCCTGGAATGTGTCTTTAGTCTGATCAATTATCAGCACTCAGTTCCAAAGAAGAGCAGCAATTGCATTCTGTTCCATATGCTTGAGGGTGAAACAATGGTGATCATTAATCTTAAGACCATACATCTGGCCCATGGTAAAATGGACAGAGGGCGTGAAAAAGGGAAGTGACTTAATCCAAGGATCAAAAGAAGTCATAAAAATGATGTTAAGTATCTTGACCTTTAAATTTAATATTTAGAAATAATGTGATTGAAAGGAAGGGTATAAAAACCACCTTGGGGTGATTCTTTACCCCCTCTCTATGCTAAGTGTCTATGCTGAAAGCTTTGCACTTTCCTTCTCTTTAATAAATCTTATTCAGTTACTACCATGTACATTTGCATGTTCATGGATTCCATTCTTTGGCTGCGTGGACAAGAACTCGGATTCCTGTCTCATCTTTTGGGGGCTTGTCTGGAAAGCCTGAATGCCTACTCAAGGTAAGCACAGACATTCACTCTCAAATCTGTCATTCACTTCTCATTATCTAATCTAGCTGCACGGTCTCTTGAGCCACTCTATTTCACAAGCCTGCCTGAGTTCCAAAGGCAGACAGCATTAGTATACAGTAGCATCGGGTCTCGGTACTAGCCAGCAGATTGACCTGGGGTGCTGAGCAAAATCTCTGCTAGGCTGCTGCCTCAGTGAGAACCGCAGGACATCTACCATTTCTCTTTCCTAACATTTAGAGGTTATGAGATTTTTCACTTAAGGTAGGATCATTTCGGAGTGTGTGTAACTACTACTAACCTTGTGCACTACATAGCTTGCTTTAGGGGAACTCCAGTTCAGGCACACTCATTGTTCAAGAGCACAGCAAGTCCACCAACTTAGGCTCTCACTCTATATCTATCTCTAGGTGGAAAGGAAGATAGAGACAGGAAGAGGACAACAGTCCAGGGTAACTGGATAATGATGCTCAAGACCAGGTGCACTCCAAAGTTGAGGGAAGCATACTTTATTGGTGTTTCTTTGCCCCCACTGTGCAAGGTGGGGACACCCTCTATCAGAAGAACCAGAGAAAAGACGAAGAGCACTGGATGCTGGTCTTCTGTCTTTCAGATGGGAGCCACCTCTTTGTGCCCTATGCCCAGCTCAAAGCAGATGCCTTTGGCAAGTATACTGAAGAACTAGAAGAAGTTTGACCCTTAGACCTTGTTAAAGAAGAGTATGATCTTTTTCTGCACCAAGGCATAGCTTCAATAGGATCTATCTGATGGTGAAAAATGACCCCCTGAGGGCTCATTTGATTATAATACCATCCTCCAACTAGAAATCTTTTGTAGTCAAGAAGGAAAATGGTTAGAAGTGCCATATATACAGGTTTTGTCTTGAGAGAGAAAACCCTCTTATCCAGGAGTTGTGGGCTTCCTACTTCCATGCTGCCTATAACTTCCTCCAAGTCCTCAGGTCCAAACTGTCACCCTTAACCAGAGCTGCCCAAACCTAGCCTGCAGGAGCTTCCACAATCTCCGGTAATGCCTTGGGCACCAGCAGCAGCTCCTACCCCAGTGGCTCCTAACCCAACACTGGTGACCTCTATGCTATATCCTCCCCTCCTTCCATTACAAGAAGCTCCTAATGGGGACTTGGGAGCCACAGGAGTCCATGTTCCTTTCCCCCTCTGAGATTTAAGGCAAATTAAATTAGACCTAGGAAGCTTTACTGAAGATCTTGAAAATTATATAAGTGTTTTCCAGGGTCTAAAGCAATATTTGAAATGGCATGGAAAGATATTGTGCTAATCCTGACTAGCACCCTTACTGACAATGAAAGAAGTAGTAATTAAAAATGCCCAGGGATGGGGAGATGAATGGTATGCTATTGGCATGCAGTGGAGACCTGACAGTGAATCAGCCTGGTTACCTACAGGGCTTCAGGCAGTGCCCATAGCTGATCCTAATTGGGCACATGACAAAGACAGTGATGACTGGAAGAGAGTTCACTTTATCACTTGCATTAAGGAAGGCTTAAAAAAATCACAAGCTAAGCCCTTAGACTACTCCAAACTATCTAGAGTGACTCAGGAAAAGGAAGAAATTCACACAGCTTTTCTGGAAAGGCTCAGGGAGGCACTAAGAAAGCACACTAATTTGGACCCAGATGCCCCAAACTTATTCTTTTTTTTTCTTTTCTTTTTTATTTTATTATTATTATTTTTACTTTACAATATTGTATTAGTTTTGCCATACATCAACATGCATCTGCCACAGATGTACACGTGTTCCCCATCCTGAACCCCCCTCCCAGCTCCCTCCCCATACCATTCCTCTGGGTTATCCCAGTGCACCAGCCCCAAGCTTCCTATATCCTGCATGGAACCTGGACTGGCGATTCGTTTCTTATATGATATTATACATGTTTTAATGCCATTCTCCCAAATCATCCCTCTCTCCCTCTCCCACAGAGTCCAAAAGACTGTTCAATACATCTGTGTCTCTTTTGCTGTCTCACATACAGGGTTGTCATTGCCATCTTTCTAAATTCCATATATATGCATTAATATACTATATTTGTCTTTTTCTTTCTGGTTTACTTCACTCTGTATAATAGGCTACAGTTTAATCCACTTCATTAGAACTGATTCAAATGTATTCTTTTTAATGGCTGAGTAATACTCCATTGTGTACATGTACCACAGCTTTCTTATTCTTAAAGAGAAATTTATTAATCAGTTGGCTCCAGATACTCAGAGGAAACTCCTAAAACTGGCCTTTCCAGGTCCTCCTCACCATTCTATGCAAAACAAAGAACTCTGACCTGAAGAAAAAAAATGGACAATAAGGTTGATCACACCCAGCTTCTAACTGGTCCCAGCTGGTCTCCAGAATTCCTTGCCCCAGCCGTTTAAGAAATAACTACTCTGAAGACTTCCCTGGCTTCCCTGTGGCTCAGACGGTAAAGCGTCTGCCTACAATGCAGAAGACCCGGGTTCAATCCCTGGGTCAGGAAGATCTCCTGGAGAAGGAAATGGCAACCCACTCCAGTATTCTTGCCTGGAAAATCCCATTGACAGAGAAGCCTGGTAGGGCTACAGTCCATGGGGTCACAAAGAGCTGGACATGACTGAGAGACTTCACTCACTCCAAACAACCTTGGAGAAGAACAGGCCCCCTTAACAGTAGATGTCCACATATATGCCTATATATACTTACTCTTTTCTTGGGTTAGCGCAGCAGGTCATTAATCTGATGCTGCCCCTTCTTGCCTCATTAAAGGTGAATCCGTTCCATAAAGTGCCGGTCTCCTTCTTTTTCTGAACCTCGCCTCCTCTAACTCCCTTGCCCTACACTGGTAAGAGCTGCCACATCAGTATTCTTAAACAGAAATCAGGAAGAACCTAAAGAAAAATGGAATAGAGATAAGAGAAAGGCCAAAGCTCTCATTATGGCCCTAAAGGGAATTGACTTTAGGGCTACAAAGGTGGGAGGACACAAGCAAAAACGTGAAGTCTTTTTCTGTTGTGGCAAGGATGGACACTTTAAGGGACAATGTCCCCAAGGCAAGCAGAGGCCACCACCAAGGCTTTGCCCCACTTGCAAGGGAGATCACTGGAAGAGTAATATCCCCAGGGACGTAGGTTTCAGGGGTCAGAAACTCAGACACAAGATCAAGATTCACGGGGCCCAGGGCTTCCCACTTTGGCTTCTGTCCTCATTACCACACAGGAGCCTCAGGTGTCTCTAACTAGAAGAGGCCATCCTGTTAAATTCCTACTGGATACAGGAGCCACTTTCTCAACCCTCCTGTGTAATCCGGGTCCTCCTTCTACTAAGTCAGCTACTAAAGGTGGCATTTCTGGAAAGCCAATTACAAAATTCTTTACACAACAGTTGACTTGTATCTGGGATTCTCTTTTTTCTCATGTGTATATGTGCACGTGCTCAGTCGTGTCCACCTCTCTGACTCTCCGACCCCTTGGACTGCAGCCTGCCAGACTCCTCTGTTCAAGGAATTTTCCAGGCAAGAATACAGGAGGGGGTTGCCATTTCCTCCTCCAGGGCATCTCCCCCACTCAGGGATTGAACTTGCATCTTTTGCAACTGCCTGCATTAGCAGGCTGATTCTTTTCTACTGCGCCACCTGGGAATCCCAAGTGAGCACAGGGCGCCTGGCGTGCTGGGCATGGGGTGAAGGGCAGTGGCAGCGAAACTCCACGAGGTGAAGAATGGGGAGGGCGATCATCTGAGGCCAGGTGATCCGCTCCTCCCATGGGGAGGCCGAAGGATCCCCCACGCTCCATCCACTAGGGATGCAGCATCCTTCCCCAAAGTTCTGATGGGGAGACCCTCCTCTAAGGCCCGGGCGCCGGAAGTGGGGCTAAGGACACCAGTGGTCACATCAGGGATGGCCATGGCACCCTCACTTCCAACCACCCACGGGTGGCGGTATAGGCATGGTAGCAAGGCGGTGACCTACGAACACTTGGACGAGCGCACGGCAGGGGGCATCACGCTGGGGGGCTCAGGCGCTCTTCCTGGTCCAGCACGCAACAACATCAGTGGACAGAAGGAGGCAAAGGGCAAAGGAGACGGGGCAAGGCAGGCCGGGAAAGCGAGACGCACCAGGGCGCAGCCCCAGGGATCAGAGGACAGGATGGACGAGGCACCAATGGAATGCTGCCACGTAGGCCCACGTGGCATAAACGTGGCAGAGGCATAGAACCGACAGTGGAGGTGCGGTGGCCGCCAGCTACTGCGAGGGGCCCAGAAGCCATTCTGAATGACCCGGAAGAGAAGCTGCTTCTGCGTCATGCCACGGAATCTCACCCAAGAAGCCTCCAGTGCAGGAGCGGTCCCCTGGCACCCAGGATGTCTATTGCCCTTCCTGGCCCCCATGGCGCCCCCCTATCGGGGATTGCGCCAACCACCGCCAACACCCAGAGCCACAACTGGCCCAGGAGAGCACTCTCCCGCTGTGTACCGGTGCCTCCACGGCCCTCACGTGCAACTTGCTGTGCCCAGCTTCCCCCCTCGGGGACCGAGAGCACTTCTGTGCCAGGAGACACCACCAGCCATGGAGGCCAGGGAAGGACACCATATGAGGCGAGACGGGTTAGGTCCTAAACAGGGTAAGGGGGCACTGGGCGGTCACCTGTGTGGGGCGGGCCGGGAGCCAGGAAAAGCTGGAAGTGACTGGGAAGAGCAATAAACACGCACGGGGGGGCCGGGGCACAGGGGCACGTGCGCTGTCTGGTGATCAGAAAGACTGAGTCACGACAGCCCACCTAGTTTTCAAGTAGGAATATTGCTATTTTTAAACAAAAACATTTCCACACCTGTTAAAAGATTTTGAGAGGCAGGTTGGAACCACTCACCCTTATATATACTATCAGCTGACTGAGTAGAATGATTTGAATTTGTTTCATGAATATAAAGATATTTTGCTGCATTGTTTTCCAAAGGTATACTACAGATTTACACTCCAAATAGTAATATAAATGAATTTCAGGTGTTTAACACACTCATCACCTTTTGGTAATTTATTTTCTTTTTTGTTTTATTCATCCTGTTGAGTATGTAATGGGTCCTAATTTTATTGAATACATATTTTTCCTGATAACTAATGATATTATGCAAGTAAGCTTTTGGGTCATCCCTTTCTTTTGCCAAACTTTTTTTGGGTTATTTGCCATATTAGTACATTAAACTTCTTTATAATTGGGACTATGCGTCTTTTCTTAGAATAACATATATTTCAAATAAGTTTCTTCATACTTTGGCCTGTGTATTTACTCATAAAATGCATTTGGTAAGCAGAAGTTCTTATTCATAATATACTTCAGTTCCTTTTATTTTCCTGTGTAGTTATTACATTTCAAATCCTGGATAAAAAATAATTCCTACTACAAGATTTTGAAAATGTTTCCTTATGCTTTATCTTCTAAGAGACAATTCTATTTTTATTTGCACTTATATCTATAATCTATCTAGAATATATTTATGTGTTTAGGGTGAGGTTGCTGTTGTTGTTTAGTCACTAAGTCCAACTCTTTGTGACCCCATGGCCTATAGCCCTCCAACCTCCTCTGTCCATGTAATTTTCCAGGCAAGAATACTGGAATGGGTTGCCATTTCCTCCTCCAAGGGATCTTCCCAACCCAGGAATAGAACCTGTGTCCCCTGTCTCCTGCTTGGCAGGTGGATCATTACCACTGAGCCACCTGGGAAGCCCTTAGTATGAGGTAGGTGGTTACATTATTATTATTTTTTCTGTGTACTTATTTAAACAAACTCATTCAATTTCTTAAAAATAGTACAATTTCCTCTCACTTCACTGCAGTGGAACATTTCTTACACATAACATAACTTTGTAAAGTATTAATATATGTTTGTCTGTCTTCTGTTTTACTGGCCATTTTTTTTCTTCCTATTTTTACACTAATGCTTCACAATCTTATTTATCAATGGTTTATAAGATCCTTGATATCTGGTGGTAAATGATGATGATACCAGCAATTGATATACCAGGCTCCTGTGTCCCTGGGATTCTCCAGGCAAAAACACTGGAGTGGGTTGCCATTTCCTTCTCTAATGCATGAAAGTGAAAAGTGAAAGTGAAGTCACTCAGTTGTGTCTAACTCTTAGCCACCCCATGAACTGCAACCTACCAGGCTCCTCCGTCCATGGGATTTTCCAGGCAAGAGTCTTGGAGTGGGGTGCCATTGCCTTCTCCGAAAATTGTGTTTACTAATCTTTATAATAAAGAAATTACTTAATCAGATGGTTGTATTGATGGCTATGATGATGTATGTTAATATTTTTCAAAATACAATATTCTCTGAAAATGTATGTATGTATATACACTCTTGAGAGTCCCTTGAGCTCTCAAGATCTTGAGAGTTCAAGGAGATCCAACTAGTCCATCCTAAAGGAAATCAGCCCTGAATATTCTTTGGAAGGACTGATGCTGAGGCTGAAGCTCTAATACTTTGGCCAGCTGATGCGGAGCACCGACTAATTGGAAAAGGCCCTGCTATTGGGAAGGATGGAAAGCAGGAGGAGAAGGGGACAAAAGCGGATGAGATGGTAGGATGGCATCACTGACTCGATGGACATGTGTTTGAGGAAGCTCCAGGAGTTGGTCATGGACAGGGAAGCCTCATGTGCTGCACTCCATGGGATTACAAGGAGTTAGACATGACAGACAGAGAAGGCAATGGCACCCCACTCCAGTACTCTTGCCTGGAAAATCCCATGGATGGAGGAGCCTGGTAGGCTGCAGTCCATGGGGTCACTAAGAGTCTGACATGACTGAGCGACTTCACTTTCACTTTTCACTTTCATGCATTGGAGAAGGAAATGGCAACCCACTCCAGTGTTCTTGCCTGGAGAATCCCAGGGACCAGGAAGTCTGCTGGGCTGCCATCTATGGGGTCGCACAGAGTCGGACACGACTGAAGCAACTTAGCAGCAGTACCAGCAAACATGACAGAACAACTGAACTGAACTGATACATCAGTTCAGTTCAGTTCAGTCACTCAGTCGTGTCTGACTCTTTGCAACCGCATGAACTGCAGCACGCTAGGCCTCCCTGTCCATCACCAACTGCTGGAGGGCACAGGCGCTCTTCCTGGTCCAGCACGCAACAACATCGGTGGACAGGAGGCAAAGGGCAATGGAGCGGTGACCAGGCGGGCTGGGGAAGCGAGACGCACCAGGGCGCAGCCCCAGGGATCAGAGGACAGGACAGACAAGGCACCAATGGAGTGCTGCCACGTAGGCCCACGTGGCAAAGACACAGCAGAGGCACAGAACCGACAGTGGAGGTGGGGTGGCCTCTAGTGACAGCGAAGGGCCCGGAAGCCATTCAAAATGACCCAGAAGCGAAGCAGCTTCTGCGTCCCACCATGGAATCGAATCGCCAGAAGCCTCCAGCACAGGAGTGGTCCCCTGGCACCCTGGATGTCTACTGCCCTTCCTGGCCCCCATGGCGCCCCCCTCTCGGGTCTTGTGCCCACCACCACCAACACCCAGAGCCACAACTGGCCCAGAGAACACTCTCCCGCTGCGTACCAGCGCCTCCACAGCCCTCATGTGCAACTTGCTGTGCCCAGCTTTCCCCCTTGGGGACCGAGGGCACTTCTCTGCCCAGGGACGCCACCGGCCATGGAGGCCAGGGAGGGACACCACATGAGGCGAGACCGGTTAGGTCCTAAACAGGGTAAGGGGGCACTGGGCGGTCACCTGTGTGGTGCGACTCGGGAGGAGGGGGAAGCCGGAAGTGACAGGGAAGGGCAACAAACACGCACAGGGAGGGCCGGGGGAGAGGGGCACATGCGCTGTCTGGTGATCAGAAAGACCGAGTCATGGCCAGGCACCTAGTTTTCAAGTAGGAATATGGCTATTTTTAAACAAAAAATGTCCACACCTGTTAAAGGATTTTGAGAGGCAGATTGGAACTGCTCACCCTTATATATACTATCAGCTGACTGAGTAGAATGATTTGAATTTGTTTCATGAATATAAAGATATTTTGCTGCTTTGTTTTCCAAAGGTATACTACAGATTCACACTCCAAATAGTAACAGAGATGAATTTCAGGTGTTTAATGCATTCATCACCTTTTGGTAATTTTTTGTTTGTTTGTTTTATTCATCTTATTGAGTATGTAATGGATCCTAATTTTCTTCAATACATATTTCCTGATGACTAATGATATTATGCAAGTAAGCTTTTGGGTCATCCCTTTCTTTTGCCAACTTTTGTTGAGTTATTTGCCTTATTAGTACATTAAACTCCTTTATAATTGGGACTATGAGTCTTTTTTTAGAATAACATATTTCAAATAACTTTCTTCATACTTTGGCCTGTGTATTTACTCATAAAATGCATTTGGTAAGCAGAAGTTCTTATTCATAATATATTTCAGTTCCTTATATTTTCCTGTGTAGTTACTACTTTTAAATGCTGATTAAGAAATAATTCCCACTCCAAGATTTTGAAAATGTTTCCTTATGCTTTATCTTCTAAGAGACAATTCTATTTTTATTTGCACTTATATCTATAATCTATCTAGAATATATTTATGTGTTTAGGGTGAGGTTGCTGTTGTTGTTTAGTCACTAAGTCCAACTCTTTGTGACCCCATGGACTATAGCCCTCCAACCTCCTCTGTCCATGTCGTTTTCCAGGCAAGAATACTGGAATGGGTTGCCATTTCCTCCTCCAAGGGATCTTCCCAACCCAGGAATAGAACCTGTGTCCCCTGTCTCCTGCTTGGCAGGTGGATCATTACCACTGAGCCACCTGGGAAGCCCTTAGTATGAGGTAGGTGGTTACATTATTATTTTTTTCTCTGTGTGCTTATTTAAACAAACTCATTCAATTTCTTAAAAATAGTACAATTTCCTCTCACTTCACTGCAGTGGAACATTTCTTACACATAACATAGCTTTGTAAAGTATTAATATGTGTTTGTCTGGCTTCTGTTTTATTCTGTTTTACTGGCTTTTTTTTCCTTCTTATTTTTACACTAATGCTTCACAATCTTATTTATCAATGGTTTATAAGATCCTTGATATCTGGTGGTAAACGATGATGATACCAGCAATTGATATACCAGGCTCCTGTGTCCCTGGGATTCTCCAGGCAAGAACCCTGGAGTGGGTTGCCATTTCCTTCTCTAATGCATGAAAGTGAAAAGTGAAGGTGAAGTCGCTCAGTCCTTTCTGACTTTTAGTGACCCCATGAACTGCAACCTACCAGGCTCCTCCATCCATGGGATTTTCCAGGCAAGAGTCCTGGAGTGGGGTGCCATTGCCTTCTCCGAAAATTGTGTTTACTAATCTTTATAATAAAGAAACTACTTAATCAGATGGTTGTATTGACGGCTATGATGATGTATGTTAATATTTTTGCAAAATACAATATTCTCTGAAAATGTATGTATGTATATACCCTCTTCAGAGTCCCTTGAACTCTCAAGGAGATCTTGAGAGCTCAAGGAGATCCAACTAGTCCATCCTAAAGGAAATCAGTCCTGAATATTCATTGGAAGGACTGATGCTGAGGCTGAAACTCTAATACTTTGGCCACCTGATGCAGAGCACTGACTAGTTGGAAAAGGCTCTGAAATTGTGAAGGATGGAAGGCAGGAGGAGAAAGGGACAACAGAGGATGAGATGGTTGGATGGTCTCACTGACTTGATGGACATGAGTTTGAGCAAGCTCCAGGAGTTGGTCATGGACAGGGTAGCCTTATGTGCTACACTCCATGGGACTGCAAGGAGTTAGACATGACAGAAAACGGAACTGAACTGATACATCAGTTCAGTTCAGTCACTCAGTCGTGTCTGACTCTTTGCGACCCCATGAACTGCAGCATGCTAGGCCTCCCTGTCCATCACCAACTGCTGGAGTTTACCCAAACTCATGTCCATTACACAGGCCTCTAGGGCTTCCCAGGTGGTTCAGTGGTAAAGAATCAGCCTGCTAGGCAGGCTGACCTGCTTCAGTCCCTAGGTTGGGAAGATCCCTGGAGAAGGAAATAGCAACCCTCCCCAGTCTTCTTGCCTGGGAAATCCCATGGACAGAGAAACCTATTGGGCTATAGTCCATGGGATCACCAATGAATTGGACATGACTTAGTGACAAAACAAGGATTGGAAAGGTCCTTTAATCTCCCCAAAGGAGGGAGAAGGGGTGAAAGAGAGATGGGAGGTAAGCAGGTTGACAGGAGTCTATCAAAGTTACAACTCATTCTCAGGGCCTTCTTTCCCAATCCAAACTAGAAATTTCAAGTCAAAGAACATTTGAAATTACATTATAATATTGCTACTCTCAAGATTAAATTGGAGAACTTAAATTCAGATAAATGTGTTTTCTGCATTTCCAAGAAATTAGAGACTCTGAGCATGCCCACAGAAGACGTTCTTTGGCCCAAAACCTGTAGCATGATTCCAGAAGACTACAGGGGACAAGTATTGTGGTTGTTGCTGTTGTTTGCCACTGAATTACATTGACTTCCACTCTCCCAGTTCCGTGAAGAATAAACCATTCCCATCCTCTAACCTAACCAAATTAGACAGCTTATTCCAGATTCCAGCTTTAAGGGTCTCTTTCCTGGAATCACTTCTGTAGTGTATGGTTTCTATTTTTTCTCTTTTTATTCTTGATTAATTTTTCAAGAAAACAAATTATTATATACTTGGTCATATTAATTCTCATATAACTTAACATCCATGTAGTTGTGTAATTTTTCTTCTCATTACTCCTTCAAATATAAATTTAAATGTAAATATTTATGGGGTAACTCTTCTGAAGAGGAAAGTGTATGAGAAATATATGTATATATATATGTATATACACTCACACATATATATAGAGAGAGATGTGTAAAGTGAAAGAAAGAAAGTGAAGTCACTCAGTTGTGTCTGCCTCTTTGCGACCCTATGGACTGTAGCCTACCAGGTTCCACTGTCCATGGGATTTTTCAGGCAAGACTATAGACAGATGTGTATATATATATGTATATATTCACACACACAAATATATGAATTATCCCCTCATATTTGAAGGTGATCTAGTTGATAAAATTTTGATCCTAGCATTCTTTTTTTGTGATTTTTTAAAAAGTTAAGTTTCATTGGAATGTGGTTGCTTTTCAATGCTGTGTTAGTTTCTAATGTATAGCAACATGAATCAGCATACTTATACATACATCCCCTCCCTTTTGTACTTCCTTGTTATTCACCTCATCACAGAGCATTAAGTAGAGTTCCCTGTGCTGTAACATTCTCACTAGTGATGGTTTTTAAAATACATAAAATATTGCATTATATTACTACTGAGCAGTCTGATGGCTAGCCCAATCCTTGTCAGAATCTCAGATGCAGTCCTTGGGAATATCAGCCTGTTGTGTAAATTTGTGGGTGGGGAAACAGTTGCAGGCAAGACCCTAACTTGTACATATCTTTTCTAGTTTATGTACAAATGAGTGCCCAATTTAAAAGACAGCTACATGATGTCATGAAACTGATAAAGATCATTTTTAATTACTTCCATGTCCAGCTTCCCCAAAGGGCAATTCCATTCATGGGACTGGAGATATACTTAATTCATGGTGACTTAGAAGGAAAGGAAGAAGAAAGTTGAATGTCCACAGATGTGTGGTTAGTTTAAACCAATATTCATCTCTTCTGATAATGACCTATGAACACATAGCTGCTGCTGCTGCTAAGTCACTTCAGTCGTGTCCGACTCTGTGTGACCCCATAGATGGCAGCCCACCAGGCTCCCCACAAGGCTCCCCCGTCCCTGGGATTCTCCAGGCAAGAACACTGGAGTGGGTTGCCATTTCCTTCTCCAAAGCATGAAAGTGAAAAGTGAAAGTGAAGTCGCTCAGTCGTGTCCTACTCTTGGCGACCCCATGGACTGCAGCCTACCAGGCCCCTCCATCCATGGGATTTTCCAGGCAAAAGTACTGGAGTGAAAAGGCAAAAGTACATTGCCTTCTCCGTGAACACATAGGCTAGGTGTCAAATACTGTGAAAGAAAAAGAAGATCATAATTATCCTGGGGAACCAGAGAGAAATAAGAGGTCAATGGAAGCATTCCACACTATTCTATTTAATGCATATTCAGGATCCACTGCAACACTGATGCATATTTTTCCGACCTAAGAGATTCTTTTGTGAACATTTTTGTACTTTAGCCTTTACATAAGAGCAATTCTAGGGTATATACCTGAAGTGGAGTTTTGGGATCATGTACAAGGGCATCTTAAACTTTCTCAGATATTAGCCAAATGTAATCTAAAGTACCGTAAAACATTTCTATTTATATGCCAGCAGTGTGTTAGAATTTCCTTTACATTTTTATAAAAGAATAATATTTAGACTATTTTAAATCCATATTAAATAGGTGTATAGTAGTATCATTGTTGTTGTTGTTCAGTCACTCAGTTGTGTCTGACTTTTTGCAACCCCATGGACTGCAGCATGCCAGGCTTCCCTGTCCTTCACCATCTCCCGTAGCTTACTAAAACTCATGTCCATTAAGTCGATGATACTATCCAACCATCTCGTCCTCTGTCATCCCCTTCTCTTCCTGCCTTCAATCTTTCCCAACATCAGGGTCTTTTTGAAGGAGTCAGGTCTTCACATCATGTGGCCAAAGTATTGGAGCTTCAGCTTTAGCATCAGTCCTTACAATGAATATTCAGGACTGATTTCCTTTAGGATTGACTTACTTGATATTCTTGAAGTCTTCTCCAGTGCCACAGTTCAAAAACATCAATTCTTCAGCACTCAGCCTTAAAAATTAGTATTTTAGACTATTTTAAATCCATATTATAGGTGGACAAGGGTATCATATAATCTTTTAATTTGAATATTCCTGATCATCAATGTGATTGATTATTCCTTTATTTGTTTTCTGACTATTTTTATTATTCTTCTGCAGATTACCTGCCAATCCAAATTTTTCATCAATTATGCTCTTGGTCTTTTCCCTTTTTGTGTGTGCACATTTAATGTGTATCTTTGAGACTAACATTGGTGATTTAGTTACATTGCATATTTGTCATAGTATTTAAGGTCAATTTTTTAAAAATAAATTCTTTTCTTCTGTGTTTGTGTTTAGTCACTCAGTCGTATCTGACTCTTTGTGACCCCATGGACTGTAGCCTGCTGGGGTCCTCTGTCTATGGGGATTCTCCAGGCAAGAATACTGGAGTGGGTTGCCATGCCCTCTTCCAGGTGATCTTCCCAAACCAGGGATTGAACCCAGGTTTCCCGCACTGCAGGCAGATTCTTTACCATCTGAGCCACCAGGGAAACCTGTGTTATTTTATATTTTAAATGTATAGTAGGTGGATTCCCCCTTTGTACTTCTCTCTTTTTGATTGGAATTATGTTTATTTTGGAGATTATTTAGGAAAAATAATTTCTATCAGTGATACTGTTACTATACCACTTATCAACTTTATTTTTGCATAAGCACATTTTTATTTTAAACGTCAATGTTGCTTCTGAGCATTTTAAAAGTGGTATCTTAATGTTTTATGTGTTATATTATTCTTATGATTTTTCATTTTCTGATCTTTTTCCAGTTTTTATATTCAAAATTTATAGAGAACAAACTTGGCATGTTTATTTAATTAATTTATTTAATAAATCTTTTTATTCCTTAACACAATCTATCTATCTATCTATCTATACATATATATATATAACCTTGTGGCCATACCAAGTGGCATGTGGGATTTTAGTTACCCAACGAAAGATTGAACCTGTGCTGCGTCAGTGGAAGCTGAGAGACCTAACCCCTGGATCTCCAGGGAAATCCCTAACACCTGGCATGTTTTTAGTTTGCTTGTTTATTTCATTAATTTATTTTTTAATGAAGGATATTTACTTTACAGAATTTGTTGGTTTCTGCCAAACATCAACATGAATCAGCCATAGGTATACATATGTCCTTTCCCTCTTGGACCTCCCTCCCATTTCCCTCCCCAAACCACCCCTCCAGGTTGATACAGAGCCCCTTTTTGAGTTCCCTGAGCCATACAGCAAATTGGCTACCTATTTCACACATGGAAATGTAAGTTTCCATGTTACTCTCTCAATACATCCCACCCTCTGCCTCCTCCCTTCTCCCCATGTCCATAAGTCTGTTCTCCATGTCTGTGTCTCCATCCCTGCCCTGAAAATAATTTCATCAGTATCATCTTCCTGCTGCTGCTGCTGCTAAGTTGCTTCAGTCGTTTCCGACTCTGTGCCACCCCACAGACGGCAGCCCACCATGCTCTGTCATCCCTGGGATTCTCCAGGCAAGAACACTGGAGTGGGTTGCCATTTACTTCTCCAGTGCATGAAAGTGAAAAGTGAAAGTGAAGTCGCTCAGTCATGTCCGACTCTTAGCAACCCCATGGACTGCAGCCCACCAGGATCCTCCGTCCATGGGATTTTCCAGGCAAGAGTACTGGAGTGTGATGCCATTGCCTTCTTCCATATATATGTGTTCATTTCAGTGCAGTCAGTCACTCAGCTGTGTCAGACTCTTTGTGACTCCATGAATGGCAGCACGCCAGGCCTCCCTGTCCATCATCAACTCTCGGAGTTCACTCAAACTCAGGTCCATCGAGTTGGTAATGTCATTCAGCCATCTAATCCTCTGTTGTCCCCTTCTCCTCTTGCCCCAATCCCTCCCAGCATCAGAGTCTTTTCCAATGAGTCAACTTTTCGCATGAGATGGCCAAAGTACTGGAGTTTCAGCTTTAGCATCATTCCTTCCAAAGAAATCCCAGGGCCGATCTCCTTCAGAATGGACTGGTTGGATCTCCTCGCAGTCCAAGGGACTCTCAAGAGTCTTCTCCAACACCACAGTTCAAAAGCATCAATTCTTTGGCGCTCAGCCTTCTTCACAGTCCAACTCTCACATCCATACATGACCACAGGAAAAACCATAGCCTTGACTAGACAGACCTTTGTTGGCAAAGTAATGTCTCTCCCTTTGAATATGCTATCTAAGTTGGTCATAACCTTCCTTCCAAGGAGTAAGCGTCTTTTAATTTCATGGCTGCAGTCACCATCTGCAGTGATTTTGGAGCCCCAAAAAATAAAGTCTGACACTGTTTCCACTTTTTCCCCATCTATTTCCCATGAAGTGATGGGACCGGATGCCATGATCTTCATTTTCTGAATGTTGAGGTTTAAGCCAACTTTTTCACTCTCCTCTTTCACTTTCATCAAGAGGCTTTTTAGTTCCTCTTCACTTTCTGCCATAAGGGTGGTGTCATCTGCATATCTGAGGTTATTGATATTTCTCCCGGCAATCTTGATTTTAGCTTGTGTTTCTTCCAGTCCAACGTACTCTGCATAGAAGTTAAATAAGCAGGGTAACAATATACAGCCTTGACGTACTCCTTTTCCTATTTGCAACCAGTCTGTTGTTCCATGTCCAGTTCTAACTGTTGCTTCCTGACCTGCATACAGATTTCTCAAGAGGCAGGTCAAGTGGTCTGCTATTCCCATCTCTTTCAGAATTTTCCACAGTTTATTGTGATCCACACAGTCAAAGGCTTTGGCATAGTCAGTAAAGGAGAAATAGATGTTTTTTCTGGAACTCTCTTGCTTTTTCCATGATCCAGCAGATGTTGGCAATTTGATCTCTGGTTCCTCTGCCTTTTCTAAAACCAGCTTGAACATCTGGAATTTCATGGTTCACATATTGCTGAAGCCTGGCTTGGAGAATTTTGAGCATTACTTTACTAGCATGTGAGATGAGTGCAATTGTGTGATAGTTTGAGCATTCTTTGGCATTGCCTTTCTTTGGTATTGGAATGCAAACTGACCTTTTCCAGTCCTGTGGCCACTGCTGAGTTTTCCAAATGTGCTGGCATATTGAGGGCAGCACTTTCACAACATCATCTTTCAGGATTTGAAATAGCTCCACCGGAATTCCTTCACCTCCACTAGCTTTGTTCATAGTGATGCTTTCTAAGGCCCACTTGACTTCACATTCCAGGATGTCTGGCTCTAAGTCAATGATCACACCATTGTGATTATCTGGGTCGTGAAGATCTTTTTTGTACAGTTGTTCTGTGTATTCTTGCCACCTCTTCTTAATATCTTCTGCTTCTGTTAGGTCCATATCATTTCTGTCCTTTATCGAGCCCATCTTTGCATGAAATGTTCCCTTGGTATCTCTAATTTTCTTGAAGAGATCTCTAGTCTTTCCCATTCTGTTGTTTTCCTCTATTTCTTTGAATTGATCACTGAGGAAGGCTTTCTTATCTCTTGCTATTCTTTGGAACTCTGCATTCACATGCTTATATCTCTCCTTTTGTCCTTTGCTTTTCACTTCTCTCCTTTTCACAGCTATTTGTAAGGCCTCCCCAGACAGCCATTTTGCTTTTTTGCATTTTTTTTCCCATGGGGATGATCTTGATCCCTGTCTCCTGTACAATGTCACGAACCTCCGTCCATAGTTCATCAGGCACTCTATCTATCAGATCTAGGCCCTTAAATCTATTTCTCACTTCCACTGTATAGAATATAATCAATCTGATTTTGGTCTTGACCATCTGGTGATGTCTATGTGTAGAGTCTTCTCTTGTGTTGTTAGAAGAGGGTGTTTGTTATGACCAGTGCATTTTCTTGGCAAAACTCTATTAGTCTTTGTCCTGCTTCATTCCATATTCCAAGGCCAAATTTGCCTGTTACTCCAGGTGTTTCTTGACTTCCTACTTTTGCATTCCAGTCCCCTATAATGAAAAGCACATCTTTTTTGGCTGTGCGGGTGCAGGAGGGCCTAGAGGAGCTATCCCACATTGAAGGTCAGGAAGGGCAGCGATGAGGAGATACCCCTTGTCCAAGGTAAGGAGCAGCAGCTGTGCTTTGCTGGAGCAGCCGTGAAGAGATACCCCACACCCAAGGTAAGAGAAACCCAAGTAAGATGGTAGGTGTTGCAAGAGGGCATCAGAGGGCAGACACACTGAAACCATACTCACAGAAAACTAGTCAATCTAATCACACTAGGACCACAGTCTTGTCTAACTCAATGAAACTAAGCCATGCCCGTGGGGCAACCCAAGACGGGCGGATCATGGTGGAGAGATCTGACAGAATGTGATCCACTGGAGAAGGGAATGGCAAACCACTTCAGTATTCTTGCCTTGAGAACCCCATGAACAGTATGAAAAGGCAAAATGATAGGATACTGAAAGAGGAACTCCCCAGCTCAGTAGGTGCCCAATATGCTACTGGAGATCAGTGGAGAAATAACTCCAGAAAGAACGAAGAGACGGAGCCAAAGCAAAAACAATACCCAGCTGTGGATGTGACTGGTGATAGAAGCAAGGTCCGATGCTGTAAAGAGCAATATTGCATAGGAACCTGGAATGTCAGGTCCATGAATCAAGGCAAATTGGAAGTGGTCAAACAGGAGATGCCAAGACTGAATGTCGACATTCTAGGAATCAGCGAACTAAAATGGACTGGAATGTGTGAATTTAACTCAGATGACCATTATATCTACTACTGCAGGCAGGAATCCCTCAGAAGAAATGGAGTAGCCATCATGGTCAACAAAAGAGTCCGAAATGCAGTACTTGGATATGTATAGGTTATATGCAAATACTACACCATTTTATATAAAGGACATTAAGATCCACAGATTTTTGGTATTCAAGGAAGTCACGGAACCAGTGTCCCACAGACACTTAAGGACACCTATATATCAACATCCTCATCTATTGCAAGATGATGTTCAATAAGATAATATACCATCATATCACAGCAGTATTAAAGGGATTGTGCTATTCAAATAATAGCACAATGTCTGGGAAATTTCATTGACAGAGGAGTCTAGTGGGCCACAGTCCATGGGTCTGAAAGAGTCAGACACAACTCGGCAACTAAACAGCAGTAGCAGCTGCTGCTATTCAAATTTTATTGTATTTCAGGGGTTCCAGTTTAAGCTGGTGACATAGGAAGATCCTGAACTCACCTCCCTCCAGTAGCACACTCATGTATAGCTATATACAGAATAATTTCCTCTGGGGGTGGGGGGGGAAACACTTTAAAAATAGCTGCCAAGCCTGGATGAAAGGGGGGCTTGGGGGAGAATGGATACATGCATATGTATGGCTGAGTCCTTTCGTTGTTCACCTGAAACTACCAAAACATTGTTAATCATCTGTACCCCAATATAAAATGATTTTGGTGTTAAAAAATTAGAAATAAAAAAATAATAAATTAAAAAAATATATATAGCTGGCAAATAAGAAAAAAACACATCAAAAGGATAGAGGAGGCTGGGACACAATCTCATCATAAACCATACCCCCTGCGGGGTGAACCACAATCAGAAGGAAAATAGAAACCTGGAACTTCTCCCTGAGGAAGGAAAGGCTTTATCCCACATTGGGCACCCCAACTTTTAAGGCCTGCACCTGAGAGACAATCCCAAAAAAAATCTGGCTGTGAAAACCAATGGAGCTTGCATCCACAAGACCCACAGGGCTATGGAGAACTGAGAAAGAGCTCTTCCTAGGTCCCCACACAACTTACTCACCTCAGGGCTCAGCACAGAAGCAGCCCTTTGCAAAGCATTCAGACTTCCTATGAAAGAGGCTCATTTGCTAGTTTTCAAGCATTGGACTAAGGGGCAGAGGCTTGCTGTATACTCAGGGGACCAAGATTGGTACATGCCACCTTCCTGCTCTCCCTCTGCCGACCTCCAGAGTGACAGTATCTCCTGGAGAGGAGCTTCTACACACAACTGGTGCCCTGGCTTCTGTGGCTACAGCCCAAGGGACACTACTTGATTGCCTGATTCTGGAGGCCAGGGGGGTTTGCCCTGTATTTTAATATTTTTATATCTTAAAGGTGAACATTGGAGGCTATGCACCTAGTCCACCCCTTTTGTTTTATAAATGAAGAAGCTAAGGTCTGGGGAAGATAAGTCACTTGTGCAGGGTTACAAAAGTAATGCTAGAGGGAGGGTTTTCAAGCCAGTGTTCTATGTCAAATATGACTAGCTCATCCAGTTGCCTTGGGGCAAAGATCAAACCAACATTTATTGAACAGTTACTATGAACCACAAGAAACCCTGTGTGCCAGTTATCAAAGTATTGCCTCTCAGCTTTACCTTAAATGCACCCCTTCAACACATGCTCTGCAGTAAGTGGATTTTCTTAATGCATTTCTCTTTTACAGTGAGTGCCGTTTTAAAACATTTTCAGTAGAGGGTGCTACAGGAACATTTCTAAAGGAAAGATAACTGCTCTTTGCTGTGGCTGCAGGGTCAGTCCTTGGTGTTGGTGTGTAGGCAAAATGTAGTACTTGACCCCAGCCAGCTGCCAGAATGTATGGTCTTTTGATGACATTGCAGCCTCAGCCTGACCTAGCAATCACCTTCTCAGAGCCCTCTCAATAGCGATGGCAACCCTGAATGGTGCCCTCACTCTTTCTGCACAGCCACATGCCAGCTAGCTGGCTACAGCTGTCCTGTATCCGACATGTTCCTGGATAGTTGTTTCTTGCTTGCCCAGAATATGCAGACCATGAAAATCAAAAATTTTTACCATGCAGTGGGCTGTAACTACAACTTTTTCAACAAAATCTGAACCCCAGCCTTAAGGATGAGCCCTTCTTCCAGGTGTGTGTTCCTGTGTACTCTCCCTCAGTCTAGGAACCCTATAAAGTCTTCTTTTATCTTACAGTTACCCTTTTCTCAACATTTAATAGGTCTTTATATGATGCTGCTGCTGCTGCCAAGTCGCTTCAGTCGTGTCTGACTCTGTGCGACCCCATAGATGGCAGCCCAACAGGCTCTGCCATCCCTGGGATTCTCCAGGCAAGAACACTGGAGTGGGTTGCCATTTCCTTCTCCAATGCATAAAAGTGAAAAGTGAAAGTGAAGTCACTCAGTCGTGTCCGACTCTTAGCGACTCCATTGACTGCAGCCTACCAGGCTCCTCCATCCATGGGATTTTCCAAGCAAGAGTACTGGAGTGGGGTGCCATCGTCTTCTCCACTTTATATGATACACCCGTTTAAATTATTTTGTGGTTTATCTCACCAGATTGGATACAGACTGATATATTTTGCCAGATGCTTTCAAAATGCCAGTCCTCTCCCATGACATCCTTGCATGCATGTGTGCTCAGTTGTGTCTGACTCTTTGCGACGCCATGGATTGTAGCCTGACAGGCTCTTCTATCCATGGGACTTCCCAGGCAAGAACACTTGAGTGGGTTGCCATTTGGTACTCCAGCAGATCTTCCCAACCCAGGGATCGAACCCACATTTCCTGCGGTGCAGATGGATTCTTTATCATTGAGCCACCATGATGCCCTTAATAATTATAATTATTGTCATCATCATCCTAACAAAAAATAGCACTTTTATTGCTTACCATCATACCTCTACACAGCAGACACTCTAGAAATTGAATCATTTAATCTCAACAATTTTATGGGGTAGACGTGCTGGAGGAGGTCACTGAGAGGATGTGCTGCAGGTTGGCTCTTGAGCTGGACCCAGACCGTGGGAGGCTTCCCAGCCACTTCCTTGTCCTTGGAATGAACCTGTGCTTACTGTCCCCATCCTAGCAGCCAATTCAAGGATGTAGCCTTAAAAGAGGAAGGAGTTGTTGAGACCCTCTGGATGGTATATGTGACTGAACCCCTGAAGACCCCTGTATAAACTTTTAAGATTCTGTTGTTCAGGTACAGAGATCTACTCATCTTGTGGTCACACAAAACAAACCTCACATGTAAATTTTCTTGCTTACTAAATCAGCCATATACCAATCTGTAGTGGTCAGCCTCTTTATTCAGTTTCTCCCTACCCTCCATGCATGGGGGCCAGTTTTAACATTCACCCAGGGAACTCTAAGGTTTCAAACCAAAAAGGTATTATTATAATTCCCATTTTCAAACAGATGTGAGGCTGAGAGAGGTTCAGTAACTGGTGCAGGATCAAACAGCCAGGAGATAATGGAATCCACAGTAGTTGTGTCTGTTAGCAGCTCACATCCCATCTCCCTTTATCTCCCAACTATCTGCTTCCAGACCCCTCCCCTCACTATGCTCCTGGTATTGTTTCTTGCGATCCTCATCAAAACCAGAAGCAGCTTAGCCCATCCTTTCCTTTATAAAAGGCACCACAGCAGAGCTGTATTTTACATGCTGCAATTGCAGAAAATTTCCAGCCACTTCTTGAACAGGCAACAGACAGAGATAGAGAATGTGACAGTGCTCCATTCCACAATCACCACTGGAAAATGATGTCATTAAGTGGTAGAGAAGAAGCAGGTAAAATAAAAGTCTCCTACCCAAAGGCATAGACAACCTTCTTAAAAACAACAGTCCCTATCTGTAGACAACAACACATGCATCCATCAAGACAGCTGACTCATTGCCTCTATTCCCATCTCTGGATTAGGTTCAAAAGAACAGATAGAGAATCTTGGACTTTTTGTTACCCTGGGATGTTCTGGTCACTAATTATCACCACAGATGCTCAAGATAACCATGACGTATTCCTCTTCTCTGTTGAAGCTCCTGGGAGACTTTCTTTCAAATAGACAGCGAGCTAAAAGTCCTGGGTCATATATGCCTTAGATACACTCTCCAGCAGCTCATTTTCCAAAGAGAATTGAATCTGTTACCCTTTGGAGGCACAAAACAACATATCCACACTCTAGAATATACAAACAAACATACTGAGTCCTAGGTCACATATGCCTAAAACACACTCTATAGCAGCTCATTTTCAAGAGTATTCAATCTGTAAGTTACCCTTTGGGGGCACATGCTAGAACAAACAAACATATCCATTCAAAATAAATTTGTCATGTCAGGAAAGTACACATTTGCTGGAAAAAGACAAACTGTAAATCTGATGGGTGGCCCTGGTGGCTCCATCTACACCTGCCCCCTTACTGTCCCTTCTCATCACTGCCCATCCTTTTGGTGATCTGGCAAAGAGTTTGCTCAGTAGGAGTGAGCTGGCTCAGCTGAAGCTCTATAAGGTAAGTAGCTCCTACCAGCTTCTAGCATGTGAACCCCCTAAACTAATGACTTCTGGGCACTGAACACTCTCTTTTTTCAGCAAGGCCACTTCTTGCCACTAGAAAACACTCATTGTACGTGACCAAACAAGTGTTTTCTGCTCCCCTTCAGTATTTTCTTAATCCTTTCAGGCTGCTATAACAAAACAGATTATAAACAACAGAAACATGTATCTCACAGCTTTGGAGGCTGTTTGTCTGAGACCAACATGCCAATACAGTCGGGTTCTGGTGAGGGGCCGCTTCCAGGTTGCAGACTGCTAACTTCTCACTGTGTCCTCATGTGGTGAAAGAGGCAAACTAGCCCTCTGGAGCCTCTTTTATAAGGGCTCTAATCCCATTCACATGGGCTTGACCCTTAGGGCCTAATTGCCTCCCAAAGACCCTACCTACTGGTTTTCAACTTGTAAACTTTGGAGAGACACACATGCTCAGACCACAGCATTCTCCGTTTTCCAAGGAGTACAGTGGCAGGATTCTTCTCAGGGGCTGCTTTCAACAGTACATCCTGCTAAGCCTAAACTACACATGATGGGCTGACCTTTTTTAAATCTCCCCTAATAAACTTCACTTGATCCGTACCCCTGTGACACTAGAGGTGTTTATCTCTACCCTATGGCATGACACTTACATGACAAAACTCAAGAGGAAGTAAGTCTCTTTGCTTTGCATGTTGTGCTTCAGCCATGTTCAACTCTTTGTGACCCTATGAACTGTAGCCCACCAGGCTCCTAGCTCCATGGGAGTCTCCAGGAAATAATACTGGAGTGAGTTGCCATGCTCTCCTCCAGGAGATCTTCCTGATCCAGGGATTGAACCCAAATCCCTTACATTTCCTGTATTGGCAGGTGAGCTCTTTACCATTAGCACCACCAGCAGTTTTTATTCCAAATAAAGTCAGCCTTGTCTATGGCCATACCACCCTGGATGTATCCAATCTCATCAAACAAAGTCAGCCTTAAGGATGCAAAATGGTGGAAAGAAAAAGTCAGTCTTTGGAGTCAGACAGATCTGAAATTGGGTCCTAGCCCTGGCTACATGGACTGTGAACCCTCAGGCCATTTACACAACTTCTCTTAGGTAAACTGAACTTAATAATGGCTACTAAATATATTTTAATGAGTTTTAACAAAATGTATTAAAAGTTCATTTCCTTTCTACTATACTTCCTTTCACTTATGCTCCTGAGTCTCTTTCTCTCCAAACTTAGCAGACTTAATTTCAACTCAAGTTTGGCTGGTTGCAGAAACCAAGTCATTTTCACATGATAAAGGTTTATTACTATTGAGTTACAAAGAAAAAAAAAATGCCACAGATGTTGAAGGCAATTTATAGGACCATTTCTCAAAATATACTGAGCAGTGGCAGTAACATTTATTTAAAGATGTTTAAAGACCCCAATGTGACTACTTTGGAAATAGTAATAAGCATTCTATGAGTTTTGGCCTTCAAAATAAAATTAGGTATCTGATAATGGTTGGTCATACCATTGTTAAGTATTAGCTCTCTTGAAGATACTGTTGCCTATGAAAACTGCAAAAAGAAAAAAGAAGAATAAAATCCAGTCTTCTGCTTTATTGACTATGCCAAAGCCTTTGACTGTGTGGATCACAATAAACTGTGGAAAATTCTGAAAGAGATGGGAATACCAGACCACCTGACCTGCCTATTGAAAAACCTGTATGCAGCTTAGGAAGCAACAGTTAGAACTGCACATGGAACAAGAGACTGGTTCCAAATAGGAAAAGGAGTACATCAAGGCTGTATATTGTTACCCTGCTTATTTAACTTATATGCAGAGTACATGATGAGAAATGCTGGGCTGGAAGAAGCACAAGCTGGAATCAAGATTGCTAGGAGAAATCTCAATAACCTCAGATATGCAGATAACACCACCCTTATGGCAGAAAGTGAAGAGGAACTAAAAAGCCTCTTGATGAAAGTGAAAGAGGGTCCCATGGGGAATAGATGGGGAAACAGTGAAAACAGTGTCAGACTTTATTTTGGGGGCTCCAAAATCACTGCAGATAGTGATCGCAGCCACGAAATTAAAAGATGCTTACGCCTTGGAAGAAAAGTTATGACCAACCTAGATAGCATATTCAAAGGGAGAGACATTACTCTGCCAACAAAGGTCCATCTAGTCAAGGCTATGATTTTTCCAGTGGTCATGTATGGATGTGAATGGACTGTGAAGAAAGCTGAGCACCAAAGAATTGATGCTTTTGAACTGTGGTGTTGGTGAAGACTCTTGAGAGTCCCTTGGACTGCAAGGAGATCCAACCAGTCCATTCTAAAGGAAATCAGTCCTGGGTGTCCTTTGGAAGGACTGATGCTTAAGCTGAAACTCCAGTACTTTGGCCACCTCATGCAAAGAGTTGACTCATTGGAAAAGACTCTGATGCTGGGAGGGATTTGGGGGCAGGAGAAGAAGGGGACGACAGAGGATGAGATGGCTGGATGGCATCACCGACTCGTTGGACATGAGTTTGGGTGAACTCAGGGAGTTGGTGATGGACAGGGAGGCCTGGCGTGCTGCAATTCATGGGGTCGCAAAGAGTCGGACACAACTGAGCAACTGAACTGAACTGAATTAGAGGCCAGGAATATTTAGCTTCAGGAATGGCTAGAACAAAACACTCAAATAATGTTACAATCTTTTGGTGTCTGTGTGTGTGTGTGTGTGTGTGTGTTAACTCCATGCCAATATTTTTCCTGTGTTGTCCTCTCTTTCAGACAAGCCCTCATTTATGCTAAAAAGAGCCTCAGATTCAAGTCCTCATAGTTTATCAACTGTGGTGGAAAAAGAGCTTCTCCTTCCTATTAGTTCCAACAAAAGTCCCAGATTGTACCTCATTAGTCTGGGATGGATCCTGTGACTATCTGTGAACCAATCACCGAGGCCCACTAGATGGAATGCTATGATTGGTGAGGCAAGGCTCATATGCCCTTCCTTGAAACTAGGGGACTAGTCTCAGCCTCATCTAATCACATGTATAAAAATAGGAAAATTGAGATAGTATATCCTGAAGAATGGAAAGTGCATGCTTGACATGCAAAAACATTGTAGAGTCTGTTAGCTAAGATTATATTAGAATGTGAGTGCCAAAATAGCTAAAAATCATAGTGGTTTAAACAAAAATGGAAGTTTATTTCTCTCTCATATTCAAAAAGCCAAATAGTAGTCATATCAGAACTGTTAAAGAACTTGTAGTATAAGAAATCAAACTTAACTATCTTGTTTTTGCTCTCTATAGGACATCTAGTCTAAAGGTCACCTCATTGTCCAAGATAAATGCTGTAGCTCCAGGTATTACATCTTTATCTGCCCAACAACTATAAGAAAGTATAAAAGAAGACAGATGCCCCCCTCCACCTCAACTTTATACATTACCTCCAGATACATCCCATTGAATGGAACATAATCATTTGGCCATATCTAGCTATAAAAGCTGGAGAAGGCAATGGCAACCCACTCCAGTACTCTTGCCTTGCAAATCCCATGGATGGAGGAGCCTGGTACGCTGCAGTCCATGGGGTCACTAAGAGTCAGATATGACTGAACGACTTCACGTTCACTTTGCACTTTCATGCATTGGAGAAGGAAATGGCAACCCACTCCAGTGTTCTTGCCTAGAGAATCCCAAGGACTGGGGAGTCTGGTGGGCTGCCATCTACGGGGTCACACAGAGTCGGACACGACTGAAGTGACTTAGCAGTAGCAGCAGCTACAAAAGAGGCTGGGAAATTTGTTCTTTTTTCTGAGGAACCAAGCACTGAACCAAAAATTGGAGTTTAAAAATTGGGGAGAGAACAATGAATACTGGGGGAAAACTATAAGATTTTAATACAAAGAGTTAAATAATTATAGTGCAATACAAGCTAGTAAGTGATAATAAAACAAAATAAAGGAATGATGTGTTTGGCTTTATATTTCTGGAACTCTAAGCAGTTATATTTCAAATTGGTCTCCTGATAACACTGTCAAATTAGGGACTCATTGATCCAGAAGAATACTATATCATGATAAAAGTCAAACTGTGTCAGCCAGAGACTTTAGGTACATCACTTATATAACTGTAGACATTCACTGAAGACATTGTTTTGAGAGTAATAACGAAATAATTTTTCAGACATTGGGAGTTTTTCATTTCAGATCTTCAAATAATGTCACAAATAGTCACAAATAGTTTACATGACAACGTTGAGAATAATATTAAGTAAATGTTTTCCCTGTTCTATTATTAAGAAACCAAAAGTAAAGCCAAACCAACAGAGTATTTCAGACCTGTACAAAGTCTACCGAATAAAATGAAGAGCCTCATTTCAAAGATTTTTGCTAACATGGATTTAACATACACTTCTACACTCCCCTCCCAGAGATACACAACACTGCCAGTACTATTCAGCACAGTCCCCACATTTTCAGCTAAATCTTTTAGTAATGTTGTTATTCTGGGTAAAACTCCCTGAAAATATCTATTCTTGTTGAAATTTCACACTTCTTTTTACAGTTGCGAAACCACTAAAGAAGAGTGGATGAGCACAGCAGGAGAGAGAGAAATAATAACTAAAATAAAATTTCCCTCTCAAGAATTCCTTCCAAATGCCAAAATCATTGAAAAGATCTAATCAAGCCAAGACATAAACACAATCAACTTCTATAATTGTTTGGCAAACACCAGAAGAAGCATAAGGTGATCATCAAAATAATTGCAAAAAGCATTATTCTAAGAAGAATAACTATAATTCTAAAATTATGTTATATATTTACAACATAGTCCTCTCAGAAAGTGATATAAGAAACAGATAAGAATAAGTGATAATATCAAAGATAAGAACAATTAATACTGTACTGGATTTATCAAATATATTAAATGTTGGAATACACACACACAGAGCCATTAAGAATATATATTTTTTGGATACATATACAACATTTATAAAAGTAAACCATTTTAGGCCTTTGAATTAATCTTAATAAATCCCCAAAGATCAATATACAACTCAGATTACTTCAACCAGAGTACAATAAAATTTGAAATTAATGCCAAAAAAATATAGTTATTAAGACCTTTCAAATGCTTGAGAATTAAATAACATAAGACCAGGCAACTCATGGAGTTAAAAAAAAAAAAAAAAAAAAGAGAAAATAAAGATATGCTTAGAACTGAACATGAACAAAACACCACTCATGTAAAAAATTGTTTGACATAGCTAAGCCAACACTTAGAAGGAAACTGATTGTTCTACAAGCACTCATTAGGAATTAAGGCTAAAAATAGAAATCTTTATTATTTCTTTTCTTCTTACCTCTTTGGATGTGCTTTCTTACTCTTTTCCAATTCACTGAGTTAGATGCTGTGCTTAAATGACTAATAAGTATATGAAAAATATGCTCAGCCTCATTAATATTCAGAGATAAGCAAATAAAAACAATGAGCTACAAGGCTGGTTCGTTACACACATCTGCATAGTCCATATTTGCATTCCAGACATCATAAAAAGAAGGAAATGGAGAGGAATGGGAAATCCCTTTCTTTAAAAGGTACATGGCCTGAAAAATACACACATGACCACAGCTCAAAACCAACAGACCAGAACTTGGTCATATGACTATACATGACACCTCAGAGCTTTCTTAAGGTCTGGGATATGTATATTTTATAGTATGGCTTCCATATACCAAGATGATAACTGGTGTTTTACATTACTGTTGAAGGAGCAGAGAATGGATACTGAGCAGAGAGCTGGCATGCTCGGTCACAGTTCACTTAAATGAATTATTTTTTTTTACTCTTGGACTTCTATGAAGGTTCCAGCTCCCTTCTGATATTCTCATTTAGTTGTAAAAAAGTCTTTGCTGCTCAGATTTGGATTTCAAAAACATGCCAAAAGTAGCTTTGGAAAGAAAAAAAATATATATGGAATTTTCCTCTAGGAAACTCTTTAGTCCAGTATTTAATTTTTAAGCATGTTCCTTTTATGGAGTGTTCAAATCAACACTATCTGTGGTCTTATAAAGTGGAACTGATTTGGAAGTTCAGATCCTGAGGATTGATGGCTGTCAACTATGTATACTTAAAATCAGACTATTTTGCATTTCTGTTCATGATATTCCATGATTTACTAATGTTTTTATCTTTTCAATTCTTTCACCCCAAGAAAAATGTATAAGCCTCCTTGCATGCTATGACAAGAACTTTTAACACCTCTTTGTATCTCTGTTAAATGAATGGGTATTTGACAAATTGTTTAACTGAATACAGAGCAGAATATTTTCTTTGGAATAACTGACTCCTCTCAATTAATATGAAAAGCCATAATTTCCTCTCTCAGACCCTTTCCACTTATTTCCCAGGAAACAAGATAGCCCAGGCTTATCAGTTTATAGAAGTCTGATTTCTTTATATAGAAACATTCTAGTCTTCAACCTTCAAGGAAAAGTCTTAAGATTCTGTCACACACAGAAAGAATCAAGAGACCTATTGTCACTGATGACTGACTCATGATAGAAGCAAGCAGGAAAATGAGAATAAATGGGTAGAAAAGCAAAAGCCAAGAGGTGGAGGGTTGTGACACAAAGCAAGGTGCTAGCACTAGAGTTCAAGGTCACTGCACTTACGTCAAGGGTCAGCAGATCAAGGATCAAGGGTCCAAGATCCTCACCCCATTGACTGAACAGGGATGAAATATCACTTTTTATTCTACCTCTTTTCTGCTGTCCCCCATAGAACTCAAAGAAATGTAGATACACAAGTAAAATCCATCTAACATTTGCATTTGTTCCCCAAAAGTGCATAAAAGAGATAATAATGTAGGAAGTGACAACACTCTCTCTTTCCTGGGGTGCCACTGGCTGCCTATCAGAGTCAGTGCTGGTACCAGGAAAGGAATTCATGATACCCTAGGGATGAATCTAACTGTAGCCAGTGGAAATAAGCTTCTTTCACATGACACATACATTTCCCTATGTCCTGAGTTCTGAAATGTGTTTGTGCAGAGAGGCATTACCTTTCACTGGTCCCCAAGCCTACTTCTGAAGTCTTGGGAGAGGTTTAGCAGGGAAGAGTAGGTTCAAGATAGGCAAAAACGGAAAACGATTAAGAGGAGCTATAAACTCCAAAGTTGGGCAAAGATGGTGTCATGAGCTGAACTGTGTCCTTTACATATTTTTACCTCAGTTTCACCATTTGTGAAATTACAATAATAATTTTTTTACCCCTTATGAGTTTTTGTAATTACTAAAATGAGTCAACATATATAAGAGCTTAGAATATCTGGCACATAATAACAGCTCTGCAAGTCTTACCTGTGACTGAATGCTACATTAAACTACCTTTAGAATGCAGTCCACGTAGGCTCCAGCCAACAACTGTTCCATTGAAAGCAGTAGCTAGGACCTTTTTCTGGTGCTCAGGCTCCATCTTGATGTGTTTCACATCTCTGTCTCACTGCCTCTCCCAGCAGAGCCAGTGTGAACATCTTCCTTGCTGAGCTGGTGCATGTAGCTAAGGAAACAAAGACAATGACAAAGCTGTATATGCTGCTACCTGGTTCATCATATGTGACCTGTAACATGCAAGAGAACTATATAGTGAAACTGAAACACTGAGACCCAGATTACAGTTTTCCCTTTGTATATAACTGCCATTTCTTGAGGGCCTTCCATGTGACAGGCACTGTGTACATCCCACTTTCCATGCTGTCATGAACTGAATGTTTTCATCCCCCCAAAATCCATGTTTAGGCCTTAAATCCCAGTGTGATGGTGTTTGGAGGTGGGGCCTTTGGGAGGTAATTAGGGTTAGATGAGGTCATAAGGTTAGAGCCCCAGTGATAGGCTTTGTATCTTTATAAGAAGAGCCACCAGAGGACTCTGTCTCTCTCATTCTTTCTACTGTATCAGGACACAGCAAGAGGGTCAACCATGCTGACACCATGATTTCACATTTCTAACCTACAGAATTGTGAGGAAAAAAATTATTTTTATTTAAGCCACTTGGTTTATGGTATTTTGTTAAGGTAGCTTGAGCTGACTAAGAAACAGGCATTATTCTTTGTTCTCATCAGGGTGCACAAGACCCAGTCTCTGCCCTCAGGGGACTTACAGCTTAGTGATTAAATACTAATCTCAAAGCAATTACTTAGTGTGACAAGGAAATACAACAATGATAGTTCAAGGGAAGAAATATGTAAACTACCCCCTACATACCTGCCCATAGCTTTCTGCCAAAAGCAAGGTATTTATTTCTGTCTTCATGATAGCAAGCAATGAAATTTGAAAATATGAAGCACCATTTTTTTTTCCCACTCATCAACCTAGCAAATTCTCCAGAGCTATGCTTTTCTCTCTCTCTTCCTCACACTTCCCCCGTGTGTGTGTGTGTGTGTGTACACATTTCCCGTCACTTAGAAATCACCAATATCCTAAGGTTTCACAACAATCTTGCCCTCTTGAGTGATGGTGGTTTCAGAACCAAGGTCAGCACGTGAGCCCTACCATTCCCATACTGTTAATTTTGTATTTACACCTATGGAAGTGGTGTGATCAGATTTCTTCTACAGTCACAGGTTAAGCCATCCCTCATACACCACTCTAAGAAAATAATACTAATAGTAAAACAATAGCAATGATATCTAACATTCATTGTGTTCTTACTATATGGTATACATGCATTGTTTATTATCTCCAGCTTTTAGTTGAGAGATATTCAGCAAAGGGAGGTCAAGTGACTTGCCCAAGATCACACAAAAAGTAAGAGTTAAGGCAGAACTGGAACCTATATTAGGTAATTATTGTTATTATTCAATTTGACATTTCTAATTATATAACTGAAATTATTGTTTCTCTGAAACATACTTCTGGAAAAAGGTACTGTTTTTTAGGAATGTTGTAAGAATTATGTGCATTTCACCAGACAAATATTACACTGTTGATCACAATTTAATTAATTTTGGGTCACGGAGCTCCAATGAACTGAGGTAACATGTGGGGTCTCCAGCAAAAAAGTCAAGCTGTGAGGCTGAGTCAGGGGCTCCTTGAGTTAGCTACTGCCTTCAGTCCTAGCGTGTGAGTGATGTATTTACTGCCACCAATAGGGAAGAATCCAGAAGGGGGAAGTAATGGAAAATTACTATCTTTCACAGACTTTGCTTGATATTTTTGCAATATTTAAAAAATTTGATATTCTCCTTTAAAAATAAGTGTTCACCTATAAATACACACTCGAGACAGAAATAAGACCAAGAGGAAGAATTTATTCATTTCCCAGTACCCAATCACTCTTTTTTATTTTTTGTGTATGTCTTGTATTTATAAAATTAGTTTCATCAAGTAGGGGAACAAGCAGTCCCCATCCCTGCTTCAGTTGTGAAGCACTTATCAGCTAAACATATTGAGACTTCAAGTAAATTTTCATTTGAAGAATGCCATTAATTTTTAATTACGCATTTCAAATTTATCTAGTAATGGTTTTAGATAATTTTGTATATACTTTCAAATTGAATTTCATTCATAAACCATAAATATTTATAGCTGATTTAGTGATCTCATGGAAGAAAACAAGGAAACATGAATCTCAGGATTTCAGGAACTCAGATATCAACTTGCTATCTACTCAAAAACCACTAGGTGGTACTAGGTTAATTTTTCTTTTCCCTTATAAGTGAGACGCGCATGTGTGTGTGTGTGTGTGTGTGTGTGTGTGTGTGTTTCCTCTCTCAGTCCTGTTAAGAACGGTGAAAAAAGTGCAATATACTTAAAGGAAATCTGGGGCTTGATGAAAAAGTTCCCAAATTGGACTGTGGTGATGGCTTACAAATTTAAATCATAATTTTTTGCTAAACCAGCTTGAATTGTACTTCAATAAAATACTTCAAAGAGGAAAAAAGCTAAAATAAACATTTCCATACATGGCACATCTTGAAATTTATGTATACTTTGTCTATATATTCATAAAAAACTTTCTGGTTAGCTACAAGTTAACATTTTTAATTCAGGTATATAATCTGAATCAATGTAATTAAGGATATATTTAAACTCTTTTCCTGTGTTAGGTAGTACTCTCAAATAAAAATAATCCAGTATTTAGTTTTGGCCTTTTCAACATCTTCTTTACCATGCAGAGTACCTCCATGTTGCTCACAGTGGACCTTGCAGGCATTATACTGGCTGGAAAAAAAAAAAAAAAAACAAACAAACAGAGAAAACAAACATCACCTGATCCTACTTATATTACTGTGCTAAGTCACTTCAGTCATGATCCTTCAGTAGGATCTTTGGAACCTACTTATATGTGGATTAAAAAAAAAAAAAAAAAAGGAACGCATAGACACAAAGAACAGATTGGTGATTACCATAGGTGGAGGGTCAAGGGTGCAAAATGGGTTGTTGCTCAGTCACTAAGTCATCTCTGACTCTTTCAACCCCATGAACTGCAGAATGCCAGGCTTCCCTGTCCTTCACTATCTCCTGGAGTTTGCTCAAACTCATGTCCATTGAGTCAGTGATGCCATCTAACCATCCTAGCCTCTGTCTCTCCCTTCTTCTTTTGCCTTCAATCATTCCCAACATCAGGTGGCCAAAGGATTGGACCTTCAGCTTTTTCAGGGTTGATTTCCTTTAGGATTGACTGATTTGATCTCCTTGCTGTCCAAGGGACTCTCAAGAGTCTTCTCCAGCACCACAATTTGAAAGAATCAATTCTTCAGCGCTCAGCCTTCTTTATGATCCAACTCTCACATCCATACATGGCTACTAGAAACACCATATCTTTGACTAGATGGACCTTCGTTGGCAAAGTGATCTTTTTTAATAACACTGCCTAGATTTGTCAGCTCTCCTTCCAAGGAGCAAGCGTCTTTTAATTTCATGGCTGCGGTCACCAGCCACAGTGATTTTGGAGCCCAAGAAAACTGTTACTGTTTCCACATTTTCCCCATCATTTGCAATGAGGGGATGGAACAGGATGCCATGATCTTTGTTTCTTGAATGTTGAGTTTTAAGTCAGCTTTTATATGGGGAGAAATACTTTTATATGGGGAGAAATTACAGAAATACTTTCTGTACGTCAGAAAGTACAAACTTCCAGCCATAAAGTAAGTCATTCATGGGGATATAATGTACAGCATGGTGACTGTAACTAATAATAATATATCCATTGGATATTTGATGTATTGCATATTTAAAACTTGCTGCGCAGCACCGCAGCAGGAGTAGCAGCTAGGCAGCACTGGAATGACTTTGAGGAGACAGCCCACGTCCAATGGCAAAAGAGAAGCCCCAGCAAGATGGTAGGAGGGGCAAAATCACGTCTAGAATCAAACCCCATACCAGCAGAGATGCTCAGAGGGTCAAACTAATCTTGTGCACACCAGGACCCAGAGACCCCAGAGAGACTGAGTCAGAACTATATTTGAGTATCTCCTAAGGAGGTATGGGTCAGCAGTGGGCTGCTGCAGGGGCAGGGGCTCTGGGTGCAGTAGACCTGGGTATGGCATAAGCCCTCTTGGAGGTCGCCATTAATCCACCATAGAGCCATGAGAACTTACACAGGACTGGAAAACAGATTCTTGGAGGGCACAAATAAAACCCTGTGCACACCAGGACCCAGGAGAAAGGTCCAGTCACCCTACAAGAGACTGACCCAGACTTGCCCGTGAGTGTCCAGGAGTCTCTGGCAGAGGCATGGGTCGGTTGAGGCCTGCTGCAGGGTAGGGGACACTGAATGCAACAGTGCCTGCATGGGACCTTTACCTCCACCATAGTTTGGCCTCAGGTCAAATAATAGGGAGGGAACACAGCCCTGCCCATCAACAGAAAATTGGATTAAAGATTTGCTAAGCATAGCCCCGCCCATCAGAACAACACCCAGTTTCTCCCTCAATCAGTCTCCCCCATCAGGAAGCTTCCATAAGCCTCTTATCCTTATCCATCAGAGGGCAGACACACTGAAAACCATGCACAGAAAACTAACCAATCTGATCACATGGACCACAGTCTTGTCTAACTCAATGAAACTATGAGACATGCTGTGTAGGGCCACACAATATGGACGGTCATGGTAGAGAGTTCTGACAAAACGTGGTGCACTGGAGAAAGGAATGGCAAACTACTTCAGTATTCTTGCCTTGAGAACCCCATGAACAGTGTGAAAAGGCAAAAAGATAAGACACCAAAAGATGAATTCCCCAGGTCAGTAGGTACCCGACATGCTAGTAGGTATCATAGTCAACAAAAGAGTCCAAAATGCAGTACTTGGATGCAATCTCAAGAACGATAGAATGATCTCTGTACGTTTCCAAGGCAAACCATTCAATATCACAGTAATCCAAGTCTATGCCCCTACCAGTAACACAGAAGAAGCTGAAGTTGAAAGTTTCTATGAAGACCTACAAGACCTTCTAGAACTAACACCCAGAAAAGATGTCCTTTTCATTAAGGGGACTGGAATGCAAAAGTAGGAAGTCAAGAAACATCTGGAGTAACAGGCAAATTTGGCCTTGGAGTACAGAATAAAGCAGGGCAAAGGCTAATAGAGTTTTGCCAGAGAATGCAATGGTCATAGCAAACACCCCCTTCCAACAACACAAGAGAAGACTCTATACATGGACATCACCAGATGGTCAATACAGAAATCAGATTGATTCTATTCTTTGGCACCAAAGATGGAGAAGCTTTATACAGTCAGCAAAAACAAGACTGGGAGCTGACCATGGCTCAGATCATGAACTCCTTATTGTCAAATTCAGACTTAAATTGAAGAAAAGTAGAGAAAACCACTAAACCATTCAGGTATGACTTAAATCCCTTAAAATTATACAGTGGAAGTGATAAATAGATTCAAGGGATTAGATCTGATAGACAAAAGAGTGCCTGAAGAATTATGGATGGAGGTTCGTGACACTGTACAAGAGGCAGTGATCAAGACCATCCCCAAGAAAAAGAAAGGCAAAAAGGCAAAACGGCTGTCTGCGGAGGCCTTACAAATAGCTGTGAAAAAAAGACAAGCAAAAGGCAAAGGAGAAAAGGAAAGATATACCCATCTGAATGCAGTTACAAAGAATAGCAAGGAGAGATAAGAAAGCCTTCCTCAGTAATCAATGCAAAGAAATAGAGGAAAACAATAGAATGGGAAAGACTAGAGATCTCTTCAAGAAAATCAGAGATTCCATGGAACATTTCATGCAAAGATGGGCACAATAAAGGACAGAAATGGTATGGACCTAACAGAAGCAGAAGATATTAAAAAAGGGTGGCAAGAATACACAGAACTGTACAAAAAAGATCTTCATCATCCAGATAACCACGATGGTGTGATCACTCACCTAGAGCCAGACATCCTGGAATGCCAAGTCAAGTGGGCCTTAGGAAGCATCAATACGAATAAAGCTAGTGGAGATGATGGAATCCAACTGAGCTATTTCAATCCTAAAAGATGATGCTGTGGTAGTGCTACACTCAATATGTCAGCAAATTTGGGAAACTCAGCAGTGGCCACAGGACTGGAAAAGGTCAGTTTTAATTCCAATCTCAAAGAAAAGGCAATGCCAAAGAATGATCAAACTACCATACAATTGCACTCATCTCACAAGCTAGTAATGCTCAAAATTCTCCAAGCCAGGCTTCAACAGTACGTGAACTGTGAACTTCCAGATGTTCAAGCTGAATTTAGAAAAGGCAGAGGAACAAGAGATCAAATTGCCGAGATCCACTGGGTCGTCAAAAAAGCAAGAGTTCCAGAAAAACATCTACTTCTGCTTTATTAACTATGCCAAAGCCTTGATTATGTGGATTGCAACAAACTGTGGAAAATTCTTAGAAGAGATGGGAATACCAGACCACCTGAGCTGCCTCTTGATAAATCTGAATGCAGGTCAAGAAGTAACAGTTAGAACCAGACATGGAACAACAGGCTGGTTCCAAATAGGAAAAGGAGTATGTCAAGGCTGTATATTTTCACCTTGCTTATTTAACCAATATGCAGAGTACATCATGAGAAACACTAGGCTCAATGAAGCACAAGGTGGAATCAAGATTGCCAGGAGAAATATCAATAACCTCAGATATGCAGATGATACCACCCTTACAGCAGAAAGCGAAGAAGAACTAAAGAGCCTATTGATGAAAGTGAAAGAGGAGAGTGAAAAAGTTGGCTTGTAACTCAACATTCAGAAAACTAAGATCATGGCATCTGGTCCCATCACTTCATGGCAAATAGATAGGTTAACAGTGGAAACAGTGACAGACTTTTTTGGGGGGGCTTCAAAATCACTGCAGATTGTGACTGCAGCCATGAAATTAAAAAATGCTTGCTCTTTGGAAGAAAATTTATGACCAACCTAGACAGCATATTAAAAAGCACAGACATTACTTTGCCAACAAAAATCCATCTAGTCAAAGATATGGTTTTTCCAGTAGTCATGTACGGATGTGAGAGCTGGACTATAAAGAAAGCTGAGCGCTGAAGAATTGATGCTTTTGAACTGTGGTGTCGAAGAAGACTCTTGAGAGTCCCTTGGACTGCAAGGAGATCAAACTAGCCCATCCTAAAGGAAATCGGTCCTGAATATTCAATGGAAGGACTGATACTGAAACTCCAATACTTTGGCTACCTGATGTGAAGAACTGACTCATTGGAAAAGACCCTGATGCTGGGAAAGATTGAAGGCAGGAAAAGGGGACAACAGAGGATGAAATGGTTGGATGGCATCACTGACTGAATGGACATGAGTGAGTAAACTCTGGGAGTTGGTGACAGACAGGGAGGCCTGGTGTGCTGTAGTCCAAGGGGTCGCAAAGTGTCAGAGACAACTGCACGACTGAACTGAACTGAACTGAACCTGATCTAATACTTCTTCCTGATAAAAAACCTTGGACCATTAATGATACGACTTGATTTTCTGGGGCCCCATGTGAGCTAGTCTGAGATTAGAGCATGCTGTTGATTGCACTGTGGCCTACTGGCATGTCTTTCCTCCCTTACCAACTCAGGATTTAGCAATCTTCTCTTGGACCCAAAACTACTATTAAGAGAAAATGCCTGGACCCGCCTGACTGGACTAGCTCACAACCCATCCTCACTAGGCCCCACTCAGCCAACCTGCCAGCTGATTGTAGATGCCAAGTCCAGCCAAGATTAGCAGAACGACTCAATTAACTTGCAGATCCATACAAATAATAAAAGATGGTTGGTTGTTTATGCCACTTACATTTTGGGGTGTTTGCAGCAGTAATTGCTGACAGGGTAATCAGGCTACTGCAACTTAGACTGTCCTCTCTTCTTCTGGCATAACCTAGATGGGTTCAGTTCAGTTCAGTTCAGTTCAGTCACTCAGTCGTGTCTGACTCTTTGCAATCCACAAGGCTTCTCTGTCCATCACCAACTCCCGGAGCTTGCTCAAACCACAGTGGGTTAGAGTCAACCATACTAAAGTGAAAAATGGAAGTTAAGATGGATGAGAACTTAAAGTTATATTATAGCTTCTAAACAAATTTACAACAACAAAGATACTCTTTGAACTGGATCCAAGCTCTATAATCTGTAAGTTAAGCCTATATATTTAACTTAAATTCATATTCTTCAAAATGTGTGAGGTGATACTCTTTTATTCTCCCATAGACTAACATGTCCACATGGTTCTTCCACATTCATCACTTTTTTTCTGCCCATCCCAAGGCAGTTTGTCAAATTATATTAATTTAAATAACAGTTTTAACTAACTTCTCTTAGAAACACACAGATCTGACTATTTCAGAGTATCTAAGCCAATGATACCATGTCATTTATGCCTAAAGCACTTCTAGAATGTTGTTAGATGGCAAATACAACATAATTATCAAGCATATATAGGATGTTTTCTTCAGTTGGCAAATTAGTCAACATTCACATGCAAATAATAGAAAATTAATGTCTATGATTTGATTAAAGAATTTTTAAGATCTGTTGCAAAAGGAAGGCCTAACAGAATGGCCATTACCTTGAACCCCTGTTGACTCTATTTTCTCACATTGTAAACCATTTTCTTTCCCAGCACTCTCCTAGCTTTCAAATGGCTCTATTCCTTGGATCAAGTTCCACTATACACTCTGTCTTCCACAAAAAAAAATTTTGAAAACCTTGCTATTCAGTGTGGTCCACAGACCAGGAATATCAAAAACTCCAAACATGCTGAATCAGAATCTGCATTTTTAAAAAAATCTCCAAGTGATTACTTTTCACTTTTAATTATACTACTATTATTTTCATTTATTATTTCATTTCAGGCTCTATTTAATTCTTATACTTAGCCATAACTTGGAGACCATGGCAGTGCAGTTCCCTATTGTTTTCAGTGGTTAGGCAGGCAGTCTTTTTTTTTTTCTTCCTTAAAGAGCCTGTCTTAAAAAGACTGTAGGTTTCAATTGGGTGTGTCCACTTAGATATGGTTTGCAGGCCCTCCATATCTATGGATTTGAAACCCATGAATATATACTGCTGACTGTACTAGCCATTTTACATGAGGGGCTTGACCTGTGGATTTGGTATCCGTGCGGGCTCCTGAAACCAATCCCAAAAATACTGAAGGAGTGTACTTCACACAGCACTGCTCCTCCCTACAGTGCACAGCAGCAGGCATGAGTAATGCCACACAACCTTTGAGAGCTTTGACTCACAACTGTTGTGAAGTGTTCACCCTCTTACATGCCATCAGAACTGATTCCCCTTCTCCATCTCTGCTGGATATTGATAAGTATGCATCCTAGCCTCAATAACATTTTCCCCACATTTACATGTTTTTCTTCTATCAGACAGTGCATATCTTGAGGGCAAGTACTAGATCCCTTATTCAACTTTTTAGAATCTCCAAGGCCAAATACAGTGCATGATACAGGGTAGATAGACGTTGGATTGTGCTCTCTTTAATGAATGAAAGGAAAAACAAACAAACAAACTTGGTCACTAAGTGACTCATAAAGTTTCAAATACATGCAAAAATATCTAATCTATTTCTGAAGTTTTAAATTATAGTATATATTTTCACAGTTAAGTCAATATTTTTCTCTTATAGTCTATTTCTCCTACTAGGCTGATTCCAAAGATTTCAGACTATGATAGAAAAAAATATTAATACAAAATAGTCTACATACTTTTTCATTTCCAATGCATATGCTTCTATCTATTAATATTTTGTCTTAATCATCTTTGACTCCGCAATGATTCCTACAGTTTTTGGTATATAACATGTACTCAAATATTTGTTGAATGAGTAAGTTATTTTCAAACTACCAGGAGTCTGTGAGCATACCACAATTAATGAAAGAAGCTCCAATGCAAAACATTTTAATAGGTGGTCAAATATACAGTTATTAGAATTACCTAAATATCACTTATATAAAAATTGGTATATCACATTAGATGACTCTATAAAAACACAAATCACACATTGACAACGACCCCTGCAGTCCAAGAATAGCCCCCTCATCAATAGTACAAATTACACTTTTTAAAAAAAACATTGTTTAGACATTTAAACCAAAGTAACTTTGACTAGACTAAATACATTCATTCATCAAGTACAATAAAGTTAGCATAGTCACTAACAACACAATTTTAGGTGCAATTTCACATGCTTTCATAAATCTTCCAGTTCAGTTCCCACAGTAAAGTGTCTTTGTGCACGCCATTTTCATTTATATATAGGTGCATCATACATCATACTTAACACTATTTTATTTCATAATTAAATGTGTTAATGTATATTGTAAGTGAATACCAGGCCAAAATTTAACCCCAGTGATGAAAATTTCAACATTTAAAAAAAAAAATTCTTTACAGTATATTCTAATTTGTTTAATTGCATGGGTACTATTTCCTCTTACTAAATACTATCAAAATAAGTAATAAGAATTTAAATATTAAGTCCAAAAACATGGAGATTCCAACCTTCCTAAAATATTAATAAGCATTTTAGTAATATTACCATTTAAATCAAAAAGTAATTTCATATTCATTGCCAAATTAAAATACCTATGATTTGAAGACAGAAGTCTAAAATACTTGCAGTAAATTGAAAAGTACAATTTTTTAAATGTGCAGTAATTTGCCTGTGAATTTGTAATGGAATGTTTTTCACAGTAATACTATGTTAAAACACTACTCTAAATGCTCAGTCTAAGTACACGTACCTTTACCAGCAAGAAAAATTAAGGCCTTTTAATGCTATCAATAATTACAGCTGAACTCAAATGTCAAATAGAGGTTACAATGCTGCAAACTATTATTTTTAACCTCTAACATATTGTTAGTTGCTTCATCTCAACTCAATTACTTATCTTTCCATGAAGTTGAATGTTAGTTAACTATTACCTTTAAATAAGCATTTCTCCATATCTCTATTTTCATTTAGCCCTGAACCCAGTCAATCTAGACAGAATGCTGGAAATGTTAGGGCTTTGTCTGATTGGATCACAACTATATATTCAGGGGTTAAAAATGCTTGTCCCATTTATATTTCTGAATGAACTAAGATGCCTGGCCTCCATAGACAACATTACTTATTTTCCCAAAGCATTGGCAGATAATTGCTACTTCTTCACTTGACCAAATTGACTTTTTTTTTTTAATTTAAGTGTAGGCTATGAAGATATTACAGGATGTAAGGAAGGATAACCAAGGCTACAAATATATCAAATCAAGGTTAAAGGCACTGGCTAAGGAAGATTATTACAAAGCACTGTAAACAATTTTTAAAGCAAATCAAGTTTTACAATATCAAATGCCAAACTACTAAGGGCAGATGGTACTAAAATGATGACAATGCCTTAAAATAGTGGACAAAATTTCTATAATTTCACAAATAAAATTCTTTCATTGTTCTACCAGTTTTTTTCATCCTACATGTTCTTTAATATTCCAAATCCTAGAAACAAAAGTGTTTTCAGTTGCATGAAATAAGAAAACTGCAACTGAAATATCTCTGAAAATTAATTTTATCTTAAGCTACATTATAAATTTGATATATATATACATATATATATGGTACAGAGATATGAAGATCATCTTGGAAATCATAAAACAGTAAATTATACTCAATTAAAATCATGAAAAAAGATCATATTCAGTTGAACACAATCTAAAGCCCCACAACAGCAAATTGTAGTGTAGAGAGGCACAGTAAGTACAATTTCTAGACATATTAAACAAATAATGAATACGGAGTTGAAAATACCACATGCTCCAGTTTAGAGTCATTTAATACACACATTTTCACAACTGTTTCTTGAAAAACTATTTAGATAAAATATTTAGCATTTATCATCAATTTTAAATTTATCTGAATCTATGCAACTTTCATCCATATTAAAATACTGATTACTGTAAATACTTTATTATAAAACTATTATACAATTTAAATTTTTATTAGAGAAATGTATTATTCACTATCCATAATTAAAGTCTTTTTCATGAGTGCATTTCATAAGAAATACACAAAAATCATTATTTTTGATTCCTAGGAAGAAGAAACTATGGTAATCCTATTAACCCAAACTATATCCTTATTATTATTTCTTAAACATTTAAATGTTTAAATATGCTTGGTGACTAGTGATCTTTCATCCCCACAGTGGTAAATTTCAGCATAATGTTAAATGACTGGACTAGACAATAAAATAATCACATGTAGATAAACGCAAACCAATACTTGTTCTCTTACATGTAAGCTTACTTATAAAGTAACACCAAATAGGCAGTGAATGACAGTGATTAAAAAAAAATGTAAACAGAATAAAATGTGAATCCCTTCCCTGAAGAACAAAAGATAAAAGTATTTCTCGTTTTATGAAAACAAAACATTATCTATCAAAAAGGTAAGACACTGATTTTACAAATCCATTATTTCTAAATATGGATAAAGAAAATCTGGAACAATAGATTCACATTTTATTGAGCTAAAATGCACAAAAATATGATAATACTTAAATTTATTAATTCATTGTAATAGGTTGATACTATCCCATACTAAAAAGTATCTTGTTAAGATTCAAAATAGTGTTTAATTATCTGAGCTTAAGATTTACTGAATCACTATCCAAGTAACAACAACAACAAAAGTCCACATTGTAGGATGGAAAAAGCAAAACAAAAATTTCCATTCACTATGACTTGAATTTCATCCCCACCAAAAAAGCTACAGCAATACCCATTTAGGCAATAGGCAAACATATGAAGTCCTTATGGAAAATACCTACATTGACCCTAAATAAAAATATAAAATAATCAAATTTTGGTATAATAAATGCATGTGAATTTTAAAGGTATATAAGCTTAATAAAGTTACTAAGCATAGAATTAATTTCATACTTCTCTTTGTGCTCAGATGATTGCAAAAGCACATTCAGAGAGAGGATTGGGAAGGTGAGATAAAACTGTGATACTTTCCTTCACACTAAAAAAGGGTATTTTAATTCTGAGGGGGAAAGAAAGGGAAGAGTCTAACAGTTCACAACTCTAAAACAACTTCCAAGAATATGACAAGACTGTTAACTACTTAAGACATTTTGCTGGTAAATTAAAGTTCAATGAAAACAAACATTTAACATTTTTGCAAATTTAATTTCAAAGTTTTAAATGTTTCTGATAATAACTAGTTTTTTTTTTTTTTTAAGGTGGTGAATGTGAAACAGAGATAATACTTATAGATCTACTTTTTCCAAGAAAATTAGCACTGCCCCTTTCATGAAATTAAATTATAATCTCTCTCTTGAATATGATATAAAACTGTTTTAAGTAAGAATGAAACAGAAGCATGAATTTAGATATGCACCAAGCTCTGTACGACGTACTAATTTACACATGGTATTTTTGACAACTGAATGTTGTCCTTAACTGCTTATTAGAATTCTGAGAAACACTTTTTAGCAACATACAGTCAATACCACGGCTTAACTAAAAGGGGACATATAAATACATGAATTATAAAAGAAAACCCTCAAAATGAGTTATTTAAAGGGGAAACAAAAAGAGCTTCAATCATCCATCTTTTTGAAGCTACAGAGTAAGAGGCAAGGTACTTTATGGTTTATAAATACTTGTTACAATGTAGTAAATACATATTCCAATTTTCCCATAAATTAAACATTTTAAAAGAAATATATTTTGTTCGTTGCAAATATCTTCTCTTTTCCCTAATCCTGGCAAGGCTAATAAGTGCCCTTAATTCCAAGACTTTTGTTGTTGTTGTTTTTATCCATTTCAATGATCTTTTTCGTGAATTATGTATATAAGTGAAAATGAAAGGAAAAAAATCTGCTTTTGGAATGCAATAATTCTAAATCATTTTACTAAGAAGCACCTTTTGATATGCTGGTTTGAACTTTTAATACAAAACCTAAAGAGTAACTTTTTTCTGTAGAATTTTCTCCAGTTTTAATAACTTCATACATAGCAATACTAAGGATATCAGCCTATGCTTTCTACATTTTTTAAAGTATTCTAATAATGTAATGAGTTATAGATATGGCTCACTATGTCCGGGTAGACAGAGGTTTCATGATAAATGGCTACAGAAAACAAACTAAACTCATTATGATTGAATAATGGTTTGCATTTTGCTTGAGCCAACAGACATTTAAGCCACGTACCACCACATTCCCTGCAGAACATTCTTAAGTTTCTTTACTCTTTATAGTTTTCTAATGAACAAATAATTAGTTTTCCTGAGTTAAGATTATAAAAAAGTTAACTCTTCTACCAAAAGTATAAAGACAAAATGTAGACTCACAATACAAATTTTTTACACAGCATTACAAGTGTAGAGTTATTAACTGCTGCTCTTCATTATGATTGCCCCACCCCTTTAAAAGACTGCAGTAAAAGATTCAATTGTCTAATATGCTCTGCAGTACAGTAATTAAATGCTTCAGCCCATAAACATATCCCTCATCCACTGTGTTGCTAGGGAACACATGAGCAAAGTCTATCATTCTCACTTCTACTTCTGCAGTCTCTTGACAACCAGTGGGAAGATGGTAGAAAACTTTTTCCAGTTGGGAAAGTACATTTCCATTTAAACGCTCCTGTGACATGCTTTTCCACCCATTGTCTTGCTCTATATTTTCAGCTTTCAATGAAGTCTGACTGTGATGCTTTTTTGAATACATTTTTCTGTGACAAGCATACATTTTGGACAAGCTTTTACCCACTGAAGCTTCTATTTTTCCATTCGCTGTAGAATTTAACACATGAAAGTTATTATTGTACTCCAGTACATCTGTGTCTGAGAGCTGACCTTTGGACAAAAACTTTTCTGCCAAAGTCCTGTCATTCAATTTTGTAGTAGTTGGCTGAGATGAACCTTCATAAACAAACAGTAATGAACTTGCATAAAAGTTAAGCTGCTTCTGGCTTTCAAACCACTGAAGAATTTTCTCAATCTTCTGAATACTGGCAGCAATAGCATCTCTTCTTAAGCAGAATCCATTATGAAAAAAATGGGAGACTCCTATAAAAAGGAAAATACTAGGATTATAATGAAATTATGAAATAACCATCACTTGGGAAGTAATTTCATCTTAGATACAACTCTTAAACTTTCTCCCATCAGCCCCTGCAATTAAGTGAACAGATAAGAATTCCAGTTAAACACAGAATCTTGGAGCTCAACTTAATTTCTGGTGAAGACGTTATTATTAGAAAACATACAAATGACACTTAAGTAAAGCAAAATACCTTATTTAGACAAAAAATTTACTACAGGTAGACTACTAGTTTAGTGCCCTCTATATATATATTCTCTTAAGGAATAGGATTCCAAGATTTGCTTCATTTGCTATTATGAGAAATTTTATAGTAAGACTATATGTTTGTTAGAATCATGAACTAATCTAGAACCTAGAGTCAAAGCATAACCATTTTCAACATTATATATCATTTGTCGATGATCAGTATGTAGATAAAGTACAAACATATGCAAGAGAGTTATACAACTGACATGAAAATTCTACACACCAACCACAAGAGCAGGGGAGGAAAAGGATGCGGAGCTGGGTCTGCAATGTTTTGTTTCTTTAAATAAAGACACTTTAATTAAATGATTAAAAAAAAAGTCCATTACCAAAATACCAAATCATAACTGTACTTAATTTTTTATGCTCTCAACAATACTAATTAAACCAGCCTTTTCACAAAAGGTGAGCTCACTTTGGAGACTAGCAGTAGTCCAAGTTAAGTATGTTATTCAATACTGAGACTTAATGTTTTAACCTATCATATTAGGCCTCTTTTAAAATTATTTATGCATATTTTATCATATTTGGGAATTCATGGAATTTGATTTTTGCTGTTCCCCTACTTTGGGATAAAAACTGCTAAAAAATATATTCATATTGGCCTGAGAAATATTTTAATATAGAGCCAATTTGAATGTTATTTTGCTATTGGTTAAGTATACCAAGGCAAATATCAAACATCGTAGATGAGTATTTTGTAAGCATAAATATTGTTTCAACTATTTACACTACTCAACTTCTTCCTCATCCTGAATACAGTTAATAATAAACTTTAACAGAACATTATATCTGGAAGTCTGTTATCATTGCTTTTATAATATCTTGGCCATACATATTTTAAAAGTATATATGTTAAGACAGTATTGAGAATTGAATCACAACACCAAAGAAGAACTAAAACTGAAATCACTTTAGAATTATTCTGATTAATTCTATAGTAATAAAAAGCACTGAAGTATGGTTTTTCAATCCTTACCATCCTTTAGAGTTTCTTTTGTTAAGCTTCTTCCATAGTGCTGGTTTTTTGTCTCATAGCTATCAGAATGAACATGATAAACCTGTCAGAAAAAATACTGAATATTAAACACTAATACTCCTTAACCCTGGGGGTTTTATCCCAGCAATGAAAGGATGGCTAAAGATGGGAAGATCTACTCATATAATTCATTCTAATGGATTTAAAATGAAAAAGAGTCATAGTGTCATATCAATGATGTTGAAAAGGCATTAAGCATATTTATATCCACTACTGATGAAAACTCTCTAAAAAGATAGTTAAGTATTTTCAATATGAAAAAAAAGTATCCATTTCAATCCATCAAAAGTTAGTCTCAAGTTTAAAAATGAAATAAGGAAGCATTTGTCTTAAAATAGAAGAAATTTCCACAAAAACTACTCTACCACAATACCTTTTATCATTATTATTACCTAATATTGTTCCAGAGCTTCTGCAAATCCAAACAGATTACAAAGAAATAAGAGGCATAATTTGAAAAGGAGGAAAAAAATATTACCCTTTGTACATAATGGTTATATAATTGGAAAAATCAATTTAAAAAGTAACACAAACAATAAAAACCTGAAATGGTGACAGTACAAATTAGTAAATAGAAAATAAGCTTTCATATATACAAACAACTGACTAGAAAATGTAAGACTCCATTTATAAATCAAGTTAGGAAATAAAACAAAGGAATAAACAGAAGGCATGAACCTTATGTGCAAAGTACTTATAAGATAAAATGTAAAAGAGATTATATGGAAAAGTGAAAGTGTTAATCGCTCAGTTATGTCCCACTCTTTGAGACCCCTATGGACTGTGGCCTGCCAGGCTCCTTTGCCCAAGGGATTTCCCAGGCAAGAATACTGGAGTGGGTTGGACAGGGAGGCCTGGTGTGCTGCAGTCCATGGGGTCTCATAGAGTCGGACACGACTAAGCAACTGAATTAAAACTAGACACAGCAGAATGATTACTAATATCAAGAAAATAAACACATGCACCACTTCATACAGTTAACTAATTTTTAGTGTGTATGTAAGATCCACTCTCAGCCAATTTCAAGAATATTGCATTATTAACTGGTGACACTACTGGTAAAGAACCCACCTGCCAATGCAGGAGACATAAGAGATGCAGCTACAATCCCTGGATCAAAAAGATCCCCTGGAGGAGGAGATGGCAACCCACTCCAATATTTTTGCCTGGAGAATCCAATGGACAGAGGAGCCTGGCAGGCTACAGTCCACAGGGTCGCAAAGAGTCGGACAAAACTGAAGCGACTTAGCACACTTGTAGTCACTATGCTATACATTAGCTTATAAGAATTTATCTTATAACTGAAAGTTTGTATCTTCTGATCTCCTCATTTCTCCCTTCCCCAAGTCCCTGGAAAGCCCCACTGCATTTTCTGTTTTTATGAAATCAGCTTTGTCTTTTGAGTTCCTGTTTTTGACTACATATGTAAGTGCCACCACATAGTATCTGTCTTTTTTTGGTTTATTGCATAGTTTCATCCATGTTGTTGCAAATGGCAGGACTTCCTTCTTTATAATTGCTGAATAATATTCCACTGTGTAAAGAACCACATCTTCTATGTCCATAAATCTGTAGACGAACACTTAGGTTGCTCCCAGATAGGTTGTTTCCACATCTTGGCTATTGTGTATAATGCTGCAATGAACACAGGAGTAGAGATATCTCTTCAGGATAATAATTCTATTAAAACATATTATAGAATTAAAAAACATATGAGAAGCCTGTATGTGACCATGGTATTTTAAACCAGTAGAAAAAGATGGATGATTATTAAATGGTATTAGTATCATTAGGTGGGGATCTGGAAAAAAATAAGTTGCATTTATAATTTATACTAAAATATTAATAATAATCCAAATACATCAAAGATCAAAATGAACAGAATAAAATGTCTTCCCACCTCAAGATGGCAGAATCCTTGAATAACTGGTAACTAGGGAAGGCATTTCCAACTAAAACTCAATCTACCACATACAATACGCTTTTTAAAATGTTGATAGTGTTTTTGCCATTCAAAAATCAAAAGACCAACAGAAAAAAAAAAAAGGTATTTGAAATATATCTTATGAACAAAGAGCATGTTTACTCATGGGAAAATGAACAATGGATCTGAAGAGTTCACTGAAATCAGGTCTCAAACATACCAGGAACACAGAATATCCCCAAACTGTGGCAACCAAAAGTATCTCCAGACACTGCCGAATGACTCCCTGGGAAATTAAACTGCCCCTGGTTCAAACCACCTACTTCTGCTTTATTGACTATGCCAAAGCTTTTGACTGTGTGAATCACAACAAACTGTGCAAAATTCTTAAAGAGATGGGAATACCAGACCACTTCACCTGCCTCCTGAGAAATCTGTATGCAGGTCAAGAAACAATAGTTAGAAAGCTGCAATAGTCCCATGCTGTAGTTCATGGGATTGCAAAGAGTTGGACATGACTGAGCAACTGAACTGAACTGGTTCAAAATCACTGCTCTGTATCAAGCAGATTGCCAATATCTACCACAATTATAAATGCATACAAGCTCAATTCCCCTCTAGGCACTTATTTCATAAATACCCTAGCACACTGGTGAAATGAGGAAGGTCTCCAGTCATTCATTTCTAACATTATTCATAATAGCAAAAGACTGGAAACAAGTCAAAAGATCCATTACAGACAGCTGGTAATGCCACTATGGAAAAATCTCCATGATACATTAAACAGAAAAAGCAAGATACAGAACAGTGTTCAAAGTAGATGGTTTTGCAATATAGGAACCAATATCTCTGGAAGCATACATTGGTGAGGAAAAAAACAAATCACTATTAATATAATATCCTGTGTGGGGAGGGTGACTTCTCACAGTATATGTTTCTATACTTTTTGGCATCTGAACCATACAATGATGTATTTCATCAATTTTTAATTAAATATTTTTAAGAAGCATTAAGAATACATTGCTTTAGAAACTGGTATTTTATAACTTTCAGTATGATATGGCTACTTACTCTCTATCTCAAATGCTTCACTTTATTCAAAAAATCCAAATAGAACTGTATTCTTTTTACATACACTTAGCAGCCTATTTAAAGAAAGACAATTTATCTTGAACAAAGTGTTACTATGAACAGAAGAAAAACACTTTATATATATATACCAAAATTACATTTGACTACAGGAAAAATTATTTTTATAAGGACAGTTACTCGTATCCAGAAAGTGATTTTTTAAAAAGTACTCATGTTCTCTATGCCCAGAAATATGTATAAAAAAGGATTTTCAAAGTGACAGAGGTATTGCTGCTGCTACTGCTGCTGCTAAGTCATTTTAGTCGTGTCCGACTCTGTGTGATCCCATAGACGGCAGCCCACCAGCCTCCTTCGTCCCTGGGATTCTCCAGGCAAGAACACTGGAGTGGGTTGCCATTTCCTTCTCCAATGCATGAAAGTGAAAAGTGAAAGTGAAGTCGCTCAGTCGTGTCCGACCCTCAGCGACCCCATGGACTGCAGCCTTCCAGGCTCCTCCGTCCATAGGATTTTCCAGGCAAGAGTACTGGAATGGGATGCCATTGCCTTCTCCGACAGAGGTATTACCTAATACTATATGGCAATAAGATGGCAATATATAAATTTATCAAATCAACACTCTGTACAGCTCAAACATACACAATGTCATGTGTCACTTATCTTGCAATAAAAAGATGAAATTGAGAAAAGAATGTGATTAAATACAAAAATAAATGAGAAGAATTTTCAAATACCCAATCATGTAAACTACCAACTGCTGCTGCTGCTAAGTAGCTTCAGTTGTGTCCGACTCTTTGCGACCCCATGGACTGTGCAGCCTAGCAGGCTCCTCCGCCCATGGGATTTTCCAGGCAAGAGTACTGGAGTGGGTTTCCATTGCCTTCTCCAAAACTACCAACTAGGAAATATTTATAGAATCCCCAGAAAAGGATTCTCAAAACTTCACCATTCTACTATCCAGGGATTTATTTTCTGAGCTAAATTAAATTTCACATATGAAAAAAAAAAAAAATTCATATATGAAAAATCTAGATTTCACCTACAGATTAAAGCTAACTAGTTTCAGTGAGACTCCTTTATTTATATTCTCTCTTTCTCTATTTACTTAATTTCATTTATTCATTTATTTTTTTATTGAAGTATAGTTGATTTACAATGTTGTATTCATTTCAGGCATGTCTGTTTACTTCTACTTTACTAGTTAAAGCTAGAACATAAAGAGATCTGAGAATTTCTCCAATCTCAACCCACTACCCAGTCTTGATCAGTTACAAAGACGTTTGTAAATCAAAAGTTAACAGTGCCACCTTGAAAATATCGAAACAGGTAACAAAAAAGATACTTAATTTTTTTTAAAGGAAAGGTAACCCAGAAGACATGAGGAGGGGGAGAAAATGACAAGTACAAATCAACTAAAATCTTGAATTATATGTTTTAAAGAAATTTCAAGTGAATTTCAACAAATTGTATTTCAATTATTTGCAGTTAATATTTTAAGTGTTAGTCTCTCAGTCATGTCTGACTCTTTGCGACCCCAAGGACTGTAGCCCAATAGGTTTCTCTGTCCACAGAATTCTCCAGGTAAGAATACCGGAGTGGTTAGCCATTCTCTTCTTCAGGAGATCTTCCGCACCTAGAAATTGAACCCACATCTCCTGCACTGCAGGCAGATTCTTTACTGCCTGAGCCAACAGAGAAGTCCAATAAATATAATAATCCCCACAGTTGAACAGCACACGTTTAAAAAGTCAATATAAAACTGGAAAATTAAACAACCATTCATTCACTTATTAGTTGACCACTAAGGACACTACTTGAAAAAGGCAGAAAGTCCCAAAGCAAGCTACTGATATATTTACTTCTCTCAAGTCTCATACTTTAAGCTAAAATACACTCCACCTGCCTATATATAATATGCTCCTTACATAAACTTACAGTCACCTTTCATTAACTAGTTAAAAAAATGCTCTGCTTCTTGGTTTTCTAACTATTTTCCCTGTTGCCAGTTCAAAATACTATCTTTTCCAAAGTCACTCTATACTCCTCCTCTCTTGACTGCTTTGCTCTTATAGCTCCTATTTTGTTTCTTTTACAATGTTGTATTTACAGATTATTTACAAATTATTTATTACAAATTATCTTAATAATTCTTTTGTTATTAAATCAAAGTGAGTCTTATCATCTATACCATCTTGGGATCAAGGAAATAACAGTATAATTGTTGACAGTCATTTAAAAACAAGGAATTCCTGGGACTTCCCTGGCAGTCCAGTGCTTAAGATTCTATGCTGCCAATGCAGAGGGCATGAGTTTGATTCCTGGTCAGGGAACTAAGATCCCACATGCTGCACAGTGCAAACAAAAGATTTAATTAATTAATTTCTGGAATTTATGTATTTGTATGCAATAAATTCGTTTAAATGTAATAAATTCCTATAAATATATTTATATGTATAAATTCCTCATATTTATATAAGAAATAATTATATATAATTCAGTTCTGTTCAGTTACTCAGTCATGTCTCACTGTTTCCGGCCCCATGGACTACAGCACACCAGGCCTCCCTGTCCATCACCAACTCCCAGAGTTCACCCAAACTCATGTCCATCGAGTTGGTGATGCCATCCAGCCATCTCATCCTCTGTCGTCCCCCCTCCTGCCCCCAATCCCTCCCAGCATCAGGGTCTTTTCCACTGAGTCAGTTCTTCACATCAGGTGGCCAAAGTATTGGAGCTTCAGCATCAGACCTTCCTTCCAATGAACATGCAGGACTGATTTTTCCTTTAGGATGGACTGGTTTGATCTTGCAGTCCAAGGGACTCTCAAGAGTCTTCTCCAACACCACTGTTCCAAAGCATCATTTTTCAGCACTCAGTTTTCTTTACAGTCCAACTCTCACATCCATACATGACTATTGGAAAAACCACAGCTTTGACTATACAGACCTTTGTTGGCATATAATTAATTAAATATAAGGAATTCCTAAATTGGCATTTTCTTCTGCCCACCAAACCTCTTCTTACTTACTGGTTAAATATAACAGAAAAACAATTTAAAACTGATATATTTGGTAAACTTCAGTATATTCAGTGAGGATTGGTTTTGGGATTTTTGTTCTGTTTTGTTTTTTAATTTAAATTAGGCATGATTGTCTTGGAGGAAAATTTTTTAAATTTGGAACACTGATTCTAAAATTATCCAACTCTATCTTTAGTATTAATCTATAAACCCATTGTGACTGAAAAGTTTAATAAATTTACCAAACGCTAAGGAAATAACTATCTGAAAAAAAAATCCTAACAGAACTCATACTAAAATTCAAGTTATATCTCCCAATTTTAACATTCTAGACTTATATAATTTAGTCTATATTTATATTCTTATTCCCATTCATTATTTCACACTGCAATCATATCCTTTCTCAGATAAGCAAACTATATGTAATTATAAACTGCTAACTACTATACAAAGGAAAGCCATGAGAATAAAATTAGGAGAACTCAAATTACAGATTCAACATAATTCCTACCAAAATCCCAGGTGGACACTTGCTTGCAGAAACTGACAGACTGATCCTAAAATTCACAAGGAAGTTGAAGAGACCCTAGGTAGTCCAAACAATCTTGGAAAAGAACAAAGTTGGAAGTCTAACAATTCCTAGTTTCAAAAGTAATTCCAAAGCTACATTAATCAAGACAGTCTGGTTCTTGGGAATTCCCTGGTGGTCCAGTGGTTAGCACTCAGTGCTTTCACTGACATGGGCCAGAGTTCAATCCCTGATCAGGGAACTAAGATCTAGCAAGCCATGTGGTACAGCCAAAAAAACAAAAACAAACAAACAAACAAAAAAAAACCAGACAGTATGATTCTGAGAAAATATCTGCTGCAAATCAATGTATCTGGTAAAGGGTTAATATTCAAAACATATAAAGAAGTCAGACAATTTGATATGAAAAACTAACAAGTGTTGTTGAGAATATGAAGGAAAGGGAAACCTTGAGTACTACTAGTAGGAATGTAAACTGGTACAGCCACTATAAAAAACAGTATGAAAGTTCCTCAAAAACTTAAGAAATACCATTATACACCCAAGAAAAAGAAAACACATATCCTGGCACTACATGAACTACCTGTTCACTGCAGCATGATTCACAATAGCCAAATTGTGATATAAAACAATTTAACTGCACATCAATGAATGAAAGGATAAAAATGTGGTATGTACAGGCACACCTCATTTTACTGCACTTCATAGACACTGTGTAAACCTTCAGAGCATAGAAACCTTCAAAAATGAAAGTTTATGGCAACCTTACATTGAACAAGTCTATCAGAGCCATTTTTTCCAACAGCATTTGCCTCAGTTCATGTCTCTGTGTCACATCTGGTAATTCTTGCAATATTTCAAACTTTTTCATTATTACTGTATTGTTATGTTAGCTGTGATCAGTGATCTTTGATATTACTATTATAATTGTTTTGGCATTTCTTCAGCAATAAAGTATTTTTAAATTAAGTCACATCCATTTTTTTTATACATAATGCTTTTGCATACTTAACAGATTATAGTACAGTGTAAACAAAATTTTCATTTGCACTGAGAAACTAAAAATTATGACTTGTTTTACTGTAATATCTGCTTTATTGTTGAACCCATGGTATCTCCAAGGTATGCCTGTACATAAACAACAGATTATTCAGTTATTAAGAAGAAGGAAATCTACTATCTGGAGTAACACAGATGAACCTTAAGGGCATTATGCTAAGTGAACTAAGACAAAGACAAATATTGCATATCTTCACTTACACATGGGAATCTGAAAAACAAACCAAACTCATAGAAACAAGAGAGTAGAAAGTGGTAAATTTTACCAAGGACTGGGAGGGGAAATACAAAGAGGTTAGTATTCATTTTCCAACTATAAGTTTAAAGTCTGAGAATCTAATGTAAAACATGGTGACACATCAATAATACTACTGCATAACTGAAATCTGCTAAGAGGGTAGAACATGTTCTCATAAACACAAATCAAAGATAAATATGTGAGGTGAAACATGTGTTAATAAACTAAATGAGTGAATCCTTCTACAATGCGTATGTATTTCAAATCACCACAATGTATACTTTAAATATCTTGTGTAAATGATACCTTAAATAAAGCTGAAGGAAAAAAAAAAAAAAAAGACTGTGGTTCTGCCATAAAGATAGACAATAGGAATCAACAGAAGAGAATTGAGAGTCCACAAATGCACTCTCATTTATGTGTCCAGAGCATTCAATGAGGGAAAAAATGGTCTTCTCAACAAATGGTGCTGGGATAACTAGATACACATACGCAAAAGAGAAAGGTTGACCCCATCCTCAAACCACACACAAAAAACTAACTTAAAATATACATATATCTCAATGTAACAGTTAAAAACTATAGAAGAAATATAGGAGTAAATATTCATGACTTTAGGTTAGGCAATGGTTTCTCAGCCATGAAACAAAGAGCACAAACAACAAAAGGCAAAATTAAATTAGACTTCAAAATTAAAAATATCTGTACTCCAAAGGTATTATCAAAAAAGTGAAAAAACAACCCACAGAAAAAAATAAACCAAATTAAAAGTGAACAAAGGACCAGAATAGACATTTCTCCAAAGAAGACATGCACATGGGTCAATAAGCACATGAAAAGAGGCTCAATTCCATGAGCCATTAGGGAAATGCAAATAAAAACCAGAATGAGATACCACTTCACACCCACTAGAATAACTTATAAAAAAAGAAGAGAGACAGAATAACAAGGTTTGGGCTTTGGGTAACAATGCAGAGAAACTGAAACTCCTATATATCATTGGTAGAAATATAAAATGGTGCAACAACTTTGGAAAACACTTTGGCAGTTTCTTTAAAATTTAAATTTAATCATGGCATTCACTAGTCTCAAATTCAGGAACTACATACCTTAAAAAACATATGTATGTAACAACTTGTACATGAATGTTCATAACAACATTATTAATACAGCCCCAAAGTGGAAACAACACAAAGTTGATCAATGAACCAATGGATAAACAAAATGTGGTATATCCATACAAAAACAAAAAAGAATAAAATACAGATTTGTGCTAACAACATGGACGAACTGTGAAAACATTATGAAAGAAGCCAGTCACAAAAGACTACATATTGTATTACATGATTCCCTTTATATGAAATGTCCAGAAGAGGCAAAGCTATACAGTCAGAAAGTAGACTAGAGCTGTCTATGGCTAGTGAGTTGGAAGGAAATAAGTGACTGCTGATATGTATAGCTTTTCTTTTTAGGTGATGAAAATGTTCTACAGTTGAATATGTTGATGGCTGCCCAACTCTATGAGTATACTAAACCAATGAACTGCTACTTTAAATGAGTGAATTGAATGGTGGGTAAATCATATCTCAATAAAAATGTTATTAAAAAATACAAACAGAAGAACCTCTATTTGGGGAAATAACACACAGAGAGCAAAATCAGGCAGTGCCTTATTTATTTCTACTGTGTGTCTATATATATATATATGTTTTTATATATATATATAGACACACACACACACATATATAAAGGCAATGGAAACCAACTGAAGAATTTTTAAGCTGGGGAATGTCAAAATTAGATATACATTTTAAAACATTTGGAGAACAGACCAGAAGAGAATAAAACTGAAATTGAGAGGTAAGATACTTGTCTAGAGAAGAGTAATTTTGAAAATGGGACTCAGGTGCTTGAAAATTAAGATCAACAAAATTGATGGATGGCTTTGAGAGACGATGGTACTAAAAGGTTTCCACGTCATTCACTGAGACGGAGAATAACAGAGATTTGCTGTTACTGCTTTGGTTGTTATTTTGCAAGAGGGATGTAAGTCAGTTTTTTACATGTTAGTCATAGATGTCTTTAAGTTATCCAAGTAAAATGTTGAATAGGCTGTTAGCTATATAGATTAGGAGATCAAAGAAAAACCAGAGGCTAGATATGTACGTTCAGGAGTTATCAATACAAGTGAAACTGAATCAATGAGAATAAAGGACACTACTTGAGAAGAAACAGAAGGCAGTAAATGGAACTAAGTGGAATACCTCAATATTTAAAGAACAAAGAAATGAGCTGACAAAAAAAGACTGCAAAGTGCTCTTAGGGAAAAAACAGGAGAGACTGCAGTGTTATGGACACAAAAAGGAATGTTTCAAGGACATAGTCACGTTGAAGGCTGCTTTTAAAAGTGAAGTAAGATGAATAATGAAAAATGCCATTTGAATTTAGTGACACAGAGATGTCATTAGGGACCTTCATGAGGCACCAGTCTGGTGGCATGATGAAGCTAAAGCCAGATTAAAATGGGTTAAAGAATACAGCATGGGAAGTAAGGCAATAGTAACAAATATAACAAGTTTGGGTACAAAGGGGAAGCATTTAAATTCACTGCTGCAGAACACAGCAGGATAAAAGTGGGTTTTGATTTTTTTTCTTTTTCAATTGAGAGTGATTTGAACATTATTTGAAACAAAAAGGAAAAACAACTAAAGAGAGACCAAAGTTGAAGATAAAGAAAACTAAAATAAAATAACAAGAGAGAATCAAGAATATTAGGTTCAGAAGAGGTGGAAAAGAAATGCAATCCAGAAAGCAAAGAGAAGGGCTGCCTCTGACAGGAGGATGGAAAATTCTTCAATGTAGGGAGGAATAACGAGGAAATGAAAGCATATGCAGGTTAGATGTGTACGTCTGTTAGCAGGAAATTAAAGCAAACCCTGTATAATGGCTTATTTTTTCTGAAGCAGAAGCCAAAATTATCTCCTAAAAGAAGGAAAGTGGAAGGGTGAATGATTTGAAAACAGTGAAGGTTTAAATAGGCACCACTTGTTTATAGAATTTTATTCCATATTACCTAACAGTGGCATATTGTTTTCAAAGAGGGCCTCAACGTCCTTATGCACACTGCCATTTGTATTGTGACTTCTCTTTTTCCACAACCAAAAGTGGAGTCTTCTCCTTCCTATGAATATGGACTGGCCCTGTGACATACTTTGACCCATATAATTCCATAAAAGTGACAGAAAGTGACTTCCTAACCTAGATCTCAACAGACCTCATAGCTTTCACTCTTGCCTTCCTAAAATGTATATAGTACATGTAGAAGCTCCAGTCAGCCTTCTGGAAGGAACCTTATGGGAAAAAGCCCAGCCACAAGTTAGTATCAACTTGTAAGACAAATAGGAAAAGGAGTACATCAAGGCTGTATATTGTCACCCTGCTTATTTAACTTATATGCAGAGTACATCATGAGAAAGCTGGAATCAAGATTGCTGGGAGAAATATCAATATCCTCAGATATGCAAATGACAGAACCCTTATGGCAGAAAGTGAAGAGGAACTAAAAAAGCCTCTTGATGAAAGTGAAAGTGGAGAGTGAAAAAGTTGGCTTAAAGCTCAACATTCAGAAAACAAAGATCATAGCATCTGGTCCCATCACTTCATGGCAAACATATGCGGAAACAGTGGAAACAGTGTCAGACTTTATTTTTGGGGGCTCCAAAATCACTGCAGATGGTGACTGCAGCCATGAAATTAAAAGACGCTTACTCCTTGGAAGGAAAGTTATGACCAACCTAGATAGCATATTGAAAAGCAGAGATATTACTTTGCCAACAAAGGTCCATCTAGTCAAGGCTATGGTTTTTCCTGTGGTCATGTATGGATGTGAGAGTTGGACTGTGAAGAAAGCTGAGTGCCAAAGAATTGATGCTTTTGAACTGTGGTGTTGGAGAAGCCTCGAGTCCCTTGGACTGCAAGGTGATCCAACCAGTCCATTCTAAAGGAGATCAGTCCTGGGTGTTCACTGGAAGGAATGATGCTGAAGCTGAAACTCCAATACTTTGCCCACCTCATGCAAAGAGTTGACTCACTGGAAAAGACTCTGATGCTGGGAGGGATTGCGGGTAGGAGGAGAAGGGGACGACAGAGGATGAGATGGCTGGATGGCATCACCGATTTGATGGACATGAGTTTGAGTGAACTCCGGGAGTTGGTGATGGATCGGGAGGCCTGGCATGCTGCAGTTCATGGGGTCGCAAAGTCAGACACAACTGAATGACTGAACTGAACTGAACTGAAAGACATAGAGTGAGGTCACTTGGACCAACCAGACCCAGAGGAGCCATCAGATGAGTATAGTCACAAGAGGGACTCTGGATGAGATCAGAACTGACCACCTGAGCCCATCGCAAAATGCCAGTCCAGGGAAAAATAAGCAAAGAAAACAATGGCTTTAAATCACATTTTTAAACCAGTAGTAACCTAATTTATTTCCCTTTTTTGTTTTAAATATACAGAAAAAATTACTGGCACTTTTCTCATGGGAAAAAAAAAATCACAAATAATATCACATTCATTTATCATATTATTTCTTTTGCACTAAACTTAAAACTTCTTTAAAACAAAATTGCTAGAGTCAGAGCTTTGAGGTTCAGCCACTCATTCGCTTACTAATCATGTACTGCTTCCCAGAATAAATCCAGACACTGTCCATATACCAGTGAACAAAAGAGATAAAAATCTCTGCCAGCACTGAGGAGTTATGGATAACCTAATTCTAAAACATATGTAACATCTGTAACCTTCAAGAAAACATGCAATGAGAAATGTATGTATTACACTAAAAATCACTCTTACCCTCATGCCAAGCACCAAGAACCCAATCTCTTCCATTAATGGGTACTTGCTGACCTGTTGCTGAATCTTCTCAGATGAAGCAAAAGGATCATAGCTTTTCCGCCCTATCTTTACATCCATTATACAGGGCTTATTAAATTTATGGGTCACATCTTCCAGTTTTAGGTATAAATCTGTTATTAAAGAAAAACCCTAATTAGTAATAGGAAAACATATTACTACTTAAGAGAAAACAAAAATGAGGAAATCTTAAAACTGAGAAAAAGTTAAAACTGATCCAGAGTCAACAATTATTATTACTTCACCTGGAGGGGAAAAAAAAAGCTTGACTAATAAATTTTATAACAGGTATAAATATCACAGAGTAACTCTTGCAAGAGGTGGAATAAATATTCAACCATAATTAAAAGGTATGAATTAGATATAAGGCTTCCAAGAACATTAAAAAGGCAATGAGATAATTTTTAAAAACCGCCCTTGAATACATTCTCCTTTTGAACATGATTTACATCCTATGTGCCTCAGCAGGCATCTTAGTGTTTTAACAATTTTTTAAATTCTTCATTTAAGAATAGTAAAAGGAATAAATCCTTTCCACAGAGGATACAACAGGTATAGGTTAAGAAAGGTAAATCAATCCAAATGATGTTAATGCCAAATATACATTCTAGGCCTACTAGTCCAAAAGGAAAAAGAAACACCCTGCTTTTTAGAACACAAAAAGTCTTCAAAAGTTCATCTGTAAATAACTTTGGCATCCTGTATACACCTTCCCTCAGAAAACTACTAGAAAGGGAGATTCAAGTAAAAAATTATAAACATCTCAGTTATAACACACTGTAGCCGACCTTATAGTTTTAGGTTGAAAATACAGGTCTGATTGCACTGAGGGAAAGAAGTAAGGAAAGAAAGTCTTTCCCCCTTCCTAGGTGAATAAATCTTCCCAAACAAAATTCTGAATGAGATCACAAATTTCAGTCATGTCATAAGAAGCACTTCTTGTAAAAACCTTTCCTTACAAACAGAAAATATTTTACTTTTTATCAAAGTAATAAGGTTTGATTTTTTGAAATAAATGAATTTATTTTTTAAAATCTTATCCCTTAGTCAAAGGAAAATGGAGAGAGGGAGGATTGCGTAGAACCAGGTGAAGTTAAGAGACAAAAAATTAACTGTAGCCTAAGAGACTAGAACTCACAGAAACAAAAAGGAGCAGGCTACATTTAAAAGAAAGGTTCTAACAAAGGGACATTTTCAACAAGATAAAAGGTCTGGACACAGACATCCTGTTGATGGTGAGAGATAATGAGACAAGTAGGAATATCCTGCTCAAGAAACTAGAACCCACCCATTTCTGTACTTTAAAAAGATAACCATAGGAAAGTATGATAAGATGGGGAAGAAGGAAGCACAGCAGTCCCCTTCACATACTTCCCATTTTCAGCTACCTTGAGGAAAGAGAAAGAAAGGGATCCATCCTCTCCCTTAAAATTGTATAAAAATTTCAGTAACAAGGCTTATGTATCAAATATCAGAAGAGACTAATTAGATCCCAATACAGTAAATCATTAGCATTCACAAGTTTATCATCATTAATTTCCATAACTCAAGAAACCCTGAAGGCCTTAGTGACATAAGGCTATACATGGGAAGATAAAGGTAGTGTGCAAATCTAGCTAAACATCACAGCATCTACAGTTAAGTGTAGGGTTATTATTTTCTACCTGCCAATTTGGTAGTGATTAAAAACAAGAACTATTTTTTGGCCAAACAAAAGAAACAAGAGAAGCTAAAGACTTTTTGCAAATCCCTATTTCATCCTCTCTTGGGAAAGAGAAAAATACAAATGCAAACTCTCCTTACAGTAGGAATATAATAAATGCCTGCTTGAGTGAATCAATGTTTGCCCTTCTCATTCTCTTTCTGCCCTTTTGGCCTTCTTCATCCTGTAATAAGTTGAGCCATTCCTTCAGTAAACAGGCCTAAGTATCATCAGTTTTATCTGACATTTATTTTCACTAGGCAAGGGCTTTCCTGGTGGCTCAGATGGTAAACAATCTGCCTGCAGTGGAGGGGATCTGGGTTCAGTCTCTGGGCGGGGAAGACCGCTGGAAGGAAACAGCAACCCACTCCAACATTCTTGCCTGGAGAATTCAATGGACAGAGGAATCTGACAGGCTACAGCCCATGGGGTCGCAAAGAGTTGGACATGACTGAGTGACTAATACTTGACTAGGCAAATATGTTTTTATCTTACTTTCAGATTCTTGATATGCTTTATTTGATTTGAATTACCAAATCATATAAAACATATATATATATATACACACACACATATATATATATACATATAAATGGCTAAATTATTGATTATTAGCCTTAAGTTCATAATTCTTAAATTAAGGCCTACTGAGAGTTGGTTTAGTGTATTCTTTTGGTTCTCTAGGTAAAAAGTTGAAATTTTGAGATTCTTGTTTCTCTTTCCCTCTAAGTTACTAAAAAAAAAAAAATCAACATCAAAACCTGCTTTAGAGATGCATATGGCAATGGCACCCCACTCCAGCACTCTTGCCTGGAAAATCCCATGGATGGAGGAGCCTGGTGGGCCGCAGTCCATGGGGTCGCTAAGAGTCAGACACGACTGAGCGACTTCACTTTCACTTTTCACTTTCATGCATTGGAGAAGGAAATGGCAACCCAATCCAGTGTTCTTGCCTGGAGAATCCCAGGGATGGGGGAGCCTGGTGGGCTGTCATCTACGAGGTCGCACAGAGTCAGACACGACTGAAGTGACTTAGCAGTTAAAAAAAAAAAAGGTTATATATCTAGCAGTTTGCCACAGTTGCTTGCGAATAAAATAGGGAAATGAGACATGATGTGGGAACTGAGATTTAAATTTATTTTTTTTTCAGATTATCATCACTAGAAATAAATTTAAATACTGATTCTCTCTGAAAAAAATGCAAGAGAGCTTAATTCAAAATAAGTCAATCTCAAGACAATAACTTAAATGATCAAAGGCATTTTAACTACAGGAGAGCCTCATTGATAAGGCAATGCTACAGATAACAAAGGACAGTCAGCCAAAGCCCCTGTGGGTATAGAATGGTACAATATTTCTCAATTTTTAGGTGTATAGAGAATATGTTCTAAAACTCGGATGGACTAAGAGTAAGATAGTGTTCTATCTGGAATAGTTCAGGTTCATTTTGACCAAAGTCAAGGAAATAAATTAAACTATATTGATATGATGTTTGGAAAATAATTATGACTTTTTGCTATGATGTAACTTGTAAGGAAAGTAAAAGTTAAAAAACATTTAATATTTTTAAATATTAAAAAAATAAAAGTTGATTTTTTCATATATACATATGAATTAATGTGTGTATAAATCACATTTAGAGCAAAATAACTATGTTTACTTGTTTAAATTCTTAAAAGCTCTATTTAGTACAACAGATTCTGATGAAGCCAATCAGTCTGTCAGAGGTCTAAAGACTGACATTTGTGAACCTCAAATCTAAGAGATAATCCACTAAGCTTAGTCTTAATATTTGTGTAATAAATAACAGGACATCTACTTTTCATAAATATATGGATCTCATTATAAGAAGTCACACTGACTAGAAGTATAGTTCTCTATGGTTGTAAGAGAGAAATATGTTATCTATTAATTTATGGAAAATGTATATAGAATTTCTATAGTTCTTTAATTTTTTGAGGTAAAAATCATAAAAATATCTACCAGGTAGTCCAAAATATACCACTTCATGCTTTTATAAGCAGTCTATAAGTTAAGACTTCTCAGTGGCTGTACCAACGACAAAGTTAATATGCTCAAAATATTTATATATTTCATCCTGCTGACGATAGTATGTTTAAAATTATATAAGGTTACTATGAACAAAAAAGTTTTTCTATTTTAAGTGTATTTTCTATTTAAATATATACAATTAAATATAATTATCTTAAATATAAATTAAATACTTACATCATTTTCTAATACATTACACATAAAAAAATTCTACTGTTGGAATACAGTCCTGATACTAAGGAAGAAAAAAAAAGGGGGCAGAAAATTCCCCAGTAACAAAGGAGAAAAAAATAAAAACATTTAAAATATTATGGAAAACTGAAAGATCTGCAAATACTTATAAACAGTAAAGATGAGATAACTATTCCTTTAAAGGAAAGACAAAGGTGAGGACATTTAGAGAGTTGAAGATTTATTCAGATCCTCTTAATGAATATTGATTATATAGATCATTACAACATAGGTTCCAAGCTTCATCACATTCCTTCCCACCCTATCTAGGCATTGGCTACCATCTTCATTTCTGAACCTCCCAAAATGTAAAAAAGGCCGGGTGGTGAAACCCTGCCCATTTATGAAGCCAAATGGAAAAACAGAGGACACCTTTCTTCTGCCTTTCACATCAATCATCAGCTATTTCTGAGAGCAACAGAAGCTTGAAGTATAAGGAATTATAAATAGAAGAGACCTTGAGTGTCCAAATGTGGGGTGAAGGGGGAGAAAGGGAACAGCTTATTTCAATCCATGCTTCTTAAAACCTGACTAGTAGTGAAATCCATAAACCTATCAATCAATGAGACTAGAGATTACATTTGAGAACTCTCAATTTGCTCAAACCTACTTGAAGATATACTTTTCTATTCCGCCAAATAAATTTTGATGGTACATGTATCTATGTGCTTATACACAAGTAAAATGAGATTTAACATATATAACTAGTTTCAAATCTTCAAATATAATTGTAAGAAATGCTTTACCTTAAAAAAAACTAGTCATATTCTAAGGTTTGCTAATGTGATGTTTGTATAACTCTATGACTGTAATTTTAAAAAATGGGTGAGATTTATGGTACATAAATTAAATGTCAATAAAACTGCCATAAGAAATTTAAAAGGTAAAAAACTGTTGGTCAGGACATCCTTATGCTTCCTTTAAGTGACAATAACTTGCTGTGCAAACTAGAAGTACTTTCTCTGTTTTACAACTTTGGATTCTAAGAATTATACAAAGTTGTATAACACTCTACCTTGAGACTTCCCTGGTGGAGTAGTAGATAGGAAATCTTCCTGCCAAGGCGGGGAACACGGGTTTGATCCCTGATCTGGGAAGATTCCACACGCTTCTGAGCAAGTAAGCACACATGCCGCAACTACTGAAGCCCCAAGCTTTTGCTCCAAAACAAGAGAAGCCACTGCAATGAGAAGCTCATTTACCACAACGAAAAGTGGCCCCTGCTCACAATTACAGAGAAAGCCCACATGCAGTAACCAGACCTAGCACAGCCATAAATAAATAAATAAAGATGCTCAAGTAGAAAGAGGGGAAAAAGAGTCGAGAAATAAATTTTATCAATTTAATACTATGTAAAGTATAGTAATGCAAATCACAGTGTTCTATTAAAATTTAAGAAAATATTCATTTTCATGATCCTGTGGACTAAAGATGTCAAAAAGTTTCCCATCTTATATTTGTTTCATTTACCATCAAAATGATAAAAACAGAAAGAGGACTCCATGAATTCTCTAGCAAAATCAAAGCTTAACAATCTCTATGGTGCAGTTCTCCTTCCAGAGCTAAAAACTGGAAAGGAAGGGGGTTCCGTGACTGTCCAGTGGTTAGGACTCAGTGCTTTCACTGCTGTGGCCCAAGTTCAATTCCTGATCAAAGGAACTCCCAGGAAGTTGCAGTGCGGCCAAAAAGAAAAAATATGTTTTTAATTTTAAAAAATAAATTAAAATATTTTTCAAAAGATTACAAAGGAATAGGAAATTTCCTAAGGCAATTGTTGGTATTACAGGACCACATCTATTTACATGTATACTTCTATTTATATTTTCTCCTCTTTTTTCTCATTTTCCTCACCTCATCTTTTCAACTCAGTAGTACCAACATCTCCATTTATACTCAAATAAGAGTTTCAGAGTTTATAAAGCATTTTCACATAAAATAACATGCATTTTCACAACTCCACGTGAAATTATTTTCAATGTATAGAAGAAAAAGTGGAGCTCCAAAAGGTTAATGAGTTACAGTAGTTCACAAAATTTGGAAATAACCAACAAAGAAGCCAAGGCTTCCGACTTCAAAGTTACTGATCTTTCTACATTAGCATAGATATCCCTCAGTATTGAAAACCAAAAAGGTATTGATTGCTAGCAAGTCTTTGATTTTTTAATTATTTTAAATTATACAATTCTAGACTACAAAATGTTTCAATTAAAACATTTCTTCTCCTACCCAAATTCTTCTTATATACTCTACTTTTCAAAATAATGATGCTGTTGGCTCAATTATTTGACCCACTGTATTTTTTTTTGGTTGTGCCTCGTGACATGCAGCATCTTAGTTCCCTGACCAGGGCTTGAACCTGTGCCCCTTGCAGTGGAAGTGTGGAGTTCTAACCACTAGACCACCAGAGAATTCTCTCTACCCCTTCTAAATAATTTTTTAAACTTAACATTTAACTATCTAGATATAGATTAGATAAGAAAAAAGGAGGGAAGGGAAGAGGGAAGAAAGACAAGGAAAAAAAGAAGGGAGAAAAGAAAAAGGGAAAGGAAAGAAGAGGAACGTGAGAAGAGAAGGGGGAAGACAGGAAAGAGGGAAAGAAAGGAAAAGCAGGAGCAGAGCAAAGCTCAAGTCCCCTGCCTCCCCAAATGAAGCACAGAAGAATCCTACAAATCCTGGGGAACCATTGATTTACTATTATCTGAGGATACTCACAAGAGATACTATGAGTCCTTATTAATGAAACCTAGCATAAGTAGTGACAAAGAACTGAGGGAAAGAACAACCTCAAACTTGAGTCCCCATCTCTCCTGTTCTCAAAATGTGGTTCAAGCAAAATCTCCATTAGGAAAAAAAAAACAACAACAAACACACTTTTATTTAATAAGCATATCATGAACTCCAACACAGATACGCATTATCAAAATGTCTGGGAGTTGAGCCTATTAATTTGCATTTTAGCAAGACTATGGGTTTTTCTTAAACTCAGTCAAGTTTGAAATTCTTCCCTCACTCATGAATCTTCAATGGTTAGCCGTCATGTTACCAGTTTAACTGACTTTTGTCTGCTCTGTCAAAGGCCTTAATGTGGCAAATACTGCTTCAAGTATTAACTAATATTAAGAGAGAAATTCTGTGCCCTTATATAAAAAATTTTGTCCTCTATATGAAAACTACAAGTATTTTTTAAAGCATGCACGTAGGAAATGAAGGAACAAGACAGAAGATAGGAAGGAAGTTACACAAAGAAAATATTTCTTGATTTTTCTTTTTTCAAAATGGGAAAAGAAATTGCTCAAAATGTTTGGAAAAAAGAACATCTGATAATTAAGAGTATTAAGTACTAGTGTATATATATACATATATATTATATATATGTCCATTCAATTGTTTAAGAAATTGGTCATTAATTTGTATATGCTATTTAAGAAACTGGCTATGAAAAGCAAAAGTATTAATAAGTTTTCTTAATGAATAAGAGAAAGAGTAGTAAGAAAAACACATATATTCTGTTTTTATAATACGAGGCTTAATCCTACTTAAATCTTTTAAAAAGCAATTCTCATGAATTAAGACTAAAAGATGGATTTTAAAGAAAAAATTACCATTTGGTGCAGTAGGAGGTGACCAGATGCCATAATATTTTGGCAAATATTTTTGTAGCTCTAAAAGAATATCATCAGTACAATCAGCAGCAAAAACCTGAAACAAAGAGAAATGGAACATTTGCAAGTTAGTTCCTTGTAATGCTTTCTAACTGCTCCACACATTTCTCAAATAACACAATACAATGAATCATAATTTATCCAGTATGAGTTTTAACTGGAATTTAATAAGTTTAAGTCTGGAATAAGCAAAAAAAAAAAAAAAAAAAAAAATCTCTATGTATAGTCTCCAATGAGAAACTCTGTATTATTTAGAGCATATTCTTGGTTATCTAATTCTAGCCTTTCACTGTCCTTGAACTATTTTACAACAAAGTAAGTTGTAGATAACTCTTAGCAAATGCAAAAGAATTCTTGTCCATAGACAAAGAATTCTGGCCAGAGGAGGATCTGTGCCTCACTGGAGTCTCAGTGGTAAAGAATCCATCTGTAATGCAGGAGACTTGCAGGAGACATGGGTTCAATTCCTGGGTCAGGGAGATCCTATGGAGAAGGAAACAGCAACCCACTCCAATACTTATGCCTGGGAAATTCCGTAGACATAGGAGCCTGGCGGGTTGCAGCCCATGGGGTCACAAAGAGTGAGACACAACTGACCAATAAACAGCAACAGAGGAGGATTACTGACTTCCCTCCAACCTCCCTGGAAAGGGAGAGTTTACAGTGTTCTTATGTACACTCATTTCACCTTCCCTTTATGCCATATAAATTTGTGCTTCTTTGACTTTTCTTTTGAACTAGGTTTTAACGCCTGCTTAGTTCTGATACTAAGTAGGGCCCTGTGGGGCTCCTGAGCACAAAGCCTTTCCGTATCCCCCATTTCTTTGATTATAAGAAAGAGGCTTCATTCAGCCTGCATGACCTTTCCTGAGTTCCAATGTGCAGATGCAAGCAGTTACTAAATAGGAAAGAGAGGTGAAGTGACACCAGGGAGAAACAGTCAAGAGCAGCCTTGGGGGAAGGTCCTGTTTCCCTATCAAGGGATACACACAACACTATCTTTGAACTGTTTTGACCCCAGACAAGTTTGAACCTGAAAGTTGATGACACTGACTCCTACTTACCTCACCACTAACCCATCAGAAGAATGCAAGCCAGTCACTGCTTTGATCCTTATCACCTACCCCCACCTCATGTCTGTTAAGACCTTTTCCTATTGCCCAGGGATGGGGACACAGTTCTTGAGGGAATAGCCTGCTGGGTTCCCTTGTTGCCTGGCAAAGAAATAAAGCCACTTTTTCTCTCTCCTCCATAACAATTTCCATATTTCTGTTTGGCATCAGCACACAAAGTCAATATTTTCGCATCACTTACCTCATTAAATGAGTTTAAACAAAATCTTTAACGTGTTTATTTTATATCTGTAAAGAAATTGTGATTTTACCTTAAAAAATGTATCATTTAACTCAATGTAAGTCTAAGTATTGTTCATTTAATTATTTGATTTATAACCAGTAATAATTCTAGAAAACAATGGAAATATGCAGATATCCTGGAACTAGATTTTTAATTTTTCTTCTAGAAAAGCAGAAAGAAAATATTTTTTGTTTCAGACTCAGAGACTGAGGGAAAGAACTTGTGGTTGTCAGGGAAAGGGTGAGTGAAAGGAATAGTTAGGGAGTTTAGGATAACAGGTACACACTGTTAATATCTACAATGGAAAATCAACAAGGACCTCCTGTATAGCACAGGGAAGTCTGCTCAATGTTATGTGGCAGCCTGGATAGGAGGGTAGTTTGGGGAGAATGCATACATGTATATGTATGATGAGTACCTTTGCCGTCCACCTGAAACTATCACAACACTGTTAATCGGCTACACTCCAATACAAAATAAAAGGTTTAATAATAACTTGCAAGATATCTTACTCATTAACTCTTGCCAAATAGGTCTACTAATAATAATGACTAGCAAGACATCTTACCCATTAACTCTTGCCAAATATGGTGTACCTAAGTACTCAAAACCATTTAAGTTTACTCATGTAAAATGCTTTGGGCTCAGAGGTCCACTCTGAAGACCTGAACCAAAGGATCTCTGAACTTAGGATCAGTCCTAGATGAGGACAGAGATACTAAAAGAGGGAGAGTAAAAAAATGCTCTGAGCCAAGCTAATACAGAAAAAAACAGCAAATACAACAATATCAGGAATAAAAAGGGAGTCATAATTAAACTAGCATAGCATTTTAAAAAATACTATGAAGAACTTTACCAGGTGGATAATTACATAAAACTATAATATATATTTTAATACCACATTAACAAAGAAAATCAAAACATTTAAGAAACTGAATCATTAGTTAAAAAATATATCCCTTCCCAGGAACAAATGAAAGGAAAGATGGAAAGGACTTATGGAAGAAAAAGAGACAAGTCAACAGGCTGCTCTGATGAATTTATAGGTAAGTTTTATCACGTCTAAGGAATCAAATACTTATCTGATACAAATTCTTCCACAGAAAAGAAAAAGAAATGCCCCTCAAAACTCATTTTATGAAGCTAAAAGAAACTTGGTGTCAAAACAAGACAAGGACAATATGTGAAGAAAATAATAACCTCATTCATGAGCATAGCTGTAAAAAATCTTATATATGTAACAAGGCAATGGCACCCGACTCCAGTACTCTTGCCTGGAAAATCCCATGGATGGAGGAGCCTGGTAGGCTCCAGTCCATGGGGTCACTATGAGTCGGGCACGGCTGAGTGACTTCACTTTCACTTTTCACTTTCATGCATTGGAGAAGGAAATGGCAACCCACTCCAGTATTCTTGCCTGAAGAATCCCAGGGACAGAGGAGCCTAGTGGGCTGCCGTCTATGGGGTCTCACAGAGTCGGACACGACTGAAGCAACGTAGCAGCAGCAGCAGCAAACAAAACCCAGTAATGCATATTATTAAAAAACAAAAATAACATGTCCAAGTATGTTTTATTTCAAAAATCAAAGGTAATGTAATATTAGAAATCTGTTATGGCATTTACCAGTGGCTTCCCCAGTGGCTCAGATGGTAAAGAATCTGACTGCAATGCAGGAGACCTGGGTTCAATCCCTAGGTTGGGAAGATCCCCAGGAGAAGGGAATGGCTACCCATTCCTGTATTCTTGACTGAAGAATTCCATGGAGGAGAGTATAAAAGCTGGCTTAAAACTCAACTTTCAAAAACTAAAATTGCAGCATTTGGTTCCATCACTATATGGCAAATAGATGGTGAAAAAGTGGATAAGTGGAAAGAGTGGCAGATTTTATTCTCCTGGGTTCAAAAATCACTGCGGACAGTGACTGCAGCCACAAAATCAAAAGACGTTTGCTCCTTGGAAGAAAAGCTATGATATAGCTAGACAGCGTATTTAAAAACAGTTATCACTTTGCCAAAAAAAGTCTGTCTCAGTCAAAGTTATGGTTTTTCCAGTAGTCATGTATAAATGTCAGAGTTGGACCATAAAGAAGGCTGAGTGCCAAAGAACTGATGCTTTTGAAATGCAGTGCTGGAGAAAACCCTTGAGAGTCCCCTCGGACAGCAAGGAAATCAAACCAGTCAATCCTAAAGGAAATCAACCCTGAATATTCATTGGAAGGACTGATGCTGAAGCTAAAGCTCCAATCCTCTGGCCACCTGATATGAAGAGCTGACTCATTGGAAAAGACCCTGATGCTGGGAAAGACTGAGGGCAGGAGGAGAAGGGGGCGACAAAGGATGAGACGGTTGGATGGTATCACTGACTCAATGGACATGAGTCTGAGCAAACTCTGGGAGATAGTGAAGGACAGCAAAGCCTGGTGTGCTATAGTTCATGGGGTCAAAAGAGTCAGACACAACTTAGAATATGAACAAGGGTATTTACCACATTAACAGATTAAAAGAGGAAACTCATGATCATTTCAACAGATACAGAAAATCTTTGCCCTCCTGCATTGTCTCTTCCTGGTGCAAGAGACTAGGGGGGTTGGTGAACAGCTGAGGTCACTTATTTACTTCTCTAGTTTCCTCCTTATCAGTCCAAGTCTTCTCTTAAAGTTACCTTGCTGAGTTCCAGCAACCACTCCCTCTCCGTGCTGACCAGGCCTACAGATGGTATATAACCTTCTTTCTTGCAGGTGTAAATAGTATTTCACTGTAAATAGTCCTTTTATTAAACTGATAGAGTGCATCATTTGTTCCTTGAGAGAATCTTAACTCACAAAGAAAGCACTTTCTTTAATTTATGGAGAAGTATCTCTCAAAAACTTAGCTTGAAAGTCATACTTTAACAGGGAAATGTTAGAAGCACTTTTACTAAATGAGGAGAAAATTCCCCCCACCATTGCTTCAGTTCATCACACTGAACTATATAGAAATCCCCGATAGAAGTATATAGATTCACAAGGGACAAATAGAGTTTCCAATCACAGAAGATGCAACCATCTATACAGAAAGCAACTAAAATTCTTAGAAAGTCTCAGATAAATATAAGTTACTAAGAGTTCACCAAGATTATTGTATGTAAGAACACCGTACAAATATCTCATTCCTGTGTATTAGCAATCATTGGAAAACTTAACTCAAAAAAATACTGTTTACAATAGAAACAAAAAATAAGAATGAATCCAACTAAGAATGAATCCCACAAAGTATGTGCAAGACTTTTACAGAGTAAATATAAAATATTTTCTTTGAAGAAGAGGAAGTGTCAGCAATTGAAAGCATATTCTAAAGCCAGACTGCCTATGTTCAAATCCAGGGACCATCATTAACTATTTGAATGATCCTGGTAAAATTATTTAAATTAATCATACTTTAGTATAAAATGAGGATAATAACAGTGTATCTAACTCACAGGGAAATGTTGTTGTTAAATGAGTTGGTAAAGCATAACTAGCAAGTATTTGGTTTTTGTTTTGCATTATCTTTTTACTTGCACCTAAATTTAAGAGGTAAAGTTATAAAATTCTTAGAAGAAAATATGAGCATTCACCTTCATGACATTAAATATGACACTAAAAGTCTGCACTTCAAAAGACACTAACAAGAAAATGCAGACAACTCAGAGAATAGGGGAAATATTTACAAGTCACATATGGAAATCAAAGCAAATTACAATAAGATTAACACTTCACATTCACTTGAATGCCTATTTAAAAACAAAAACAAAACTAACAAGTGTTGATGAGGATATAGAAAAACTGGAATCCTCATATATTAGTGGTGAAAGTGTAAAATAGGGCAGGCACTTTGGGAAACAATTTTGACAGTTTCTCAAATAATTAAACGTAGAATTACTATATGACCCAGTAATTCCACTCCATATCCAATTCTAATATCTAAAAGAATTAGAAAACAGGTATTCAAACAAATACCGATACATAAATGTTCATAACAGCCTTATCTACAAAAGCCAAAAGATAGAAACAATCCAAATGTTCTTCAATGAGTAAATGAATAAACAAAATGTGGTATGTAAATTTAATGAAGTATTACTCAGCCACAAAAAGGAACAAAGTTCTAGTGCCTACCACAAACTTTAAAAACATGCTCAACAAAAGAAGCTAGACACAAGAATAACTAAATCCATGGAAAGCAGGTTGGTGGGTGGAAGACATTGGGGTGAGGGAGGAATAGGACATCGTGGCTTAATTGAGTACAGGGTTTTTTGTGTGTGTGTGCTGAAAATGTTTTGTTAACTAGACAGAGGTGATGGCTGCAAAACATTGTCAATCTTCTAATAATTATTCCTAGTAATAAGGTTAATTAAATGTTAACTGTCCCCCAATCCTTCCCTTCTACCCTCCTTTGGAGTTTCATAGTACACACTAGCATGTTCAAGGCTCAAAGAAATTCTATAGTAAAAAAAAAAAGTACTTAGTTAAACTCAGCATTTCTGAAAAATACAGTCTATCATCTAAGTGTTTTTCAAAAATGTAGATCAAAACCCATCAATCAAAATTAATTCAGTATATCAAAATAAGAATCACTCAAAAATGAAATAGAATAGAAAATACTAGAATATATTAAACATCGTATTTTTTTTGAGCTGTTATTTCAGTCACATACAAAGTGTACTATGACATGTTATCAAATGTATTTCTTATTGAGTCAGCAGTATAAAATTATGAAAAGCACTTTGAATACAACAAAACAAATCTTACCTCACTTACCATATTATAAAATTCCAGCTCTCTTGGACCCCTTGGAGGCGGCTGCAATTGTTTCAAAACTGTGCCATCTGGATGTTGCAGTATACCTACAGAACAAAAATAAGATATTCTAAAATGCTTTAATAGCCAATTTCATAAATTTAACAGTTTCCTTTTACTTATTTCAGAAATTGAAACATTCAAACAACATATTTCAGTGCCTGTTATAGGCAAAGCACCAGGAACACAAATTCTAAATAGCTTGCTTTTGTTGTTTCCAACTGTTATGCCCCTTATAGCCCCCTCAGACTTTCTAATAAATAGAACATACTTAAATTTTTATAGAAATTCTTCAGTAATAGACTTTCCAGGAGATGTTAATTTATAGTTAAATAAGAAGCAAATTGGGCCTCCCCATTCTGAAGGAGATCCACCCTGGGATTTCTTTAGAAGGAATGATGCTAAAGCTGAAACTCCAGTACTTTGGCCACCTCATGCGAAGAGTTGACTCATTGGAAAAGACTCTGATGCTGGGAGGGATTGGGGGCAGAAGGAGAAGGGGACGACAGAGGATGAGATGGCTGGATGGCATCACCAACTTGATGGACCTGAGTCTGAGTGAACTCTGGGAGTTGGTGATGGACAGGGAGGCCTGGAGTGCTGTGATTCATGGGGTCGCGAAGAGTCGGACACGACTGAGCGACTGAACTGAGCTGAACTGATAGCTCAGTTGGGTAAAGAATCCACCTGCAATGAAGGAGACCCTGGTTCAATTCCTGAGTCGGGAAGATCCACTGGAGAAGGGATAGGCTACCCACTCCAGTATTCTTGGGCTTCCCTGTGACTCAGCTGGTAAAGAATTCACCTGCAATGCTCAGGGAGACCTAGGTTTGACCCCTGGATTGGGAAGATCCCCTGGAGAAGGGTAAGGCTACCCACCCCAGTATTCTGGCCTGGAGAATTCCATGGACTGTATAGTCCATGGGGTCGCAAAGAGTCGGACACGGCTGAGTGACCTTCACTTTCAAGAAGCAAATTAAAAGCAGTAGCATAAACTGATCCCACTTTTATAAGCAAACAAAAAAATGTTAACAGTGGTTCTATATGAGTTTCCCATTTTTTCATTTTTTTAAGTTTCTCTAATCTGTTATAAGAAAGCAACTAAAGTTTTTCCTGAGTCAGATGCACTGTGTAAAGCTGTACTGATAGCATGAGGGCACCAAGCCAATGCGAAATGTAGGGGCTGAAATCAGGTGCCAAGCCTGGACAAGAAGGGGCACCATTTTATGATATGCCCACTCAAAGGGGAGGCTGTTTTTCATTTATATGTAAAAATCTTAAATTTTCATATATTGAGATTTCATAAAATCATGCCAGTTAGAACACAACAGAGCTCAAATAAATCTATTTCCAATTTTGATAAAATACACTACTTAAGTTTCTATTTCTTTGGCAAATTTCAGGAATTTTTAAGGACAAAAATGTAGAATTTAATCAACAAGGTATCAACCTAAAAGATACAATAATCGAGTTTGTTTAAGTGCTACTTATAGAATATAAGGAAAGTAAAAACATTAATTCATATGAGTAAGATTGGTTGGTAAGTAATGAAAAGATTTTGGGACTTCAAAGAACAGTCTAACATAGCTAAAAGTTACTGAAGAGAAATACTTTTCCAAAAGTCTGGGAGAGCCTTCACGCCCATGGTAACAAACATTTTCAATGGGCTAATGAATAAAGGTAGATGTAAAAAAGCCCTGGAGCTTCCTGATGGCTCAGTGGTAAACAATCAGCCTGCCAATGAAAGAAACACAGGTTCGATCCCTGATCCAGGAAGATCCTACATGCTGCAGGGCAACTAAGCCCCTGCGCCACAACTACTGAGCCTGTGTTCTAGAGCCCGGGAGCTGATACTGAGCCTTTATGCCGCAACTACTGAAGCCCATGAGTCCTAGAACCTGTGCTCCACAAGAGAAGCCATCATAATGAGAAGTGTATGCACCAAAACTACAGATTAGCCCCCTCTCCACAACTAGACAAAAGCGTGTGCAGCAACATAGACCCAGGACAGCCAAAAATAAATAAATAAATAAACCTTAAAAATACTTTATTTAAAAAAAAAGGACTGATGAGCTGAATTGGGAGGGAGCAGGGAGCATTCATCAGTGAAGAGAGAATTATGAAGCTTCTCCACATTGAGGCAGACACCTTATCTAGAAACAGGTGAGTCTGCCATTAGACAAACATTTTAGCAGGCAAGCAGAAATCAGACTATAGACAACAGCGTGGGGTACCAGGATGGATTACAGACAATAGTCCTAACACAAAAACAGATTGTTTGATCCAGTAATTCTCCCACACTATTCACTCTGAAAAACCACTCCAGGTTTTCAGAGAAAGCAGCCATGGAGAAAGAGATAGTAATACCAGGCATTCTCCCAGTGAATGAATTATAGGATCTAAAAGTAAACCACTAGTATCTTACACTGCAGCCAAATCCCTCACAGCTGAAAAACAGTCAGGATAAGAAAAGAAACATCTTGGAAGGCTGAGCCAACACCACATGAACTGAATCTAAGAATGCAGCCCAGCACCAGTTCAACTAAATTCTAGAAGGAATATGATTTATCAGTCTCTCACTCTAAACAGAGGGGAAGGGCTTATACTCTATGTGGAGCAAAACAAAACAAAAAATAATATATTTCACTTCCCAGGGTTCTTTTCTTTCTTCTCACTGTTTTTTAAATCAGGTATCCAAAATTCAATTTAAAAATTGAGACATACCAAAAGAAGGAAGTGTGATGTATAACCAGAAGAAAACACAGTCAACAGATGATGACACACAGATGAACGAGTACTTATAACTACCAAACAAGGATGTTAAAACAATTCTAAGTATGATGCAATAGAAACTATAGGAAAAATGGATATAAACACTGAATAGATACTTCAGGAGAAATGCAGTCTAAAAAAGAACCAAAAGAAATTCTAGAAGTAAAAAGACACAGTATCTGAAATACAATTATCAGCAGATGATTAAGAATAGGCAATCAAAGAGACTGATAATAAACTTTAAGGAAAGTCTACAGAAAATATCTAAATTAGTTCAGTGAGAGAAAAAGTATCTAAAAAGAAAAATGGAATAAAGCACTAGTAGCCTATAGGATTGGAGAAGTCAAGGGCAACCCACTCCAGTACTCTTGCCTGGGAAGTCCCATGGATGGAGGAGCCTGGTGGGCTGCCGTCTATGGGGTCACAGAGTCAGACACGACTGAAGCGACTTAGCAGCAGCAGCCTATAGGATAATATCAAGCATTCTAACAAATACATAGTTGGGGTATCATAAGGAGAAAAGAGAATGGGTCAGAAAAATAATTCTGGACTTCCACTTCTACATAGTATACAAAAAGCTGAAAGAACACCACTCCCATCTTAAAATAAGGAAAAGTTAGATAATCTACAAAATTATAACTTTTCTTGAAACCATTAGAGCACTGAGACTGTAAACTACAAACATATAATCTAACCACTATGATATGCCCAATGGGAGCATTCCCTTGCTTATGGTAGCACACGGCAAGAAGATGGGACTGCCTTACAAGGCAGTAAGAATAATTCAGCTAATATTTTTAACAAACAGTTAACAATAACAAGTTAGGGAGGGAATACTGACTTCGAAAAATTACAAAACACTTGCAACATCTTTTTCAGAAACCCCTCTCTGTATCCAAGACTGGAGTAAAAAAAAAAAAAAAAAAAAAAAACTGAATAAAAAGATAAAAGCAACCCTCAAAGGTACAGTCCTTGAGGAAGCAGACACCATTCCTGTAAGTAGATAGGGCAGGGAGTCCCTGGAGAAAAAGAACCAGGCACAGCTTTCTTGACATAAGAGAAACCATTTTAGGTCTAAGTTGTTTGGGAATCTAAGCCTGGCCACAATGCTTGCCCTTGAACAGGACCCAGTAATTAACAATCTTAAGGGAAGTTGGATGGCATCACCAGCTTAATGGACAAGAGTTTGAGTAAATTCTGGGAGATAGTGAAGGACAGGGAAGCCTGGAATGTTGCAGTTCATGGGGTCACAAAGAGTCATGACTTAGCAACTGAACAATGAAGTGAAGGATTGCAGGAACAAAGGAAAAGCAGTCAAGAAACAATGTGCAGTGCTGTGCTCACTACTCTTTGCAACCCTATGGACAATAGCCTGCCAGGATCCTCTGTCCATGGGGATTCTCCAGCCAAGAATACTGGAGTGGGTTGCCATTTCCTCCTCTAGGGGTTCTTCCCAATCCAGGGATCGAACCCAGATCTTCCGCATTGCAGATGGATTCTTTACCTTCTCAACTGCCAGGGAAGCACCAAGAAACAATAGTTCAGTGATAAAGTCCTAGTTCCTCCTCAAGATATATATATATAACAATCTGATACAGATCATAGCTGTTCAGGAACTACACCCCTACTCAAGTGAAGGATGAAATGATGAGGTTTCCTTTTCGAACCCTCTGCGATTTCAATCAACTAAAACTTGGACTTTGTCCATCTCTGCCCCAATTCTATACTGAATTTTCTGCTCAAGCCCCTTCACAAACATTCCTTAACTTAAAAGTTTCCCCAATTTTACCATCTGGGGAGACACTGCTTTGGGAAAGAGCTCCTTACTTGCTGCAGGTAATAAATCCTTCTTCTCCTGATTTTTAACTTGGTTATGTCTTTTGGCTCAACACCCACCAAGAGAAACCCAATTTTTCAGGTAACACGACTACAGGAAAAAACAGTTCCTCCCAGAACCTTTTCCCCTATGAACAAAATTCTTAAGCTTCTAAGGTAAGGGCAGTAAATCATGTTGCCCCCAAGGCACAAAGATGGGGAGAATAGTAAGAAAAAAAAATCCTTTAATCCTGGAGGCAAAGAGGGACCAGAAAAGCATGATGAGTCCTGACTCCAGAGGTAGTCTATTGCTGGGGGAAGAAAAAGAAACTCACTTGCTAAAGAGTTTGTCTCCCACAAAAAAAAAAAAAAAAAAAAGGAGCACGAGACAGGAGAGAAAAGGGTAGGACACACACGCTAGATAAATAAAGGGGTGCAACCCTTGGGATACAGACTGGCTGGAACCAGCTTAAACTAAGGTGGCTCTGAGAACAGTCCAATCATTGACCTTTAGTTCATTATACCTTCATTGTAATAGGTGGTACAGTTGGTAATGAATCTGCCTGTCAATTCAGGAGACATAAGAGACATGGGTTTGTTTAATCCCTGGGTCGGGAAGATCCCCTGGAGAAAGGAATAACAACCCACTCCAATATTCTTGCCTGGAAAATTCCACGGACAGAGAAGCCTGGTGTGCTACAGGCCATGGGGTCGAAAAAGTCGGACATGACTGAACACATACAACCACAACCAGTACTAAAAATCACCCCCACTTAAGCTGAGACAGTTAGATCATAAAAGGTCAGAAGGTGGGCAGTGGCCCAAACCCTGGGAAATCCCCACCCTTCCCAGACCTAACAAGGATACTCACCACCCTCATTAGCACATGAAACTACTGAGCCCTTAAAATCCAAGACCCCTATGCCCTGGGGCAGCTCTCACTTTCTGACATTGTCTGTCACCAGTAAGCAACAGTAGTCTACAGATGGAGGAGGGGCACGAACACAGAGGAAAAACACTTCTGAAGCATGGGTGCAAAGAAGACCTAAAGCAGAGGGCTGGAAAGGAATACTGAGAAAAATCCTCCAGCAAATCACTCTCAATCTAAACATAAGATTACAACAGAGGAATTTCAAGCCCATGATACACTAAAGATATATTAATCTGCTTGTACTTCTGAAATACCAAAGATTGGATGCTTAAACAACACAAATCTATTTTCTCACAGTTATAGAGCTAGAAGGCCCAGATCAAGGTGCCAGGTACCTTGGCAAGAACCATCTTTCAGGCCTGTGGACAGCCACCTTCTCACTGTGTCCTCACATGGTCTATTTTTATAAGGACACTAATCCTACCGGATCAGGCCCCACCTTATGAGTTTGTTTAGTTATAATAAGAAAAAGGAATGGCTAAAAGACAAAGGGAAAAGCCCTCAAAAATAGAACAAAAGAAAATCCCAGTACCAATACCTCAGGTGAAACAAACACACCCCCTTCCTAGCTAGCCCTAATTTGCATAGGGGAGGTGAGGGGGGAGGAGACAAAACTTATAAAAAGAGAGAGCCAAGACAGGTTGAAACTCTAATACTTTGGCCACCTGATGCAAAGAACTGACTCAATGGAAAAGATCCTGATGCTAGGAGCAGATGGCAGAGGATGAGATGCTTGGATGGCATCACCGGCTCAATGGACATGAGTTTGAGCAAGCTCTTGGAGCTGGTGATAGACAGGGAAGCCATAGGGTCGCAAAGAGTCGGACACGACTGAGCAACTGAACTAACTGAAGATGGGTTGAGGCCTTTCCTCATTAATCTTAAAAGCCTTGCCTCCAAATACAATCATATTGGGAGTTAGTGTTTCAATATATTAATTTTGGAGGGCACAACAATCAATTCACAACAGAAGGTAACTACAACAACTTAATTCAAACTTGGCTCTACTCCTGACTAGACTGGTTCTGCTAGGTTAACAGCCTAGTAGAAGAGGTATATTCATTTCAGGCATAAATACTGTTTGCCTCAGTTACTTCAGTCCTACATATGATATACAGATTTTAATTAAAAAATCACAAGTCATATAAAAAACTAAGGGAAAAAACAATGCCAAGAGATAATGCAACATACAGAACAGTTTCAGAGATTACACTAATGTTATAATTATCAAACTTAAAATAACCATAATTAATCTATTAAAAACTGTAACAGGAAAGGTAACACATGCATGAAAAGATACGGAATTTCAGCACAGATAAATTTTGAGTTAAATGGAATGTAAGAAATAAAAACATGGTAAAAGAGATTAAAAACTGCTTTCTATTGGTTTACCATAGACATAAAACAGAGGAAGAAATCAGTAAATGTGAGGACAAGGAATCCATAGGGACAGAGGAGCCTGGCAGGCCACAGTCCATAGAGTCACAAAGAGTCAGACATGACTGAAGCGACTTAGCACACACATGCATGCAACAGAAATTACCCAAATTGAAACACAAAAAGAGAAAAAAAATAACTGCATGTTAAAATTTCTATCTGCGGATGGAATAGTCTAGGTAATTTTTAACTTTTTTTTTGGTAACTTTTCCCAGAAATTTCTGTAATAAACATATTTTGCTTTCATAATAGAAAACATACTTGACACAGGAAAACATGTACACTAAATAATTACATACTCTGTATAATCTCAATTATGTAACCAGGTTATTAAAAAGACTTTTTTTTTAATGACCAAAATGACAATGTCTAAAATGTTCTAAAACTAATAAAAACAAACTATGGAGTCAGGAAGCCCAGAGAATCATAAATACTATGGAGAAAAAAAAAAAAAAAAAAAAAAACCCTCCTAATTTAATACAAAATTTATATTTAATACAAAAACAAAAATGGTTAAAAGGATGGGGGATTAAAAAAGATATACTACTCATAAGAAAGTTGATATATTAATATTCTTATATATCAAACTATGCTAATGTCATATAGACTTCAAGAAAAGAAATACTGAATGTAAAGGACATGCCATAATGATAAAAAAGTCAATTCACTAAGACACAATGGTAGCAAAGTTTCAAAATATATGAAACAAAAACTGAAAAGATAGACTCACAATTACTATCTCAATAATTCATAAAAACAAGTATTCAGAACATTATTAATGATATATAAAACTTTGTAACAACAGTATCAAACAACTTGACTATACCAACACTTAATAGAATACTACGTCCAACAGAATATATATATATTTTTCATGTATAAATGGAACTTTTACCAAAACTGATCATCTGCTGGACTACAGAAAATAAATCACACAGAGAATATTCTCTGACCACAACGGAAGTAATGATAAGACATCTGGGAAAATACTAAATAGGCAGAATGTAAACACACTTCTAACTAATCCATGGATCAAAATTCACAAGGGAAATTAGGAAATATTTTAACTAGGTGATAATGAAACCAACATATCAAAATTGTGGAATGCAACTAAAAGTACCACATAGTGCTTAGAGAAAAATGCATAGTTTTAAATGCTTATATTGCAAAAGAAAGAAGCTTCCAACTTAAGATGCAGGGGGGAAAAGATATTAAAGAAAGACAGGAGCAAAAAAAAAAAAAATCAGTGCAATAAAAATGGACAACAGAAAAGAATCAGTGAAACTAAAAGATTCTCTGAGATCAATAAAACTGATAAACCTCTAGCTAGACAGATCAAGGAAAACAAATAATCATTATTAGAAATAAATGAAAGATGAGATGTCACTACAAATGCTACAAACATTAAAAGCATAAATGAATTATGAACGTCACACCAATAAATTCAACAACTTAGATAGGGGTTTCCCAGTGGCTCAGTGGTAAAGAATTCACCTGTCAATGCAGGAGACAAAGGTTCGATCCCTGGTCCAAGAAGATCCCACATGCCACAGAGCAACTAAGCCCATGTGCCACAACTACTGAGCTTGTTCTCTAAAGCCCAGGAATCGCAACTACTGGGCCCACCTGCCGCAACCACTAAAGCCCATACACCTAAAGCCCATCCTTTGCAACAAAAGAAGCCACCACAGTAAGAAATCCACACACCACAACAAAGAGTATCCCAGCTCACTGCAACTAGAGAAAAGCCTATGCAGCAATGAAGACCCAGCACAGACAAAAATAAATAAAAATTATTAAAAAAAACAGATAAAGTGTACAAACACCTTTAGACAGAGAATAGAAAATTTAAGTTCTCCTATGTATACCAATACTGTGGCCACCTAATGCAAAGAACTGACTCATTTGAAAAGACCCTGATGCTGGGAAAGATTGAAGGTGGGAAGAGAAGTGGACGACAGAGGCTGAGATGGTTGGATGGCATCACCGACTCAATGGACATGAGTTTGAGTAAACTCCTGGAGTTGGTGATGGACAGGGAGGCCTGGTGTGCTGCAGTCCTTGGGGTCGCAAAGAGTCAGACATAATTGAATGACTGAACTGAACTGATGTATACCAAGGGCTTCCCACATAGCTCAGTCTGTAAAGCATCTGCCTGCAATGCGGGAGACCTGGGTTCAATTCCTGGGTCAGGAAGTTCCCCTGGAGAGGGAAAAGGCAACCCATTCCAGTATTCTTGCCTGGAGAATCCCATGGACAGAGGAGCCTGTCGGACTACGGCTCATGGTATCACAAGAGTCGGACACGACTTAGCGCTAACTTTTTATGTATACCAAAAACATTGATTTCATATTTTTAAATATACTAAGACAACTGAAGCCAAAATGTGCTCATTAGTAAATTCTATCCAACACTTACAGAAAAAGATACCAGTTTTACCAAGAAAAGTAGGAAACATTTCCCTGCTCACTTAATGAAGCCAGCATAATCATTTTTAAAAACCTCAACAAAGACTTAAAACTACAGGCAATTATCTCAAATGAATACAGTCATAGAAATCTACAATAAAAACACTAAGAAATGAAATCCAAACACGCCAACAAATTTGGAAAACTCAGCAGTGGCCACTGGACTGGAAAAGGTCAGTTTTCATTCTAATCCCAAAGAAGGGCAATGTCAAAGAATGTTCAAACTATCCCACAACTGCACACATTTCACATGCTAGCAAGGTTATTATACTCAAAATCCTCCAAGATAGGCTTCAACAGTACATGAACCAAGAACTTCCAGATATACAAGCTGTATTTATAAAAGGCAGAGGAAACAGAGATCAAATTGCCAACATCCGCTGGATCACAGAAAGAGAATTCCAGGAAAAACATCTTATTCTGCTTCATTGACTATGCTAAAGTCTTTGACTGTGTGGATCACAACAACAAACTGTAAACAATTCTTAAAGAGATGGGAGTACCAGACCACCTTACCTGCCTCCTGAGAAATCTGTATGAAGGTCAAGAAGCAACAGTTAGAACCAACCATGGACAACACACTGGTTTAAAATTGGGAAAGGAGCGTGTCAGGCTGTATATTGTCACCCTGTTTATTTAACTTGTATGCAGAGTACATCATGCGAAATGTCAGGCTGGATGAACCACAAGCTGGAATCAAGATTGCTGGGAGAAATATCAATAACCTCAGATATGCAGATAATACCATTTTAATGGCAGAAAATGAAGAGGAACTACAGAGCCTCCTGATGTAGGTGAAAGAGGAATGAAAAAGCTGGCTTGAAACTTAACATTCAAAAAACTAAGATCATGGCATCTGCTCTCATCATTTCATGGCATATAGATGGGAAAACAATGGAAACAGTGACAGACTTTATTTTCTTGGGCTCCAAAGCACTGTGGATGGTGACTGCAGCCATGAAATTAAAAGATGCTTGCTCCTTGGAAGAAAAACTATGAGAAACCTAGAGAGCATATTAAAAAGCAGAGACATTACTTTGCCGACATGGTCCCTATAGTCAAAGATATGGTTTTTCCAGTAGTCACGTACATATGTCAGAGTTGGACCATAAAAGAGGGTTGAGTGCTGAAGAATTGATGCTTTTGAACTGTGGTGTTGGAGAAGACTCTGGGAGTCCCTTGGACTGCAAGGAGATCAAATAAGTCAATCCTAAAGGAAATCAATCCTAAATATTCTTTGGAAGGACTGATGCTGAAGGTACTGATGCTCCAGTACTTTGGCCACCTGATGCTTCCAAAGAGCTGACTCATTGGAAAAGACCCTGATACTGGGAAAGAGAGAAGGCAGGAGGAGAAGGGCATGAACGGAGGACAAGATCCTTGGATGGCATCACCAACTCAATGGACATGAGTTTGAACAAGCTCTGGGAGATGGTGAAGGACAGGGAAGCCTGGCATGCTGCAGTCCAAGAGGTTGCAAAGAGTCAGACATGACTTAGCAACTGAACAACAACAATTTATCACAACCATGTGGACCTTAATCCAGGAATGCACAGTTGATTTAAATATTCCAAGATGAGTAAACATATTTATGTTTGGGAAGACAGTTTTCTGAGAAAAAAGGGAGATATGAATATAGAACAGGGAGAAGAAAGAACCCTGTGATATTAGATTTTAATTACAGATATGAATATTAACCTTAATTTTTACCAATAAGAAATTATTTCTTAATTCATTCTGCTGAAAGGACCAACAGTAATAACAATCAAGGAGCAATTAGTATACCTGTTGCCCAGATGTTGGTTTTTAAATACCATTTATCCCCAAAGGATGTACCTTTCCCTCTTTTCCTTGCTTTTTGCTTCTCTTCATTCTTCCACTATTCATAAAACTTCCTCAGATAACCACTTCACCTTCTTGCTTTTCTTTTTCTTTGGGATGGTTTTGTTCGCCACCTTCTACACAATATGACAGACCTCTGTACATAGTCCTTCAGGCACTCTGCTATCTAGATCTAGTCCCTTGAATCTATTCATTACCTCTACTGTGAATTTATACGGGATTTGATTTAAATTATACTTGGCTGGCCTAGTGTTTTTCCTGGTTTTGTTTAGTTTAAGCCTGACTTTTGCTATGAGAAGCTTATCATCTTAGCCACAGTCAGCTCCAGGTCTTGCTTTTGCTGACTGTATATGCAGCTTCTCCATCTTCGGCTACAAAGAATGTAATCAATTTGATTTTGGTATTGACCATTTGGTGATGTCCATGTGTAAAGTTTTCTTTTGTGTTGGTGAAAAAGAGTAGAGAGCTGGCTTAAGACTAAATATGAAAAAAACTAAGATCATGGAATGGCCCCATTACTGCATGGGAAATAGAAGGGGGAAAAGTGGTAGTGACAGATTTCCTCTTTTTGGACTCCAAAATCACTGCTGACAGTGACTACAGGCCATGAAATCAGAGGACAATTGCTTCCTGGCAGGAAAGCGATGACAAACCAAGACAGTGTGTTGAAAAACAGAGACATTACTCTGCTGTGATGCTGAAGCTCCAGTATTTTGGCCACCTGATATGAACAGATGACTCATTGAAAAAGTCCCTGATGCTGGAAAAGATCGAGGGCAAAAGGAGAAGAGGGCATCAGAGGATGAGATGGCTGGACAGCATTACTGGTGCAATAAACATGAATCCAACTGTGCAAACTCCCGAAGATGGTGAGGGACAAGGAGGCCTGGCATGCTGCAGTCCATGGGGTTGCAAAGAGTCAGACATGACCTGGCAACTGAACAACAACAACACCCAAATGAACTAGGTTCTTGAGAAATTAGTGTCTTATTCTAAGGCTGGAACCTGAAAGGTATAAGATGAACGTGGGACATCTTTTCATGCCACAAAATGAGAAAATGCTTTAAAATATGGGAACATTAAAAAGACCCAGGAGCCAGCTTGAAGACGCTCCCAATGCCAAAATCTGGGACAATCGAGCAACAAAATTAAGCAGCAACAATAAAGGCTAAGATTCATCTGTTGAAGTTTGAAAAACCCAGCAGTCTGTCCTAATTAGAGAGAGAAGGAAAATCTGTATTCCTTAAAGAAGAATGCCAACTAACAAATGTAACAGGAATAAGAGATTAGAACATCATTTTCCAGCTAACACGGTAGTAAGTTGAGTTGGCCAAATATCATTACGAGTGCTTGTAACATTTGGTGAAAATGCCAATGATACGCAGGATGTTTAACAGTCTCAAAATATTCCTCTCAAATTATTTACCTACAATAGGAAAAATTAAACTTAACAGTGGAAAAATCTGGCAGACATCATTTAATCAGCTGATCAAAGTTATATCACCAGTAATGCAATTGATATCCTGTGCTGTATGATATGATGCTTCAAGAAAACAACATAATTCATTTGATATTCTTAGAAAAAATGCATTCATCTGATTCTAATCATAAGGAAGTAATTAGAGAATCTTGAAGAATATTCTAAAAGTCATATGCCTATAGTCTTCAAATATTTCACAGTTAAAAAAGATAAAGAAAAAATGTTAAGAACTGCTCCATATGACAGGCAACTAGAGGGTGATAATAACTAAATGCAATGTATATAACCTCAGATGGGGGAAAACTGCTATAAAGAATATTAGGGAAAACTGCTATAAAGAAATATTATAGGAATAGTGGCAAAAGCCAAATGATATATATTCTGAATTTGGTAATTTTACTATGGTTAGGTAAGAAAATGTTCTTATTTTTAGGAGACAGACAAGAGGTCATGATGCCTGCAACTTAGTTTTAAATGGTTCCACAAAACCATTATTATACATGATAAAGCAATTGTGGCAGAATATTAATAGGCAAATACAGATGAATGGTAATATGTATTAGTTTGTTGTTCTATATTTGCAACTTGAAGTTTGAAATTTCCCAACACAGAAATGTTTTAAATTCCTTAAAAAGGAAGCATGAAATACAGTAGCATCAATTATTTAGGTAAAATCTAGTGTAAGACTTTTACACTGAATGTAAATGGCCAGAAATAGTCAAGACAATCAAAAGTGAGATGTTTATTCTACCATACATCAAGATTTATTATACAGCAGTTTAAATTAAGACAGTGAGGTATTACTGCTAGGATAAACAAATCAGTAAAACAAGTCCAATATGAAACTGAAAGAACTAAGGTATATATGCACAACTGAGTACTAATAAGTTGTAAAAAGGCAATAAGGAAGCACTCTATGAACTGCTGATACTGATTTCTAGGAAATACTGCTAAGTTTAAAAAACAAAGTACAAAAGAGTATATACAGCATACTACTTTTTGTCAGAAGAAAGGAAAAGAAGAAAATAGAGATCTGCTTAATTCTGCAACAAGAAATTCAGAAAAGATAAATCAGAAACAATGAAACTGGTTACCTACAAGGGATGCTGAGAAATGGGATGAAGTGATACAGAAGAGAGTGACACTTCTGATACACCTTTTTTGTAAAGTTTTGCTTTTGGAAGCATATTAATTTTATAAGCATTCAAAAACTGATCACTGAAGGAAGCAAAATGAATTTAAACAGAAACAAACATATTTCAAATGAATAATATTACCATGGAGAAGAGGGAAGTAAAAATAACCACACACACAAAAAAATCCTAATCCAAATAGCTTTTGAAAGTGTCCAACCACATACCCTCAATGAAAGGGAATCTAATCTTGAATTCTTTATTCTAGGTTTGTTTTCTACAGTAGTATGAGTACAGAAATTCTGAAGATCATAGGATTAAAAAAAAATTTAATATTGCTGGGAGCCAGGTTCTCACTGAGGTAAATGGAAAATACAAATATAGAATCAGGAAAAGGAAAAGAACTCCATGTAATTGGAATGAAACTAGAAGTATCAGTATGCAATTATGATTTCTAAAATATTTATATACACTTTTTAGTAATGTCCATTGAAAAGACCTGGAAGCAATGACATCTCAGTGGTAACAAGCAAACCTGCACCCAGATCTTGGTTTCTAAAAACCATTTCCCACTACAAATGAACCAGGGCTCCTTGTAGAAATGGCAGGTTCCAGAGCTGTGTGGACTTCCCTGGCAGTCCACTGGGTAAGACTCCATGCTTCCAATGCAGGCCTTCAATCCCTGGTTTGGCAAACTAAGACCCCACAGGTCATGTGGTGTGCCCACACACACACACACACAAAAAATTATTGAAAAAAAAAAATAGTTTGACAGAAAGGAAGGAAGTGCTCCAAACTGGTCAAATCTGGGACAATTTGAACAGCAAAATAAACAAGTTCTATAATAGATTATGACACTATAAAATAAAAATCCATGACTGCAAATTGATCATAAAAAAGAACACACATACATAGGAATAACAGAGAGCTATTTCTTTTTTTTTTTATTTTCTTACAAAGTCAACTATGCTTCAAGGTGGGTGGCCCTGGCCAGGGCTCTGGAGCTCTGCAGAACACAGCCCCCAGTCTGTTCCCTGGGACCCCCAGATCATCCAGCAGCCCAAGGCTGGGTGAGCTGGAGGGCCCCCCCCAGGCAAAGGCTGGAGTCTGCCTCTTACCTCACTCTCCACCTGACGACCACCACTCCCCCAACTGTTGGCTGAATCCCCCACTAACTGTAGTTCACCTACAGTTGGTTGCTTGTGGGAGAGGCCCACTGTGGGTCAACCAATGGCAGAACAGGACCGCTACCTGTTTGGGGGTGGGGGTGTCTGGTGTGAGGCGGTAATGGAGCTCAGCGACAGTCAGGTGCTAAGGGCTGTGCTCCACAGCTCTGTCACTGTATCAAATTGTTAAATTTTCCATATTTGATAAACGTGCTGTGGTTACAGAAATACACACTAAAGTACATTCTTAAGATTTACACACTGAGGCATTACTGTATAAAGAAAGGCGCATGATGTATGCAACCGACTCTCAAATAGTAAAGAAAAAATGTTGTTGTTGTTCAGTCGCTAAGTCATATCTGACTCTTTCGTGATCCCATGGACTGTAGCCCACCAGGCTCCTCTGTCCATGGGATTTCAGAGACAATAATTCTGCTGTATGTTGTCATTTCCTTCTCCAAGGGATCTTCCCAACCCAGGGATCAAATCTACGTCTCTTGCACTGGCAGGTGGATTATTTACCACAGAGCCACCAGGGAAGCCCAAGAAAAAAATAAGTATGTATATACAGAGAGATAAATTCAGAAAAATGTTAAATTCCCTATATTATTCTTGTAACTTTTCTGGAAGTTTGAAATTATTTTAAGTCAATTAGTTTCAGAGGGTATCTTAAAAAAATAGACCAGTAATAGACCAGTAGTAAGCCAAAATAGTTGTGGGTTTTTCCCCCAGAACAATATCAGTTTAAATCCTTCTTTTCCCTATAGATCATCTCATTTCTATATCCTAAATTGAATTAAGATACAAACACCTGATTTCAACTTGTTTAAAACCTCAAGGACATTTGAAGGAAATTAATGGTACATGTTAAATATCAAAACAAAAAAGGATTTTACATTTTGGCAAGCTTTTTGATTTCAAATTGGTAGCAATTACATTTTTGTGAAACATATCTATGGAAAAAGTTGTATAAAACAAGACCCAGGAGTTCCCTGGTGGTAAAGGATTCCAGGCTTTCACTGCTGAAGCCCAGGTTCAATCCCTGGTCGAGGGAACTGAGATCCTACAGGGCCTGCAGCATGGCCAAAAAAAGGCTGTATAATGTGCAAGGTATACTATGATGTACAAGAATGCTTAATACATTATTTTTAACACACACACACACAAAATAGTGAAAACCTAAGATTTCATCACCAGAGGACTAATTATGACATATCCACATTACACTATCCACTATCCATACAACAGTTTTTTAGATGAAGTATATTATAAGCATGAAAATATGACATACTATATAACACAATACAAAATGAAAGCCAGAAGTTGCAGATATATTTGTACGAAAAATTGGAAGTGTGTTAATGTGTTTACATATGTGACCAGAAACAAAGGCCTGAAAGGATACACCAGAAAGTTACCAGTGTTTGTGACTGCCCTGGGAGAGGGAAAATAGGAGGAAAGGCACTGATATATGTTTGAAATTTTTTTCCTGAAAGATCATGTACAATTTACAACTTGAAAATGCAAATATTTTGTATTCTTAAAAATAAGACATAAATATACTTTGATGAAATGATTTCACTGAAGAACAAAAAATATATCTCTTGATATCAGAACTATAACATAACCTTCTTAAGCAGTTATAACGATATAACAAGATCTATTTTTCTGTTCAAGTACTTGGTGCTATTAGTTCTATGTTTTTAAATTTAATAAAGCCAACAAATCCCTTTTGGAAATAGATAAGACATTAATCCTAAATTGAAAAACCCTGCTTACTAAATGATAGCAATAATTTTTTTTTAAAAATCCACAATGTCTTTAACAAAGTTTATTCTGAGAATTTCAGTTGATAGCCAAAGTACATCTTGAACTACAAGATATACTTTACAACTCTAAGTGATTTATGATAGTACAGAGGCATAATAAACTTGAACTTCGAATTACTGACCATCTTGTTATCCATGCTATGAATAAAGTAGATTATCATCATTCAGGTGTCCTTTCACTAATAACATTTTAAGTTAAATGTAATAATAAATAAAGCTAAGGACTCCAGCTTCTAGAATCTATACTACTTTGATTAGTTCATTTGGATGACAAACTCTTTCAGTCACTGTTTGCAATGCAGCTTTAAGGTACATTAGTTATTAGTCAGAGATAACTCTGAACAGGTTCATTATTACATACTTTGATAAGCAGTGGTTACACTAACGTGTTTGTGGTTTAATTTCAGATATTTTGTTCGTTCTCCTTTGTACATAAGTCCATCTTAGGGGCCCTCAGGGAAACAATTATTTTTTTTCATGCCTCTAGAATGTTATTAGGAATATCATCCTTATAATTCATTAATATAAATCAATAGGTATGTAGTATAAATCTATTAAAAAGTATTCCATAATTACTCTCAAACTTCCATTAACAGAGGGAACATATAGGAGAATGTCTCTATTCTAAGCACCTTGATAATGTTTCCTTACATCTAAGCTAAGCACTTGATAACAATTATTTTTTTCCTAACCAGGGTGTATCAAAAGAACTGATAATTTTCACTCTTTCAACATTTCTGGAGTTTAACTGAGCCTAAGGCCACGCAGGAGGCTACTGGAATACAAAGATTCAGCCTCTGAGGTAGTAACAATTTAAAGGGAAGAAAGGAATACAATTGACTAATCATTAACCCCTAACTTTGAAAAAGAGAAAAGTAGATAAAAGTATTGGAAAATGTTGTTCTCTGACAATTAACATACATACATTGTCCCATCCATTTTCAAAAATCCTTGTTTGAGTGGTTTTCTGCAAGCACAATGTATGTGTGTTCACTCAGTCTTGTTCAATTCTTTGCGACCCCATGGCTTGTAGCCAGCCTGCCAGGCTCCTCTGTCCATGGAATTTCCCAAGCAATACTGGAGTGAGTTGTCATTTCCTCCTCAAGGGGAATCTTCCCCACCCAGGGATGGAACTCATCTCCACAGTCTCCTGAAGTGGCAGGCTGATCCTTTACCACTGGGCCACCTGAGAACATGGTGGGGAAAACGTGCTACGAGGCAGGGCCCTTGGTTTCCATATTCTCCACACAGTACCTGTATAACCTTAGGTTTGTCACTGAACCAGTCTTGGCCTATTATCTCACCTCAAAATGTCAGTATTATCTTACTAGCCTAAGCCAGAATCATCTTACCAGCATAAACCAAATCGTCCTCAGTGGTTTCCAGGTCAAAGATCCGCATTACTCACATACTCATCTGATTTCCCCAAGTAATCATGGCCTAGGAACCAGTGTGAGTAAGCTAGGTGAATTCCAGTTCCTAAACTGAACTTTTACATCACCAAGAGAATAAAAAGGCCCTGGATTGTGCTTTAAACGCTGTGACTCAAAAAATGTATTACACAGGCTAAAGATACAGTCTTAAAAAGATGATCAAGAATGACTGTCTTAACTGTGTACCATCCTAGTACAACAGCAGAGTGTATTTTCGACCGTGAATCCGAGTTTCAGCATTACTGAAACCACGCCTCCCATAGAAATCCAAGAGCTATCAGAAAAACCTCTCCAAAGGGCGGGGGAGAGAGATAAACCAGGACAAGCTTTCCCAAAACAAAACAGAACCCAAACAAACAAACATTAAAAAACAAAACTGTTTTTCCTTCCCCTCCAGCTATGCAGCTGCACCGAAAAGAGAAGCACTTAGATTAGCATCATCTGCGTTTCATTCCTTTTCTTTTGCAATACTAGCTACCCGCCTATAATAAACAGACCTTGTGCTCAGGGGAGAATTTACTTCCCCATCCAGTAAAAACGAAGTTCCTTATTTTCACTAACAACGAACGCCGTCTCCAATCAATATCCACCCTCCCTGGGGAGACCAGACACTCCTCTCTCGCCACCTCCCACTGCAGGCCCGACACCCCACATCCCAGAAATCGCCCCACTTTTCAAGCCCCTGCTGCACGGGTCGCGAGGCTCTGGGGGGAAGTGAAAGAGACCCAGGGTGCGGCGTGCACACCAGCACAGGCGTCCAGCCCGGTCAGTGAGCCCCCCGGGGCCTCCGCCGGCCGGGGTCTCGCGAAGGCGGAAGGGGAGCGGCGAGCCCCGCGCCACCCCCACTTACCCACTTTGTCCTTCCCGTACATGTGCCCGGCCACCTGATGCGAGAGGGGCACGCAGCCGTTGAGGAAGCGGAGCCTGCCGCCCGCCGACTTCGGAGTGCCCTCGGGGGCGGTCTCGCTCGCCGGTGGGGTCCGCATTTCTGGGGGGCCGGGCGCCTCAAGCCGAAGAGGGGATGGCGGCTCCGTTGCCATAACGGAGAGCTGAGGCGGCGGCAGCGGCGAGAGAAGGGGAAAAATAGGGCGGAGGGAGAGGGCTCCGGAGGACCCGAGGGTCGCTCAGGCTCGGCCGCGAGGAGGCCCGGGGGTTCCTGCGGCTGGTGCCCGCTGTGGCCCGGGGAGGGGACCCATGACGCCGCGGAGGCGCGGGCGCTCCCCTGCCCAACTCTCCGCTCCGGGCGGCTCTAGGCTCCCGCTTCTCTGCCGCCGCGGCTGCCGATCCCGGCACAGCCCTGGAGACAGTTCCAAGCACGAGAGCAGCGGCGGCGGCGGCGCCTCGCGCTCCCCGGGGCCTTGACGGCGACGACAGCCCCACCTCCCGCGCCCCCGCCCCCTCCCGCCGTCCTCCAGTCCCCTTAGCTGCCGCGTGCGCGTCAGCGCCGCCTGCACCGCCGCCTCCGCCGCTAGCTTCCTACTGCGAGACCCGCGGCAGCCGCCGCTACTGAGCATGCCCAGAGGCAGCCCGACGGGACCCCCGAGGCGGGGCGCGCGCTCGGCGCTGCCCGGAAGAGCGGAAGGACCTGGAAGGGGCAAGCACAAGCGGAGCTCTTCTCACCCCTACCCGATGGGCCTTTTGGTGCAGCCCGGGCTGTTCCTTCTTTCATTCAGTACGCGCTTCAGCGCGTCCCCGGCTTAAAGACGTCTGGTTCTTGCAGTTGTAAGGGGCAGTCAGTCACTCGTTAAGAGGTGGAAGGCAGAAGCGTTGCCCTGGGTGTCTTGGGAGACCATCTTTTACCGCAATCACCTCCCTCCAACTCCCGCTCCGGAAAGATACAATAGGAGTAAAACCAGGCAGCCTTCGAAACACCCTTTAAGTAATCCTATCCTCCTCACCAAATTGGTGCCTCTAAACAACTTATAACAAGTTATAAACAACTTATTCAAAAAATTTTGAAACCGACACTAATTTCAGACTGTAGAAGATAGGAAATAATCTTAATTTTTTTTTAAGTGAGCACGTTTTTTAAAAGAAATGAGCAGGATTTTTTTTTTCTCTCTCTCTCTCTCCCACTGGACCCTTAGCGCAAGTTCCAAGATGCTCCATAGATGGAGAATTGTGTCGAAATCAGGAAAAAAAAAGGGGGGGCGGTGTGCACACCGGGAGCGAGGGGGAGATTCTGGGATGGGACACCACAGTTGGTTCCTGTGTTTGGCATTTCAAATGAAAACTGGACCTGGCCTTACAGGTACCAGACTAAGCAAGAAATTTGGGAGTGAAATCTTAGATATCCGTCTATGGCAAGTGTTATATCAGCACACACAATCTGCCCTCATAAATCCGCACACCTGGGAGAGACATAAAACCTGGCTCGGACTCTCTATTCCAAAGGTGGGTCCCCTGGGCTCCAGGACCAAGCCCCTCAGGATTGCGCAAACTCAGTTGCTACCTCTCTCGGTCTCTTCCTCCTCGCTCCTCTTGTGGCTGTCAAATTCCGTACTCAACACTTCCTAAAGGTCTGGGACTCAGCTCCGCGCATGCTCAGTATCAGCCCGGGTGCTTAATACACACGTGCTGACGGACAGTCGCGGCGCCTGCGCGGTAGCTGCCTGGAGTCAGTGCCCTTAGGACGTACGCCTGTCGCACCTTGACTCCTGCTGTCCGCGCGAGCCGGTTTGTGCTCAGTCTCCTGTGCACACCCTTGCAAGCGTCGGCGCCATGACTATGACTTCCAGCGTACGAGGTGAAGTGGGGCATGGGAGTGGGTGCCGCTGGCGGCCTGCGCACTGGTTGCAGCTTACTCAGCACCTCCTTGGACTGATACAGCTGCCGTGCGTTCCCGCCAGTCCCGTAACCTTGAAATACAGAAGGGCAAAAGCTCCGAGGGCCTGCAGGCTCCCCGAGCCGCATGGGGCAAGGGGGTGAGATCAGGCTACGATCGCGGGGCATGAGTGCCATGGGAGCCATGCAGGTATCTACCCAGGTCTAGACCTCGTTTCCCCTAGCTAGCTAAACCCTAAATCCTAATGATCCCGCTACGCTGCTAGCTTTTCTTGTTCTCCCCTGAAACTCCTCTCTGTTAGGTCACAGGGCTTGGGGAAAAAGGAAAGGTGAAAACAAAAGCAAACAAATAAACAAACCAAAAAACCCTTCCCCCTTCTCAAGGTTTAAATCACCGTGGAGCGAAAACGTGGATTTCCTACAGCTCTCAAGCGAGGCATGACTAATCACATCTTAGTTTTGCACATTTTTTTTAAAAGGAAGAAACCCAATCCGAGGTCTTCAGTTTTACCAGTTTGGGTTTTTTGTGTGTTTTTTTTGTTTTGTTTTGTTTTCTTTTTTTTTTCAATTACGCCTCTGGCATCTGGCGCTCGGTGGCGGTAGTCCAGGAGAGAGGATTGAAAACAGTTCGTTGAGCCTTGACGTTTCTCAGCCTTGCTTCCCTAGTGCTGGTACCTAGCTTTCTGAAATGTTACTTCACAGAAGGTCCGATTAAAATTAAGGGACTTTCTAGAAGTCAATTAATATGGAGCTTCACTTTATAGCAACTCTTAGTGGTAGTATAATTGTCAGTATAATAATGTATACCCGCTGCGTGATAGAAGTGATCTTTGCCCAGATATAAAACACCACACCTCAAGGTTTGGTTCCCTGTGAAAGTAGTTATGTAAAGAGATTGTCCAGAAGTTAATTTAAAATAGCCTTATTGATTCATGTAGTGCCAGGTTCTGTAACAGATCCCTGGTAACTTGTGCCCTAATTTTGTAATAGATTCTATAAATTGGAGAATTCACTTGTAGCCAAAAGTTACCTACCTGAATGAGAGTGATAACGCATGACATTTTTAAGTTACTAATGCAGTATATAAGAGCTGGTCATTTGCACAACTTATTTTCAAGTTTTGAAAGTTTTTATTTCACCTAAAAGCATAAGGATTGTTGTGAGGACTATGGGGAGGGGCCCAAAGCCTTTGTAAATCACCTCTACGAGTGCCTTCTTTTCACAAATACTGTAGTGTGGCAAGGGACAGATCCATTTAGATCTCAAATTCTTCTACTCTGTTTTTAAACCAAACCTGTTCATTGCTATAGATTGAAAATCAGCTTAAATTTTTTGATTTGGGGGAGGATGATCATGTCATTTCTCAGTTCAGATCAGATCAGATCAAATCAGTCGCTCAGTCGTGTCCGACTCTGCGACCCCATGAATCACAGCACGCCAGGCCGCCCTGTCCATCACCAACTCCCGGAGTTCACTCAGACTCATGTCCATCGAGTCAGTGATGCCATCCAGCCATCTCATCCTCTGTCGTCCCCTGCTCCTCCTGCCCCCAATCCCTCCCAGCATCAGAGTCTTTTTCCAATGAGTCAACTCTTCGCATGAGGTGGCCAAAGTACTGGAGTTTCAGCTTTAGCATTTCTCAGTTAAGTAAGTGAATTATATATATGCTTTATAGTTTGTGTATATATTATATTGTTATAAAGGGAATAGGATGGTATTTGGCACTGGACAGAGGAGCCTGGTGGGCTACAGTCCATGGGATCACAAAAGAGTCAGACATGACTTAGCAACTAAACCTACCATAACAACAAAGCACGATATAAATAAATGTTAAATAAAAAATAAAAGGGTGTGTATATGCATGCAGAATTCTTGTTTATATTCAGGTAAAAAAATAATGGGTGGGAGACTTCCTTGAGGGTCTGGTGTTTAGGACTCGGGACAGATGGAGTAGCAAATCTCTTAGAAAAAAGCTTCATCTAAATTATTTCATCTGATTGATGAATGTCATTTACAGCTTTATTGCTACTTCTGTTTCAGGTATTCCTTTGGAAAAGGTGTGTGGATTCATTACATATTCTAATGTATTGTCTATAGGTATAAAATAAAGTCAAGCATGTATCTGCTGATACTTTTTAAGTTGACCTATCTTTATACTTAGAAGTGTCTCTTAATAGTAAGCTTCTGGGGTGGCTCAGATGGTAAAGAATCCGCCTGCAATGCAGGAGACCCGTGTTTGATCCCTGGGTCGGGAAGATCCCCTAGAGAAGAAAATGGAAACCCACTCCAGTATTCTTGCCTGGAGAATTCCATGGACAGAAGAGCCTGGCAGGCTCCAGTCCGTGGGGTTGCGAGGAGTCAGACATGACTGAGCAACTGTCACTCACTCACTTCCAATGCAGGGGTCCTGGGATCCGTCCTTGGTCGGGGAACTAAGATCCTGTATGCCACTCGCCTCACCCAAAAATTAAATAAATAAATTACAATAAGAATAATAAAATAAATTTTAAAAAATAATGGTTGGGCTAGAAATAAAATGAATGCAGATCAGGTCAGGACATGAATCTGATAGAGGCAATGAGGATGAGTAATTGGAATTGTAATCCAACAATCCCAGCCAGAGAGATGGTTTTTGGTACCCACTTTTTTTCTTTACTGATGTATAATTGATATTCTTATACCAAACTTACTTTTCATGTAATGTCTGTGAGTGTGTGTTTGTATGTATGCTCAGCCATGTCCAATTCTTTGTGACCCCATGGACTATAGCTTGATAGACTTCTCTGTCCATGAAATTTTCCAGGCAAGAATACTGGGGTGGTTTGCCATTTCCTACTCCAGGAGATCTTCCTGACCCAGGGATTGAACCCGAAACTCTTGCATCTCCTGCATTAGCAGGCAGATTCTTTATCACTAGTGCCACCTGAAAAGCCCCTTTATATAGGACACCAAATATTTATTGCAGTTTTAGAAACTATAAGAAACATTAAGCAGCTTTCACTGCTACAGAGTCCCCGTTCTCAAATGACTCTTCTTCATACCCAACAGATGACTTCTAGGAAGTTTACTAAACTTCTTGCTCCTCTGTATCTCTCAAACTCATTGAATCTGCTCTCATCTTTAATCCCTTTCCTTCTACTTTATTCTCAAGGTATAAAATAGGTGTTAGGCTATCTGCCTGGTGCTTTGTTATGTAACCCAAACCCTGAGTGCTACAGTGGAGGTGGTGGTTTAGTTACCAAGTGGTATCTGACTTTTTGGGACCCCATGGCCTGTAGCCCTCCAGACTCCTCTGTCCATGGGATTTTCTAGGCAAGAAGACTGGAGTGGTTGCCATTTCCTTCTCCAGGGAATCTTTCCAACCCTGGTCTCCTATGTTGCAGGGGGATTTTTTACCGACGGAACCATCAGGGAAGCCACCACCACTACAATGCATGTAACCGAAACTAATCCTCTGACTGTTATATTGTTGTCTCTTATTGAAACTAACTATAATTTTCCATTCCATTTAATCTCAACATATAAAAATACTGCTTGGGTTCAATAGATTTATCGAGTCATTTAAAGGATTTGTTTTTTATCAGAGAAGGAACATGCAGATCATACTGCAAATAAAGGAGATAGCTCCTATAGGTTATAAGCAATATATAATGAAGCTCCTATAGGTTATAAGCAATAAATAATGAAGGGACTTGGGAGCTATCGATGAAACAAGATTGGCAGAGAATTGATATTTGTTGGAGCTGAGTGAGGGTAAGTGGGAGTTCATTACACTATTTTCTATGTTGATCTGAAGCATTCCATAATGAAGTTTTATTTTTAATCTCAGGAAGTATTTGAATTCCACACTTTGATACTGAAGGATAAGACGAGGCCAAAGAGAAGTCATTTTTGTGAGAGCAATGTGATAGTAGGATGGACAGATGGAGTAGCAAATTCAAATTAGGAATCTGTTATATCTTTTTATTAAACTAACATTGGACACTGCCTGTACACTGGTCCTGGAAAGAAAAACATTACCAGGCATAGCCTACAGATCTGAGGGAGACCCAAGAAAGGCAGAGACTTAAACACAGCTCCCCTCCCCCTCTCCTGAGGTGGAGGGTACATTCTGATTCCATGGCAGTTGACACTGGTTAGGAGAGGACAGTTTGGGGCCGAAAAGGGGCTAAAGGAAAAGAAGCAGGGTGAGATTTCTGTCTTGGGTTAAAGCAAATGATTCCCACAGTAAAGAAAAGTTAAGAAATGAGTTATAAATGAGGGTATGGGATTTGGGAATCAGTTGATGTTTTCTCTATCTGTAGTTAATACTAAGAAAACCAAAGATTATATACAAAGAATGTAAGCCAAGGGAAGAGTAAGAAAGGGAAGGATTATTTAGAAATGTATTTTTTGTGTTTTCTATATTGGCATATGTGATAATTGTGTAGATAGAAAGCATGGTTAAGCAAAGGAAGGATTTGATCTTATAGCACTACTGTACATTGAGAGAGGCGTACAAAAAAGGGAAGTAAGGATAACTAGAAGAGGCAGAAATAAAGCTCAGGATATTTCTGGACCCCAATTTTGAAAGAATGTCTGAAAGGTGCCAACTGAAATATCTTTAGAAATTAGATCTTGATAAAATCCCTTGTTTACCCTGAGATTGTGTCTGTTGTTCATAGATGTATACACTATCAAGAACTAAATGTTACTTGGGTTTTGCTTATTGCTTTTATCTGTTTAATGTCTTCGGTTTTCAATTCTTTGTCCATTGTAATTGTTGACTTTGAAATCCATCATTATTCTCGTCTATCTCCGTATAGTTTCCTTTTCTCTCTTTTCCCTAGAGTTGCCAGTGGCATCCATAGCTTTTTGCCAGAAAGACTGATTCAGGCTGCAGTAATGAAATGATAAAACAGCAACATTTTTCTTATTCTGGGAACTTTTATATTTGTCTCTAATGAGGTTAGAGAATTAGAATTTGGGAAGGAGGGAGGGATGGAAGTTGTTTTCTTAAGACCGTATGTGACTCTATGAATCTATCAAACTCATTGGAGCAAATGCAAAGCCATTTCCCTAGCACACATATGGTGCCGTGAAATTTGTATACTGTCATAAGTGACCCTCCTTGGGTTAGGTTAACAGAGTACATGTTTTGAGACAAATTAATCCTAGCCAATTGTAGTTGTTTTTCAATCTCAGACATTTATATAATATGTAGGCGCCATTAGAACAAATATGTTAGCAATACTTCAAATTTCACCTCCAAAGTAAGTAGTAACTAGGATCAACAGCATTTAGGGAATTATTTTATTTCAGTCTTTTGGCTGTTTCCCGCTTTTAAGTTTGCCCTAAGGATTCAGCATTCAGAAGACATAATTGAATATATACCTTCGAAGCTCTATTTTAGCCCATTTTGTGATGGGTAATTAGCTATTCAGAGTGGCTTTCCCTTAGCTAAGAAGTGGATTCCCATACCTCCTGACATTTTATTAAGGGAATTCCATGATTGAAAAAATGCATCAGAAAGGAAGATCTTGAATCAAACTAGAAATCAGAGCTAGTGTCAGCCCTGCTTGGAGTTGCCACAGAATGATACCATGAAGCAGGTAAAATTCAAGGCAGGGAACTCCCTGGCAATCCAGAGGTTAGGACTCCATGCCTTTATTGCCATGGGCCTGGGTTCAATCCCTGGTCAGGGAACTAAGATCCCATAAGATGCACAGTGGCACCAAAAACAAAAAATATATATCCTTTATCACTGAGGGAAAAAAAAAAAAAAATTTGTAATAAAGAAATATTTTTTTAACAATTTTTGATTAATGAAACATAGCATTCAAGACAAATCTATACAAGGTGTGTAGCTGAAAATATCTTTCAATGAGGCCAAAGGTTTGAAGCTGTCAAATGACTTATTAACTTTTCGCAGTCATGCAGCACATGGGAAGGGCATAAAGTTAATGTTTGTTTTAGGGGATTATAGCAGGGAGGAATAGAAGGGTTACGTTGCCAGAAGAACAAACTAAATTTTTTCGCAGATAAAAATACTGTGGTTGAAAACAGGAGCCAAGGAACATGCTAATTAGAAACACTTGATAAAAACTAAATTATTAAACAAGCTAGAAGAGAAGACTAAGATAAAAGGAACTAAGTGTGAGAATGGCTATTTCCTTCCATTAGAGTTTTGTAAGAATGAGCTCCAATTTTATGTAAGATACAATTAGATTCAGTGATTACTCACATTAGTACAATAAGAAATTTGACTCAGTAGTGCAAGTAAGCCATACAGTTAATTATTCATTTTATGTTTTTATTTGGCTTTGGAATGTGTTTTTTGTACTTATCTCTCTAGGGCTTTATTTGATAGTCTGGGAACTTATTTCAAACACTGAGAAGATCTGACTCAGGAAATGCTGGGACGCAGTCCAGTGTGTTTATCCTGACCCCTGTTCAACTTTTTCCTACAGTCCACTCCATGCTGGGACTAGACAACTCTCCTCTGAGGCTGAGGCTAAGCAGACTATGCAGCACCCTCTTCTCTCCACAATTCTCTGGAACTGGGGTAGTTGTTAAGTGCTTGGATTTCCAAAGGATCCTTGAAAAGCTACTTTAAAAAAGAATAAATAGATGGTCTATTAGTCAAGCAAATAATTGGGCAGGAAAATGTCATTTTTTTTAGTTAATTTTTTTTTTTTTTTAACACTGAAAACATTTTGTATTGGGGTTTAGTCTATTAACAATGATGTGATAGTTTCAGGTGAATAGTGAAGGGACTCAGCCATACAAACAGTCATTAAATTTAAAATGAATTTGTAGAGAATTCAGATCATCCACTAGTGGATCATGGAAATTTAGAATTTATTAAAGGAGAATCTAACTAATTATATTAATTATTTTTTCTATGAAATTAGTATATTCTGGTTTTTATTTTAATGAGACACTTTGAAATTAAAAAACAAAAAAAATTTGCATGACTTGAAGACCAGAATACTGCTGGATATATTCCTTTGAATGTTTAATATTAAGGCTTGGTTTAATTTTGTCCTTTCTTGCTTTTTCTTTGGATAGCATTTCTCTTTGAAGTTATTCCTTTTTAAATGACTATAGGACCTATTTAAATGAACTCTGATGAGTCATTTTGTTAACATAATCACCTCCTGATAGTAAGAGGGATAAGGGGTTCTTGTTTGTAATCTGAATTTCGTTATGTATCAGGTTTTTTTTTTTGCTTTTTTTTTAAGCAATGTGCAGGCTCACAGGTTACTTTAAATCTATTTATGAACACTTTTAAATGATTACTAAGCCTTGTTTTTCCTTCTCCAACCATGAAATAATTTTTAAGTTTCTCTCTTCTATATTAATTTAGCTAACATCACTCAATAGAAAATATACAATTGCCTCCATAAAGGCTGGGGAAAGTTTTAACAGGGGACTACTACACCAGTGTGTTTTGATCATTTTGTTAACATTAAAAACCTTTGACTGTTGGGATACTTAATACTCAAAACTTGGATTTCCTGAACGTTCTTGTTAGATTATTAGTATGCATTTTGGTTTTGATAATTATTCCTGTTTTCCTTCCCTATTCTAGTTGAATGGATCGCAGCTGTTACCATTGCTGCTGGAACAGCTGCAATTGGTTATCTAGCTTACAAAAGATTTTATGTTAAAGATCATCGCAACAAATCTATGGTAAACCCTCACATCCAGAAAGATAACCCCAAGGTAGTACATGCTTTTGATATGGAGGATTTGGGAGATAAAGCTGTGTACTGCCGTTGTTGGAGGTCCAAAAAGGTAAGAGAAACAAGTCCTTTATGTCAATGTCATTTTTAATGTAACATTTCTTTTTAAACTATTCTGTCAAGCTGGCATCATCATGAATTGTTAAGATATCTGTTCTTTGGGCTTCTCTGGTGTCTCAGTCGGTAAAGAATCCACCTGAAATGCAGGAGACCTGGAGTCTTTGGATCGGGATGATCCCTTGGAGAAGGAAATGGCAACCCATTCCAGTATTCTTGCCTGGAAAGTCCCATGGATGGAGGAGTATGGTGGGCTGCAGTCCATAGGGTGTCAAGAATCAGACACAACTTAGCAGCTACACCACCACTGCCACCATCCCTTCTTCTTTTCTTTCTCTTTTTAATGGAATCTCTGTTTTCTCTATTTTCTGTGTACTCTTCAGGAATATATTTACTGAAATGTATAAGCAACATGCAGTAAAGTTACATCACACCCTCGTTGAGTTAGGTGAATGTAACCATATTCTTTGCCAAACAAGAAGGAAAAATTCCTTTGCTTATGTTTAGAATTTCCTCCCCAAGTTGTCTTAGTGTCCACTGTCCCAGGAAAAGGAGTACACAGCCTAAATAAAAAGAGAAACAAAAAATTAAATAAAATAATAAATAAATACAAAGAGAAATAGGTCTTTTTTTTTTTCCTCTCTCTCTCTCTCCTCTTGGGATTTCAAGCTCCTGGATTCTAGGATAAGTTTTGGAAATATCTAGAGATTCATCTGAAACTATCACAATATTGTTTGTTAATCAGCTAGTAGCTCTGTTGGTAAAGAATCCTCCTGCAATGTAGGAGACCTGGATTCGATTCCTGGGTCAGAAAGATCCCCTGGAGAAGGGATAGGCTACCCATTCCAGTATTCTTGAGCTTCTCTTGTGGCTCAGCTGGTAAAGAATCTGCCTACAATGCAGGAGACCTGGGTTTAATCCTTGGGTTGGGAAGATCCCCTGGAGAAGGGAAAGACTACTACCCACTCCAGTGTTCTGGCCTGGAGAATTCCATGGACTGTATAGTCCATGGGGTCGCAAAGAGTCAGACATAACTGAGTCTTTACTTTATACCTCAATAGAAAATAAGGTGGTTGTTTTTTTTTTTTTTTTTTTTTAATAAATAAAAATTAAATGCTAGTCTTTACTTTATACCTCAATAGAAAATAAGGTGGTTGTTTTTGTTTGTTTTTTTTTAATAAATAAAAATTAAATGCTAGTTTAAAAAAAAAAAGAAATATCAAGAGAAACTATTAGAAAATTGCCCCTGAAGATTTCTTACCTAGTACATATGTACTGACCCTGTATCCTAAGCTTTCTTTAAGCTGCAACTCCTGTATTTAAATATCTAACACAAGATCTTTTTTTCTTTTGTGAGAATTGCATTTTATCAAGTTCCATTTGGAAGTATCTCTGTGATACCTGCAGCTTCTAGATAGTGATGACAGCTAGTGATCTAAAGATGGTAAAATGTTCTTCTAAGGTCATCTTGAAAAGCTTCATACATTGAATGACTTTAAAATTTCTGGTATATTTAGAGAAATACGATGGCATACTGTGTGTACTGACACTATTTAGCATTTATATAAAATAGATTTGATACTATGAGGCCTAAGAACATAGACAATAAAAATGATGTATCTATTTCTGAAACCATGTTGTATCAGGGACCTTGTCCCACAGTGGAAAGCCATTATCACAAATTACATATTGCAGATAAGGAAAAAGTCACATACCAGGTACTGGAAAGCATATTCTACTTACCCCCTTCTCTGGCTGCAGTTGATGTTGTATAATCCAGTGGTGACACACCACTTAGATTATGTCATTCTGTTTGAAAACTGCTTGATGAACATACGGAATATGAACCAAAAATTAATAGTCCCATTACAACAAATTGTTCCTTCAGAAGAGCACTGTTCATTTGGAGTGTGGGATTGTTTATACGTACTATTGAGGTTGCTAGAAAATAATCCTCAATAATATTCTATAGTCTAGATTTGTTTTTTTTTTTTAATTAACACCTATAATAGGTTTCATTCGCTAGTTGCTCACCAAGATATAAAAAGTAATATCTTTAGAAATTAAGGAATTTCTAAGTCCAGAGTTGTATTGATTCTTAGTGATCTAAAATAGTTCATTTAGCTTCTATTACTAGATACATACATGAGAACACTTGAAATAGTGAAACAGCAGGTGTCATAAATGTGTACAGTTGGTGCACTATGAGTGCTTTAAATAAAAGAAAGAGCTTGTTACACTGTGGGCTCGAATTTTCTGGAAAGACATAGTGATATCCATAGGAGTTCAATTGCCCCCTGGGAAGATGAATCAATGAAGACTCTAGTCTGATCCTTGTACCTCCTTCCTCAAAAGAATAAGTCTGAATCAAAAATCTTAAGTACCAAGGAAATGGTTCACCTCAAACTGGGAGTTGAACCCATGTGCAGGGTCTCGAACCCAGCCAGAACCCTGCTTGGGACTGTAGCCCATGTGGTGGGGACTAGAACCCAGTATTCCAATGATCTTATATGGAGGCTTAAGTTCTAGTGGAAGTCGACTTGTTTGCCATCTTGGACCTGTTTGGTTCTAATCAGTTTATGTCATGTCCTTAGGCTACATCAGTCTTTTAAAGATTGTGCCCTGTGCCCTTCCCTCCTGTTTCACCTTCGAAAGGAGTTTGCCTCCTGACATGGGGGAGCTCCCTGTCAGGGAGTTCAGACATAAAGTTATACTTAAACCAGAGTGCTCACTGTGGGAATGAAGAAAAACGAACAGATATATGAAACATTTTGAAGGAAGGATTAGCTGTGAATGATTTGTGTGGAAGATTGAGGGAGGAAAACTGAAGCTCACTGAAGTGTCTTGCTTAAGATAGGGTTGTAGGGTTAGACCAGATGGTGTGATCAATAGAAATAAGGAATTTGGAGTGAATGGCTGATTTTTCAGGACACCAATGAAAAGTGCAATTTCAAAGAGTGACATTAAGGTGACATTCGAATAGAAACATACAGCAGTCTGAAGTGTGGGACTAAAGTTGAGACATCAGGGTTGGAGATAGCAATCAGCAGAACTGTGAGCCAAGTGTAGGAATGCAGCAGATCCTTGGTACAGATAAAAATCAAGGAAGGGCTAAGCAAGAAATCTGGAGAATTTTCTGTGTCTTCTAAAAAGGAAAAAGAGTCAAAAAAAGGAGATGAAATGGACACCAGAGTTAAATGAAAACTAGTAATATCATGGCTTCAGAGTGAAAAAGGGAAAAGTTTCAAAGAAGATTTTGTTATGAACATCAGTGTGTACAAAAGACAAGGAGGTGAATAGACTATTAAACTAAGACTATGAGGTTAAGCAATTAGGCAATTGACCTTTTGGCATCATTTGAACAGAATAATTAGAACAGGAGCTGTGTCCAAGTTGATTATAGTATGAATGTGTAAATATGACACTGCATGGAAAGAAAAATACGATGACTGCTTGAGTGAAGCCAAGTAAAGAGTGTTTGCTTTGGTTGGGTGTTTGGACTGCAAAGAGATCTAACCAGTTGATCCTAAAGGAAATCAACCCTGAAGATTCATTTGAAAGATGGATGCTGAAACTGAAGCTGCAATACTTTGGCCACGTTATACAAAGACGCAACTCATTGGGATTAACCCTGATACTGGGAAAGACTGAAGGCAAAAGGAAAAAAGTGTGGCATAGGATGAGATGGTTAGATAGTATCACCAACTCAATGGACATGAACTTGAGCAAACTCCAGGAGGTGGTGAAGGACAGGAGCCTGGCATGCTGCAGTCCATGGGGTCACAAATAGTCGGACATGACTAAGCAACTGAAAAACAGCAACAAAGTGTCAATAAAGCAAATGTGGGCTTTTACAAACTAAAATCTCAAGTATTTCAGGAAAAATCACAAATGGACACAAGCTAATGGTTTAAATTTTTCAGTTTTCTCAATGTCTTCTTTCTTTTTAAGCTTGTCTTTTATGTCATTATTAATCCTCTTTGCATCTATGATTTGTCAGTTCTGAATTTTCACTGAAGCTTGGGCACTTTTTATTCCCACATGAGTAGATTCAGAGATCACTTTGAATGCTTTTCAAATTAGTGGATGTGCTTGTTCTCCAGAAATTTTTGAAAACTCCGCACATTCCTGAGGTTCTTTAAGGTTGTCACACAGGTGCCAAGTCATATATTTACATGTCTATGCACAGAAGGCCTATAACTGATAACTTTGATTAGATGGCTATATTGAGTTTTTATTCAGTAGTTTTTCTTCATATAAACGAGTTTTTATAATATTAATAATATAACAAAATTTAAGCTCCTATCCCCCCAAAAAAAAGTTTCATGTCATATAAACTAATTCAATTTTAATTCATTCTTTTTTTTATCAAAGTATAGTTAATTTATAATATTGTGTAAGTTTCAGTGTATATATTTGGCTGGGTTCCTTTGCTGTTCACCTGAAACTATCACAACATTGCTTGTTAATCAGCTATACCCCAATACAAAATAAAAAGTTAAAAAAATATATTGTGTAAGTTTCATGTGTACAGTGTAGTGATTCAGTTTTGGGTTTTTTTTCTTTCTTTTTTTTTTTTTTGCTGATTATATTCCATTATAGGTTTTTACAAGATATTGGATATAATTCTCTGGACTATATAGTAAATCCATGTTGCTTATCTATTTTTTATGTGTGGTAGTTTGCATCTGTTAATCCCATACTCTTAAATTTGTCCATCTTCCCTCTAATTCATTCTTAAGGTACAGTCACTAGTAACCTGTTGTGTGTTTCTAACATTTTGAGCAGTTTTCTCAGACCTAATGAATCAGATCTCTTAGTCATGTTCAGAAATTACATGCTTTTAACATGCTTCATTCCTCCTCTCTTCCCACCCACACCCCGCCCCCCTGGTGTGGCCTCTTCTCTTCAGAAACTGGCCTGTTTCATAGTATTTCACAAAAGGGCTATCCCTAAGTAAAGTGAAAGAAAAAGGAGCCAATACAAAGGAAATGATTTTAAAACAACTACAAGGAGAAATCCCATCTGAGACAGTGGTAAGAGACTGGAAGGAAACAAAAGTATAAGCAATGATTTGAGATTCGCCCTTAACAAGAAGTAGTCTTTCGAAACAAGGTGAGGGAAACTTGATATCAAAGGGAACAGTGTTCAGCAGTCTTACTAGATTCCCACCCACTGAAAGTGAAAGTGAAAGTGAAGTCGCTTAGTCGTGTCCGACTCTTTGTGACCCCAGGGACTGGAGCCTACAAGGCTCTTCACTCCATGGGATTCTCCAGGCAAGAGTACTGGAGTGGGGTGCCATTTCCTTCTCCAGGGGATCTTCCCTGACCCAGGGATCGAACCCAGGTCTCCCACATTCCAGGCAGATGCTTTAACCTCTGAGCCACCAGGGAGCCCCTTACGCACCTCAAATAGGTTACATCATTTACTGAGTTATGTGGTGATCATTAGGTAGCCAGGAGAAAGTTTGAACAAGGACTGAAGGAGAAAGCAGACTAAGAAATAAGAGGAAAGATGAGCCAGTTCATATCAGGAGCTCAACTGAAATTGAAATGTAACTGGAGAGTCATTTTCTTTCAGAATTTGAGTTGGGGTTTTTTGTTAGTGGTGAGTTTGTTTTTGTTTTGAGGGGCTGGGGTGTGATTATGGAAAGTCTCCCATTAATGGTTAGAGGTGTGTTGCACTGACTCCCTTTCCTCACAGACACAGTATTCTAAACATTGGTTACATTGCTTGCCCAATCCATATGAAGACAGTCTTGTAAGTCTTAATTTTTTCTTATGTATTTTCCTATTATATCTACTATCTTATGCTTAACATTGCTAAAGTTAAGTATATAAGAATGGTATAAAATGTCATATTCTCTCTTGTAGTCTCAAAGATCTCATTGCTTTTATTTTCTTTCTCATCCAAAGCAAATTCATTCCTCAGAACAATTTATGGTAATGAGCCAAATTGCCCCAGGCAGCCTCCTTGGAAATTATAATCCAAACTCTAATTAAAAATACAAAGTTTAGAGAAGGAAGATTCAATTTTTTTTTTTTTAATTTTTGCAACTAGAATAGATAATTCAAGGAGTATTTATTTATCTCCATGTTGAATCTCCCTAAAAACAGAAACAGCTTAATTTGGGATGTGGGAACCAACCATTAAGAAGAAACAACATTTTGTGTTTTCTTATGAACATCCTGCCAAGTTTGCTAACTTTCCAAGAGGAGAACAAGGATCTCTAGGGTTTTTTCCCTTAAACATTTATTCCCATCTCTTCTCCACACCCTGTATTCTCTAGTTGTAAAGCTGTTTGGGATTTGTAATTTTCTAATTGGGTTAACAAATGATAGGATATTTTCTGGACATACAGAGAATGCAGCCAATTTAATTCTCAAAGTTTTCTCCAGGATTTGTTAATAAACAAACAGTGACATCTTAGAACAAGTTTAGAATCATCTGTGAGCTAAATGTTTTCTCATCAATTTTCTGATTCTTTTAAGTATTGATACTACATGAACTGAATTAAATATACCTTTTTTTTTTAAATTTCAGCTCTTTGCTTGACATTTTTAACACATTTAAAATTTTAAATGAAAGAGGGCTAATAAAATTCATGTTTTCATTATATTATTATTTAATACAAAACTGCTGTACTTTCTAGATTATGCTCAAAAGTATATATCCACCACATGTTTTCTTTCTCCTGCACAGAAAGGTAAAAAATGAAATAAGACACTTTCTGAAAAACACAATATTGTCAGATAATTTGCCACTTGAATTTTTGTACCAATAATTACCATTCATTCGTTTATACTGTATTTAGAAATATGAGTTAATTTTAATAAATATATTTCATTAATATAGCATATTATGAAATTTCTAATCCTTTCTTGAAATAACTCATTTTGGCTCTTTGTTGTTTGTTGGAAAATAAAAAGTTGAATCTTTTCATCATCTTAAAATAAGAAATCTCTAATAGATAAATACAGAATACCTAATCTTCACATGAAGTTTGGGAAATTATTCTGACTAATATTAGGTAATATAGGAAGTACTATTAAAAGATGTATTGGCCTCTGAACAGAATGATTTTGAATCCTGAGTTTACATTTTAAAGGCATTCAAAGCTTTATATACTTTTTTTTAAAAAGCATAAAAGTTAATTAAGAAATAGCCATGATCTACTTAGTCACTCCTTTTTTCTGGAGGAGAAACATAAGTGAAAGTCACTCAGTCGTGTCTGACTCTGTGACCCCATGGACTATACAGTCCATAGAATTCTCCAGGCCAGAATGCTGCAGTGAGTAGCTATTCCCTTCTCCAGGGGATCTTCCCAACTTAGGGATCAAACCCAGGTCTCCTGCATTGCAGGTGGATTCTTTACCAGCTGAGCCACAAGGGAAGCCCTTTGGAGGAGGGGTGGAGAGTATAATTGATTTACAATGTTGTCTTAGTTTCAGGTGTACAGCAAAGTGAATCAGTTATACGTATCGTATATACACTCTAGTTTCTTTTCCTGTATAAATTAACCGAGTAGTTAACCTATTTTATATACAGTAGTGTATATATTTCAATCCCTATTTATGAAAATGGAGGGTTTTTTTTTTTTACAATGCAAACCTTTTTTCTCACTGTAAAATCACCTGTGTTTGTATATTAAATATATGTCACTTTGAAATGCTGTTCTTTGCTGTGGAATACATTTCCATTTGATTTTTGTATGGCCTGTTTTGTCATCCATACAAGAAAACCCTGAAAGCTTGAGTTAATCTTTTTGCTGCAAGGACTTGTTTGTAGTATGAATATACTGTGCCACATCTTATTGACAGAAATAATTTAAATTTCATATATATCACATTTGTATTGCTACCCCAGGATAGATTTTACATCTAGAAATTTACAATATGATGATACCTTGAGTTTTTTCCAAGGTAGTTTTTAACTAATTTACTGCCTCTCAGAATTATATACAGATAGTAAAATTAAGATTGAATTTCTTTAATATCAACTAAATATTATTTTAGTCTTAGACACATTTCATCAAGGTTAAAGATTATATACCATTATTGTCTAGTTTCAGGTACTGAAAATTATACTTCCTTGGTGGAGTAATAAGGTGATCTTACTCTTCAGACCAAGACTCCTAGCACTTTACTCTTCTAAATAGGTTCCTTCAGTGGAAGAGTATACCTTATACCAAACAGTGAAGCTAGATTCTAGAGTGAAGGTACGTTCCAGACAAAAAGAATAAAACAAAGATTCTAGGTATCATCATTTGACATGAAATAAAAATAAAAGGTAAAATATAGAAGGAAAGAAAATGATTTACTGATAATTGTAAAATCCTGAGAAACACCTAAAAACATTGTTGAGTTCTTATTTTTATCATTTAACAATAAAAAGGATATACTTGCAAAAAACAAGTGATATACAGGCACTCACACACACACACAAATATATATTTATATATATATGTGATATATATCAAGAATAGTCAGATATGAAAATATATACTTAATACCTGTAAAACATATAAAGCAGAAATGTTCATATCAGAAAAATGCATGAGACCTAAGGATGAAGAACAGAAGAGAAATAAAATAGGACTTGGCTGAAAAACTCTCAAGTTTATTTGGAAGAATAAATAGGTAAAGGATAAATCAGAAAGTTTTAACAAAGAAAAAATGTGAAGGAAAACCAGCCCTACCTAATACTGAAGCAATTTTAAACACAGTCATTATCTCGAAGTAGGCTGATGACTATGATAATGCGGAACCTATAAATAAGCACTTTATATGTAGACTTAGTTTTGATAAAATTTTGAATAAAGATATAACAATTTGGGAGGCAACCACTTCTAATAATACGGAAGCAACAGGTTCTTAAGTGCTATTAGAACAGCATTTTGCAAATTGCACTCCACAGAACATGAAGATAATGGACAGCAAAGAAGTGTTTGTAAATCCAGTCAGCCTGGGAAATTTGAGGTTAAAATTGTGTGTGTATCTGTGTATGTGTTTATTGGAGAATAATTGCTTTACAGTATTGTGTTGGTTCTGCCATACGTCAACATGAATCAGCCACAGGTATCCATGTGTCCTTTCCCTCCTGAACCACCCCTCCCAACTCCCACCCCATGTGTGTGTGTTTTTAATAGTAGATCCTCTTTAAAATAATAATATATGTTGTTAACCAGGAGAACTGTATATGTTTTTTGTATATGAAATGAAACCAAATCAGAATATTTTGCAGGGATTCTTAGTTTGCAGAGCTCACTTTGGGAAACACCGTGTTAAATATTTAGTTTTGTCCCCTTTCCTCCCACTGGACACCAAAATGTCTGTTTTATCTAAAATGTGAGATCTTGAAAACAAATGGAAATTTATCACATCTCCAGGAGAAAGAAGTCTCCATGATGGATGTTAACAAGGGAAATACTGACTTATTTGTATGAAAGAGAAATTAAGGATATGAACAAATAAAATAAAAAGGGTTTGGGTGAAAAACTGCTATAAAGTTGATTAGCAAGGATAATGAACAGATTGATTTTGAACAAATTATAAACTTAGACTCTTTCCAGTAGATAGGTCAGGAATACAATTCACTAGAAAGGAAATATGACTAGTACATAAACATAAAAAAGGTTTTTCACATCCATAAGCAGATATCACAAATGGAAATGCAGTTAATGATCTGTGTTTTATCCACAAGTCAATTTCTTCCTCCTCCTTAGTGTGTACACTTTACATATGCTCATTCAGAAAACCATCTCTAAGGTAGCCAAGAAAAATCTACTGAGTTATTATGTTATATATGTGAATTAAGTGTCACGCTACTCTGCCAAACATAATACTGACTTTGCAGTTAGACATTTCACATTCTTTCTCTTCCTAGTTCCCACTCTGTGATGGATCTCACACAAAACACAATGAAGAAACTGGAGACAACGTGGGACCTCTGATCATTAAGAAAAAAGACACTTAAATGGACAGTTTTGATGCTGCAAACCAACTTGTCATGATGTTTCCTGATTGCTTAATTAGAATGACTACCACTTCCGTCTAATTCACCTCCTCTGGGTTCTAGATGTGTGGTAAACTATAGCTTTCATATTCACGGCATTTGCCTTACATGTGGAACCATTGTGGTGCACATCTGTTGAAACAAAAAAGGAAAAACAAAAAACCAATCTCATGGCCTGAGGGTTATTTTGGTCTCTTAAGGATCTGTTTCTTAACATTTAAAACTGACATTAGAATATAGTTGTATGTCAAAGTTAACGTATTAAATTATTCTCAAAATCATGTATGTGCAGATTGTACTTGTAAGTTTCAAAGAAGAATTAATCACAATTTAATATTACTTAGCCTAGAAAGTAAAATGGGTGTGATTAAGCTACATTAATCTCCTAATAACAATCTAGGAAAAGCCTATTATGACCTTGGTTTTTTTCTTGATCGTAGTACTGATACTAAGAAAATACAGTTTCTGTGTTTTCAATCAAAATGAACTTTGAATGTTAATTCAATTATAAATGGGCCAGGTCAGTAATAAAGAGACAGTAACTTCTTTGTATTCATCTTCCTGGATATTTAATCAATCCATTAAGGAAACCAATAGTTGAAATTTAGATCAAAGTAATAAGAGATTTTAAATTGTCATGAAGGATGTCTTAAAATGTTATATTCCAGAATTCTCATCAAGGAGTGGCAAGCACTTGAACTGGGGACACTGAAGGAATTAGAGCACATAATGCCAAGTCTCTTGAACACTAAACACACATCCTTGGCAGAAATAGTGATAATGAGGGTAGATCAAAGACATGGAAAGATTTTTATTTCCTCATTCTCAATCACCAGGCATACGGTTACAAAAGAAACTATTTTAGAGAGAAAAATAAGAATTATATCCTCTTTTAAATTATATAATCTTAAAAGCAAAAATTTGAAGACAAGTTTTTGTTTATGTAATATTCTTTAAAGACAGACCAGTAACTTTGCATTTCATTGCTGATTTAGAAAAGAATATGAAAACTGAAGATAATGACAGGAATAGTTTATATATATATATATGAAGACAGAGTTGGAAATTGACAAAGGTAACAGTAGTAATCAGTCATGTAGAATCCAGAATTACCTTGGAAGTAACAGGAGTCAGTAAAACCAAACATCAGTGTTATATTAAATATGCTCATTGGTATTTTTTAACATATTGCTTTGTATATTACAGTAGATAGAGTTGATCCCAAAATTGTGTGTACCAGTTTTTAAGTAGTGCACATGACTTAGTTGAACTTGTCTTCAAGACACATCTTCACAATATCTAAAGTTACTGAAACTGAGTGGGACCCTGTAGGGCTTTCTCCCAGGCCTTTCTGTCCCCCATTTCTTGTAGGCAAGACTCCAGCCATTATGACCTTCCACGAGTTCCAAAGGGTAGATTTGAACAGTTGCAAATCAAGAGAACAGCAGCCAAGAAATCACCTGAGGCAAGATTAAAAGAAGCAAAAAAGCTCATCAAGATTCAGTTCAGTTCAGTCGCTCAGTCATGTCCGACTCTGCGACTGCATGGACTGCAGCATGCCAGGCCTCCCTGTCTGTCACCAGCCCCCAGAGTTTACTCAAACCCATGTCCATCGAGTCGGTGATGCCATCCAACCATCCTCTGTCGTCCCTTCTCCTCTTGCCTTCAATCTTTCCCAGCATCAGGGTCTTTTCAAATAAGTCAGCTCTTCGCATCAGGTGGCCAAAGTATTGGAATTTCAGCTTCAGCATCAGTCCTTCCAATGAATATGCAGGGCTGATTTCCTTTAGGATGGACTTGTTGGATCTCCTTGCAGTCCAAGGGACTCTCAAGAGTCTTCTCCAACACCACAGTTCAAAAGCATCAATTCTTTGGCACTCAGCTTTCTTTATAGTCCAACTCTCACATCCATACGTGACTACTGGAAAAACCATAGCCTTGACTAGATGGACCTTTGTTGGCAAAGTAATGTCTCTGCTTTTTAATATGCTGTCTAGGTTGGTCATAACTTTTCTTCCAAGGAGTAAGCGTCTTTTTATTTCACAGCTGCAGTCACCATCTGCAGTAACTTTGGAGCCCCCCAAAATAAAGTCTGCCACTGTTTCCACTGTGTCCCCATCTATTTGCTATGAAGTGATGGGACCAGATGCCGTGATCTTAGTTTTCTGAATGCTTAGCTTTAAGCCAATTTTTTCACTCTCCTCTTTCACTTTCATCAGGAGGCTCTTTAGTTCTTTACTTTCTATCATAAGGGTGGTGTCATCTTCATATCTGAGGTTGATATTTCTCCCAGCAGTCTTGATTCCAGCTTGTGCTTCCTCAAGCCCAGCGTTTCTCATGGTGTACTCTGCATATGAGTTAAATAAGCACAGTGACAATATACAGCCTTGACGTGCTCCTTTTCCTATTGGAAACCAGTGTATTGTTCCATGTGCAGTTCTAACTGTTGCTTCCTGACCTGCATAAGATTTCTCAAGAGGAAGGTCAGGTGGTCTGGTATTCCCATCTCTTTCAGAATTTTCCACAGTTTATTGTGATCCACACAATCAAAGGCTTTGGCATAGTCATCAAGATTAGGAGTTCCTTATCTTATCAGAGACCACCTTTGATCCACTGTTAGAGAAACCCTCATCAAGCTCTCCAGTTGAGACAGTGTTTCAAGGGTGAAGCCAGGTTTGTCTCCCTTTGCCTGGTAAAGCAATAAAAGCCATCCTTTCTACTACATCCAAAACCATCTGGGGTTTGATTGGCACCAGTGTAGGCAGAGCTTTTGGTGATGGTACTACAAACTCTGATTCTACCTGAAAAATTCTTAGGGTGAATCTTTTCATGCCTCTTCCCCCCTTTTTATAATAAGTATGACTAGGTCAGCCATAGGATCATGCTTTTAAAGGTGAATTGCTTTAAAGAAAAATACATCTATGAACTCCCAGATTTACTGATGAAAGGACATCCTTTAAACAGACTAAGCTGTTTTTTGTTTGTTTGTTTGTTTTGGCCATGGCATGTGGAATCTTAGTTCCCTGACAAAGGATTGAGCCCGTGCCCCCTCTTGTGAAAGTTGTGAGTCCTAACCACTGGACCACCAGTGAATTCTTCTGTAGTCTTAATTTTGAATTTAAAATGATAAATTATGAGTCATGCATTTTTATAGCTAGCAGAAGGAAAAAAACTAGTGCCAATTCTCAAATGGGTGAGTATGTTTATGGTAAAATTGGAAATGGTCACTTTATTGTGAAAGGCAGATCTACTGTAGCATTTAATTAGATAAGTGTAGTTCCAGGGTCATGTAAAATTCTATTCCATGCTTTTGAACTAGAATTCCTTTAGGATTTTAAAACCTTTTCATGTTACTAACCTACAAAGTAAAGTAGGTGTTATGTATAGTTACTGTTCTCACTTAAATACTTAAAACTTCTAATTGTTTTTTCCTTTGATTAGAGATCAAGCAAGTGGGACTCCTCCATACCATCACTATCTTTTTTTCTTTATATCATTTATGTTTTATGGATTTCTGCAGTAAGAATCTGCCAGGTTGAGAAGTTTCTAATGTTATGAAGAAATTGTTTTGCAGCTATTTGGAGTGATATACACCTATTCATGCAGATATTTATTAAGCATTTATTATAGACTGTGTAATTGAGAACAAAACACTTTATAGAATTAAAAGCTCACAGTTTAGATCATATCATCTATGACATAGGTTATATTATTATGATAATTTATGATTTATTTTCCTTGACATTATAACAGGTGCAGTCAGTACACCAATTCTTTCTACCAAGTAGGTGCATTTATTTGATTTTATATTAGTTATCAAAGATTTTAAGATGAACGTTGGTAGGACTTCCCTGGTGGTCCAATGGCTAAGACTCCACACTTCCAGTGCAGGGGGCCTGGGTTCAATCCCTGGCCAAGGAACTAGATCCCACATGCCTCACCTAAGAATTCACACACAGCAACTATTAGTAAAAGATCCCACATGCCACAACTAAAGAACCTCCACGATGCAACTAGGACCTGGCTCAGCCAAATAAATACGTAACTTTTTTAATTTGTTAAGTGACCAAGTGAAGTCGCTCAGTCATGTCTGACTCTTTGCAACCCCATAGACTGTAGCCTACCATGCTCCTCCATCCATGGGATTTTTCCAGGCAAGAGTACTGGAGTGGATTGCCATTTCCTTCTCCAGAGGACCTTCCCGACCCAGGGATCGAACCTGGGTCTTCTGCATTGTAGGCAAACGCTTTACCGTCTGAGCCACCAGGGAAGTCCTAACTAATTGGTTAAGGTTCCTCCTAATTAGCAACATGTTTAATGCTTGGGTGTCTCTCAGGGTATTTTACTCTACTGGCTGTCAGGAGCTGTGCTTTTCCTCCCCAATTTTAACACCAACTGATGTCAGGCAAAGCTACTTTGTCTTTGCTTTTCCTCGCCAATTTTAACACCAACTGATGTCAGGCAAAGCTACCTCTTAGCCTTTTAATTAGAACAGTTGGATGAAATGGCATGTTAGGCATTTGTTCCCCAATTCTAGGCCACAACTAAAATTTCAGCATCCCTAAAGGGGTGAAAAAAAAGGTTGATAGACGATCAACTTGAACTCCATTTTTATTACATGATTAATCCCTACTTTTGTGGTATTGAAGTATTGTTTTATGAAATACTATTGTTAGTAGTATTAGTTGGTTTCAATATTCTTGGCAAAATAAAATGTTGACAGCCTCATATTAGCTCCCACTTTAACTGCTCCATGAAATCTAAAAATCTGGGAACCACTAAACCAAGAGTTTTTCTAAAGTTCTGGGACTTAGTTATTATTTTATAAAGATGTTAAAACAATAGGTTCATTGATCTTGATATTTGGTTTGTATATTTGAATTTTTTTATATATAACTTAAGACAATGAGTGAACCTTCATGCAAAGTTATTCATGTAATAAAAGTGGATTTTACTTCCACTCAACTTACTATCATGATCAAGATTAAGAATAATGTCAATCCGGGCTTCCCTACTGGCTCAGTGGTAAAGAATCCACCTGCCAATGCAGGAGACATGGGCTCGATCCCTGGTGCAGGAAGATCCTACATGCCTCAGAGCAACTAAGCCCAGGAGCCACAACTACTGAACCTGTGCTCTAGAGCCCAGGAGCTGGGACTATTGAGACCATAAACCAAAACTACTGAAGCCAGCATGCTCTAGAGCCCATGCTCCACAACAAGAGAAGCTACCACAATGAGAAGCCCCTGCTCACCACAACTAGAGGAAAGCACACACAGCAATGGATACCCAGCACAGCCAAAAAATAAAAAAGAATGACATCAATCCATCCTAATCCCCTCACAACTTATGACTTTAAAGGGTTAAATAAAATAACACTGAGATTTGCATAGGATGACTGTTAACTGCACATCTGCATTTTCTGAGAAAAGTATTTTTTATGGACTTAACAGTATTTCATAAACAAAAGAATTGCATGTTGAGCTGAAGTTACCAGTAATCATGCTCAAGGGGAAAGACTAGAAATCAAATTTTAATCAGTAAATGGGTAACTATTATTCAGATTATAAATTAAGGGTATTGGTATGATGTTTGTCCTAAGGTCTCTGAACAACATTAAAGGCAGTTCAACCTCAAACATGGAACTGAACAGTGCCAGGCTGAGAATGTTGTCAGCTAGGCCATGTAGAAACTGGATGTTCTTCACTTGCAGTAATGCCTGTGTCTTTGAGGATAGTCTATATCTTTCTTGTTCTTCCAGCTTGTCCCTTACAGATGAACAGAAGCCAATTTCTGTCAAGACTTGGTTCTTCAAGTGCTATTTCAAAAGTTTTTTTCATTTGTAAGCATATAGAGTTTTATAGATTCTCAGCTTTATTTTCAATTTTAAATAACTTTGAACATTGCTCACTGCCTCTACATGCTCATTACTATAGGATAAATTGGTTTTCTGATGGTAATACTGCCTGTCAACATTTTCATTATTGGGTTAGGCAGCAGCTCATCTCACTCCATGTATAAGGTAGACATGAAAGATGGTGTCTCTTATGTCTGTATCAACCATTAAACTTAGCTAACTAAATATGTTAAATTTATTTTGAAATCTCCCAACTATGAAAAATGGAGTTCCACTTATGTATTCCATCTCTGCACAGCACTCTTTTATCATAAACTTTCTTGATACTGACTTCCTCTCTTCATTCTAGACAATATGATATTATATGTTTCCTTTAATATCATTATGATTTTATACTTTTAGAATTGGTCAGCCTTTATCTTTCCAACTTGCAGTCTGCCTGGAAGTCAACACATGAACCTTTATCTCTTCTCCTCTGCAATTCTTCGGGTGAAGAGCATTTTGATCATCATATAAAGCAATCTCATCCCTTTCTCATTTAATACTATTTCTCAGAACCCACTGGGAAGCTGCTTCTAGCACAGAAGCTAAAACAACATTGACTTTTCATTGTTGGTTACTGTTTCTATTCTGACCCTGAAAACCACCTGTTGTAGACTCTCTTGTAATGGGAATATTATACCATGAATTACATGTCTTAATTTAACAGTGCCATCCAGCATATGCACTTGAGGTGAGTCCCTGATCCTGAAAAACCTTTCAGTTCAGTTGCTCAGTCTTGTCCAACTTTTTGTGACCCCCATGGACTGCAGCATGCCAGGCTTCTCTTGTCCATCACCAACTCCCAGAGTTTACTCAAACTCATGTCCATCGGTTCGGTAATGCCATCCAACCATCTCATCCTCTGTCGTCTCCTTCTCCTCCTGCCTTCAATCTTTCCCAGCATCACAGTCTTTTCCAATGAGTCAGTTCTTCATATCAGGTGGCCAAAGTATTGGAGTTGCAGTTTTAGCATCAGTCCTTCCAATGAATATTCAGGACTGATTTCCTTTAGGGTTCACTGTTTGGATCTCCTTGCAGTCCAAGGGACTCTCAAGAGTCTTCTCCAACACCACAGTTTAAAAGCATCAGTTCTTTGGCACTCAGCTTTCTGTATGGTCCAAGTATCACATCCATACATGGCTACTGGAAAAACCATACCTTTGACTAGATGGACCTTTGTTAGCGAAGTAATGTCTCTGCTTTTTAATATGCTGTCTAGGTTAGTCACAGCTTTTCTTCCAAGGAGCAAATGTCTTTTAACTTCATGGATGTAGTCACCATCTGTAGTGATTTTGGAGCCCAAGAAAATAAAGTCTGTCACTGTTTCCATTGTTTCCCCATCTATTTGCCATGACATGATGGGACCAGATGCCTTGATCTTAGCTTCCTGAATGTTGAGTTTTTGTTTTTTTTTTTTTCAGACTCTTTTTTTATTTATATTTTTGGAGGCTAATTACTTTACAATATTGTATTGGTTTTGCCATACACTGACATGAATCTGCCACAGTGTACATGTGTTCCCCATCCTGAACCCCCCTGCCACCTCTCTCCCCATCCCATCCCTCTGGGTCATCCCAGTGCACCAGCCCTGAGCACCCTGTATCATGCATCGAACCTGGACTGGTGATCCATTTCACATATGATATTAATCCCAATGAATGTTGAGTTTTAAGCCAACTTTTTCACTCTCCTCTTTCACTTTCATCAAGAGACTCTTTAGTTCTTCTTCACTTTCTGCCATAAGGGTGGTATCATCTGCGGTTATTGATATTTCTCCCAGCAATCTTGATACCAGCTTGTACTTCATCCAGCCCAGCATTTTGCATGGTGTACTCTGCAAGTTAAATAAGCAGGGTGACAATATACAGCTTTGATGTACTCCTTTCCCTATTTGGAACCAGTATGTTGTTCTATGTCCAGTTCTAACTGTTGCTTCCTGACCTGCATACAGATTTCTCAGGAGGCAGATCAGGTGGTCTGGTATTCCCATCTCTTTCAGAATTTTCCACAGTTTGTTGTGATCCACACAGTCAAAGGCTTTGGCATAGTCAATAAAACAGAAGTAGAAGTTTTTATGGAACTCTCTTTTTCTATGATCCAGTGGATGTTGGCAATTTTATCTCTGGTTCCTCTGCCTTTTCTAAATCCAGGTTGAACAGCTGGAAGTTCACAGTTCACGTATTGTTTAAGCCTGGCTTGGAGAATTTTGAGCATTACTTTACAAGCATGTGCTGCTGCTGCTGCTAAGTTGCTTCAGTCGTGTGCAACTCTGTGCGATCCCATAGATGGCAGCTCACCAGGCTTCCCATCCCTGGGATTCTCCAGGCAAGAACACTGGAGTGGGTTGCCATTTCCTTCTCCAATGCATGAAAGTGAAAAGTGAAAGTGAAGTCGCTCACTCGTGTCCAACTCTTAGCGACCCTATGGACTGCAGCCTACCAGGCTCCTCCGTCCATGGGATTTTCTAGGCAAAAATACTGGAGTGGGGTGCCACTGCCTTCTCCATACTAGCATGTGAGATGAGTGCAATTGCGCGGTAGTTTGAGCATTCTTTGGCATTGCCTTTCTTTGGGATTGGAATGAAAACTGACCTTTTCCAGTCCTGTGGCCACTGCTGAGTTTTCCAAATTTGCTGGCATATTGAGTGCAGCACTTTCACAGCATCTTCTTTTGGGACTTCAAATAGCCCAACTGGAATTCCATCACCTCCACTAACTTTGTTTGTAGTAATGCTTCTTAAGGCCCACTTGACTTCACATTCCAGGATGTCTGGCTCTAGGTGAGTGATCACACCATCATGGTTATCTGGGTCATGAAGATCTTTTTTGTACATTTCTTCTGTGTATTCTTGCCCCCTCTTCTTAATATCTTCTGCTTCTGTTAGGTCTATACCATTTATGTTCTTTATTGTGCCCATCTTTGCATGAAGTGTTCCCTTTGTATCTCTAATTTTCTTGAAGAGTTCTCTAGTCTTTCCCATTCTGTTATTTTCCTCTATTTCTTTGCATTGATTGCTGAGGAAGGCTTTCTTATCTCTCCTTGCTGTTCTTTGGAACTCTGCATTCAAATGGGTATATCTTTCATTTTCTCCTTTGCATTTAGCTTCTCTTCTCAGCTGTTTGTAAGAACCTTAATATCCCCAGAATTCTAGTGACGTACAAGTTCAGTTTACAGTTCTGTGGTTCTCTTGTGCTTTTAGTGTCTGATTTGCCAAGACATTGGTAATGCTGCACAACTCACTTTTTTTTTCAGCCCTGGGAAAGAAAATGTTTCAAATATTAATCATTACATAAATCTTCCCAGTACCCCCAAACAACTGGGGTACTGGAGTGTACTGAAATTACTACACAACAAAGTAATTTTGAAGAAGGTTAAGTGGGTATTTATACCAAAATCATCCTAGTTGCTCACTGCCCATCCATGAGCATGCTAGAAGGTCCCTAACAAAGCAAAAAGATAGTGAAGTGAAAGGACTTCCCATGTGGCACTAGTGGTAAAGAACCCACCTGCCATTGCAGGTAGATGTAAGGGACATGGGTTGGATCCCTGGGTCAGGAAGATCCCCTGGAGAAGGGCACAGCAACCCAGTCCAGTATTCGTGCCTGAAGAATTCCTTGGACAGAGGAGCCTGGTGGGCTACAGTCCATAGGGTCACAAAGAGTCAGACACAACTGAAGTGACTAAGAGCTAGGGACTCTGTGTTTTCCACTGTGTGAATTTGATCAGATCCCTTAACCTAGTTGAGCCCCTGTAAAACAGCAATAATAGGGCTATCTCACAGAGCTGTCATGAAGACGAAATGCATGTGAAGCACTTCACACTATGCTCAGCCTCAGGTAGGTGTACTCAATTATTATTGTCCTTTATTGAATTTTAGCTGTTTAACAGTATCAAAATGCTGTAGGAATCACTACTGTTGCATCTGCCATGACCATTTCAATTCAAAGAAACCTTTTCTTAATCAAAAACTTGTTTGGTTAGAACTATAGTCAACCAACCATATTTAGATTTGAGCGTAAGGAGGCTTGGATTGTTACACGCTTTATTTGATCAGTATCCTGAACAAGAAGCTGGAAAATAACTGAAGCAATAAACACACCACACAAATGTAATGAGATTGGAAATTTAAGCTGAGAGAAGTAATCCAAACATTGCTACATTATTCTCCTTCCCCTTTTGTCCTTTGGTAGTTTAGTCACTTAGTCGTACTGGACTCTTGCAACTCCATGGACTGTAGCCCATCAGGCTCCTCTTACTAATGGGATTTCCCAGGCAAAGATACTGGAGTGGGTTGCCATTTCCTTCTCCAGGGGATCTTCCTGACCCAAGGATAGAAACCTTGTCTCCTACATTGGCAGGCGGATTCTTTACTGACTGAGCCAACAGGGAAGTCTTTTGTCCTCCATGGACTGTAGCCTACCGGACTCCTCTCTCCATGGGATTCTACAGGCAAGAGTACTGGAGTGGGTTGCCATTTCCTTCTCCAGGGGATCTTCCCGATCCATGGGGTCGACCCCAGGTCTCCCGCATTCCAGGCAGATGCTTTAACCTCTCAGCCACCAGGGAAGCCCCTTTTGTCCTTTAGCCTTTTCTATCACGGATAAAGCAATGGCAAACCCACTCCAGTACTCTTGCCTGGAAAATCCCATGGGTGGAGGAGCCTGGTGGGCTGCAGTCCATGGGGTCGCTAAGAGTCGGACACGCCAAAACGACTTCACTTTCACTTTTCACTTTCATGCATTGGAGAAGGAAATGGCACCCACTCCAGTGTTCTTGCCTGGAGAATCCCATGGACGGGGGAGCCTGGTGGGCTGCCGTCTATGGGGTCTCACAGAGTCGGACACGATTGAAGCGACTTAGCAGCATTAAGGAGAAAGCAATGGCAACGCACTCCAGTACTCTTGCCTGGAAAATCCCATGGACGGAGGAGCCTGGTCGGCTGCAGTCCATGGGGTCGCTAAGAGTCGGACACGACTGAGCGACTTCACTTTCACTTTCATGCATTGGAGAAGGAAATGGCACCCACTCCAGTGTTCTTGCCTGGAGAATCCCAGGGACGGGGGAGCCTGATGGGATGCCGTCTGTGGGGTCGCACAGAGTAGGACAAGACTGAAGCAACTTAGCAGCAGCAGCAGCTTTTCTATTAATGTCTACTCCAAAGAATGAAAAAGCCTAGTGAGAAATGCAAAGTTCTGAAGACTCCCATGTACTTTTTACCATGACCACCAGGGGGAGGCCTAGCCACACATTTCTATGGCAAGGTACTAGGTAGAGTGGAGCTTTCTCATTTTAAAAGTTTCTTATTAACATTTAATCTAGATTAGAACAACTATGAAGAACTAAAGAGCCTCTTGATGAAAGTGAAAGAGGAGAGTGAGAAAGTTGGCTTAAAACTCAACATTCAGAAAACTAAGATCACGGCATCTGGTCCCATCACTTCATGGCAAATAGATGGGAAAACAGTAGAAATAGTGACAGACTTCGTTTTGGGGGGCTTCAAATATCACTGCAGATGGTGACTGCAGCCATGAAATTAAAAGACGCTTGCTCCTTGGAAGAAAAGTTATGACCAACCTAGAAAGAAAGCAAAAGTGAAGTCGTTCAATCGTGTCCCACTCTTTACCCCATGGACTGTAGCCTACCAGGCTTCTCCGTCCATGGGATTTTCCAGGCAACAATACGGGAGTGGGTTGCAATTTCCTTCTCCAGGAGATCTTCCCAACCCAGGGATTGAACCTGTGTATCCCACATTGTAGGTAGACGCTTTACATCTGAGGCAGCAGGGAAGTCTGACCAACCTAGACAGCTTATTAAAAACAGAGACGTTACTTTGCCAACAAAGGTCCATCTAGTCAAAGCTATGCTTTTTTCAGTAGTTATGCATGGATGTGAGAGTTGGACTATGAAGAAAGCTGACCACTGAAGAACTGATGCTTCTGAACTGTGGTGTTGGAGAAAACTCTTAAGAGTCCCTTAGACAGCAAGGAGATCCAACCAGTCCATCCTAAAGGAAATCAGTCCTGAATATTCATTGGAAGGACTGATGCTGAGGCTGAAACTCCAACACTTTGTATTGAAACTCCAATACTTTGGCCATCTGAGGTGAAGAACTGACTCACTGGAAAAGACCCTGATGCTGGGAAAGATTAAAGGAGGGAGGAGAAGGGGACAACAGAGGATGAGATGGTTGGATGGCATCACTGACTCAATGAACATGAGTTTGAGTAAACTTTGGGAGTTGGTGATGGACAGGGAAGCCTGGCATACTGCAGGGGTCGCAAAGAGTCAGACATGACTGAGCAACTGAACTGAACTGAACTGAGAGCTTCAGTACTGTTGACTAATGGGGAGTACCACTGGATTTCAAAGAAGCCATTTCATCCAGTTCAGTTTTTATTAGTGTCCTAAGAAGAGAATGTAAACCCTAAGGGCAGAATCAAACTCCAAATAATAAGCAGATCAAAGCAAGTGGATTTGAGATTGTTCTTTATCAGTAAGCACAGAAAAAAAATGCACACTTGCAGGGGAAGAGCTTCATAAAACTCCATGTGTAATATCAAATAATATTTCTAATCTCCTATTGCCTTCAAACACATCTTAAATGATAGGAAACTTTTAAAATACTTCCTAAGTGAAGTACAATTCTCTAGGCTTAATCTTCTAATTTCCAAAGAGAAATAAGATTTATTTTTCATCTTAGTCGCTCAGTCGTGCCTGACTCTTTTTGACCCTGTGGACTGTATGTAGCTTGCCAGGTTCCTCTGTCCATGGAATTCTCCAGGCAAGAATACTGGAGTGGGTAGCCATTGCCTTCTCCAGGGGATCTTCCTGACCCAGGGATCAAACCTGGGTGTCCTGCATTGCAGGAAAATTCTTTACTGTCTGAACCACCAGGAAAGCCCTTTTCTTCTTGGTGAGAAGTATTCAATATACTCATAATTCTCTGGGAAGGTGAAATGAAGAGTCAGTCCTTTTTCTCTGTATATTTATATATGTGGTAAATATTTATATATTTTTTTGTTTTGTTTTTTGGTTTTTTTTTTTTCCTTGTCTTCTCTTTCTCGTAAATGTTTATATTTTGCACTATAAGCTCCAAGTCAAAACTTCACTTTACAAATACAAATCAAAATAAAAAGTATACAATTGCAAAAGAAATAATCCTGCCTTTGCGGAAGATGTACCAGCAGAACCTCTGTCCATAGCTCTTCAGGCACTCTATCAGATCTAATACCTTGAATCTCTTTGTCACTTCTACTGTATAATTGTAATGGATTTGATTTAGGTCATGCTTGAATGGTCTAGTATGGAAAATGTCAGTTTTCATTCGAATCCCAAAGAAAGGCAATGCCAAAGAATGTTCAAACTATCTCACAATTGCACTCATCTCACACGGTAATGAAGTAATCCTCAAAATTCTCCAAGCCAGGCTTCAACAGTAAGTGAACTGTGAACTTCCAGATGTTCAAGCTGGTTTTAGAAAAGGCAGAGTAACCAGAGATCAAATTGCCAAACATCCATTGGATCATCTAAAAAGCAAGAGAGTTCCAGAAAAACTTCTGCTTTATTGACTATGCCAAAGCCTTTGACTGTGTGGATCACAACAGACTGTGGAAAATTCTGAAAGAAATGGGAATACCAGACCACCTGACCTGCCTCCTGAGAAATCTGTATACAGGTCAAGAAACAACAGTTAGAACTGCACATGGAACAATAGACTGGTTACAAATAGGGAAAGGAGTACATCAAAGCTGTATATTGTCATCCTGCTTATATAAGTTATATGCAGAGTACATCATGCAACATGCTGGGCTGGATGAAGTACAATCTGGAATCACGATTGCTGGGAGAAATATCAATAACCTCAGATATGCAGATGATACCACCCTTATGGCAGAAAGCGAAGAAGAGCTAAAGACTCTATTGATGAAAGTGAAAGAGGAGAGTGAAAAAGTTGGCTTAAAGCTCAAAATTCAGAAAACTAAGATCATGGCATCTGGTCCCATCACTTCGTGGAAAATGGATGGGGAAACAATGGAAACAGTGACAGACTTTATTTTCTTGGGCTCCAAAATCACTACAGATGGTTTCTGCAGCCATGAAGTTAAAAAACACTTGCTCCTTGGAAGAAAAGCTATGACTAACCTAGACAGCATATTAAAAAGCAGAGACATTACTTTGCCAACGAAGGTCCATCTAGTCAAAGGTATGGTTTTTCCAGTAGCCATGTATGGATGGGACAGTTGGACCATAAAGAAAGCAGAGCACCAAAGAATTGATGCTTTTAAACTGTGGTATTGGAGAAGACTCTTGAGAGTCCCTTGGACTACAAGGAGATCCAACCCATCAACCCTAAAGGAAATCAGTCCTGAATATTCATTGGAAGGACTGATGCTGAAGCTCCAATACTTTGGCCACCTGAGGCAAAGAACTGACTTATAGGAAGAGACCCTGATGCTGGGGAAAATTGATGCCAGGAGGAAAAGGGGACAACAGAGGATGAGATGGTTGGATGGCACCACTGACTCGATGGACATGAGTCTGAGCAAGTCCTGGAAGTTGGTGAAGGACAGGGAAGCCTGGTGTGCTGCAAGAGTCAGACACGACTGAGTAACCGAACTGAACCGAACCAGCAGAAAGTCCAGAAAAATTCAGAAAGGATAAAGGAGCCCTTGAGGTTTCAATAGTTGGAAAAGACTTCACGGAAGGGCCAAAAACAAACTTAAAATACATTTAGTAAGGGATAAAAGATGGGTTTCCCTGGTGGCTCCGTGGTAAGGATCCACCTGCCAATGTAGGAGACAAGGGTTTGATCCTTGGTTTAGGAAGATCTATGGAGAAGGAAATGGCAACTCTCTCCACTATTCTTGCCTGGTACATCCTATGGATGGAGGAGACTGGGGGGTTACCATCCATGGGGTCACAAAAGAGGTGGACATGATTTAGTGACTGAACAACCACACAGGACTAGAAGACCTGTCATAGTACTCTGTTCAACTGCACTAGCCCACGCACACACAAGAACAAATAGCTCCACCGCCTCAAAAATGTTGGAACAAGGATAAAGTAATAGAAGAAGAGCTCAATGTGAAATGGAATTTTATTACAACCTTCCTCCTATGCAAATATTATCAAATTTTCTTTATCCCCACTAATCACTTGGGCAATCATTTTAATCCAAATGATTTAATAAGAAATCATATTTTGAGGCTTCCCTGGTGGTCCACTAACTAAGAATCCACCTGCCAATGCAGGGGACACAGGTTCTAACCCTCTAAGAAGATTCCACATGCCGAGGGGCAGCTAAGCCCATGCATCACAACTACTGAGCCCCTGCTCTGAAGACTGAGCTACAACTACTGAAGCCCAAGCACCCTAGATCCCCACACTCCACAGCAAGATAAGCCACTGAAAACAGAAGCCTGAATCCACCTGCCAATGCAGGGGACACAGGTTCTAACCCTCTAAGAAGATTCCACATGCCGAGGGGCAGCTAAGCCCATGCATCACAACTACTGAGCCCCACACTCCAGGGGGGCTGATTGCAGCAACAAAGACCCAGCACAGCCAAAATAAATAATAAAAAATAAATAAATTATATTCTTTAAAAAGTCACATCTTCATTTGTGCTATTCCATTTGCATATACGCCCTCTTTCACTCTTTTTTTGTGTATGTCGCTTCTGTTAAACGTCCACAAATGCTATTTCCTCTGAGAAGTTAATGATTATTTCCAATTCCTTTTGCACTGCCAAGACACTAATATGGAGATAGTCATTCGAGGAACAAATATGAAATATCTTAACAGATGTTTTGGAGACAAAGATGTACTAAAAAGCAGCCCTTGACCTCAAAACAATTCCAGCCTAGTTTGAGAATTGATAATAATAACTATAATGGCTCAGACGGTAAAGAATCTGCCTGCAATACAGGAGACCCCAGTTCAAACCCTGGATTGGGAAGATTCCCCTGGAGAAGGAAATGGCAATCCACTCCAGTATTTTTGCCTGGAGAATTTCATGGACAGAGAAGCCTGGTAGGCTACAGTCCATAGGGTCGCAGAGTCAGACACGACTGAGCGACTAACACTTTCACTTTGGCATGAACAAAATAATTACAGCTAAAATAAAAGTATGTGCAAAGTACCATGGTTCAATCAATTCAAATTCCATTATTAGGGACACGACCGAGCAACTGAACAACAACAACAATAAAAGGGGTTACAGAGAGGTTGAGATCATTTTTCAAAAAAAACTGGCATGTGAACTGGTACATGAAGGATAAGTGAGATGTTCCCAGTCAGAAAATAACAAGAAATTATAGAATTCAGGGAAAAAAACCCATTGAGAAAAAAAGTGAATAGTCATCAAGTTGTGCAGAGTGCTAGTTGTCATATGAAGTTACAGATTCAACACAGTTGTGACCAAGGCTGACTATCCTCCAGCACCATCATTAATCATTCCCAACGCATGCTCTAGGAATCAGCAATCCCAGTCTAATTTAGATCTCAAACCACTGTGCTTTCTCTTCTTGGAATGGCTCCCCACAATTTTTTTTTTTATAAGAATCAATCAAATCAGAGAGTTTATGCCTCCTCTGGGAACCATCCTTACTCTCTCTGTTAGGATTAAGTGTCCCTTCTTTGCAGCCCACAGAACTCTGCTTATTTTCTGAATCCTAATTATACTTATAAGCTTTTCAATTAAGCTATGGAATATTTTCCCTGCTACCTAACATTTGTTGAACAAAAAAATGAATGAATGGACCCCTGGTAAGTACCAGAAACTCTGGGAGGGGAGGGGAGGAAAAGAGGGATGCAATTAAGACATAATCCTTGCTCTTAAGGTGTTTACAGTTCAGATAAGGAGTTTATAGTCACAGGTGGTGTTATCAGTGGCTGAGGATGAAAGGAGAAGAGGGAGAGGGAGAGGGATATTTTCTTTTGTGTGTCCCCAGCACCTACTGAACACAAAGAACTGGTAGACGCACGGCCCAAAGTGCCACAAGCAAGTGTTGTTTGCCTCTTTAAGCTAATATCAAAAAAAAAATCAGAAAATTTTATAGAATAAGGTAGATTTTTGGCTTTATTTGAATAATTTAGTAACATAGAACTACATTCTCAGACCTGAGGAATAGCTTCCTTTCTTAGATATGACATTCACATTTACCAGTTTTTATATTACATAAACTTATTTCAGTTAAAGAATACGTCACCTCAAAGCATAAGGTAAATAACTGTACAGGCAGTATCTGGATACATCCTAAAAAGTGAACATGGTACTCAAATGATGATTCAAGGATGAAATGGTTAGATAGCATGACTAACTCAATGAACACGAGTTTGAGCAAACCCTGGGAGATAGTGAAGGACAGGTAAGTCTTGCATGCTGTAGTCCACAAAGTCGCAGAGTCGGACAGACTTAGTGACTGAACAACAGGCTGTAGAGAGCAATGCAGGGGCCTCCAGATTCTCTGTCACTGCTACCACACCCCCATCCTCACATGTAATTTCCAACCATTTTGGTCAAATTGTACATATGAGTCGGGCATAACTGTCTGTAAGAACTTCACTGTATATTGGACAGTTTATGAAGTGTCATCTTTGTGATTGTTTTCCAGAATTCAATCTCATGATATTAATATCATAAACCCTACTTCCTTTGGGGCTTCTCTGATAGCTCAGTTGGTAAAGAAGCTGCCTGCAATGCAGGAGACCCCAGTTCGATTCCTGGGTCAGGAAGATCCACTTGAGAAGGGAAAGGCTACCCACTCTAGGACTCTTGGGCTTTTCTTGTGGCTCAACTAGTAAAGAATCCACCTACAATGTGGGAGACCTGGGTTCAGTCCCTGGGTTGGGAAAACCCCTTGGAGAAGGGAAAGGGAAAGGTTACCCATTCTAGTATTCCAGCCTGGAGAATTCTATGGACTGTACAGTCCATGGCATCACAAAGAGTCAGACATGACTGAGCGACTTTCACTTTCACTTCCTTTTATATGTATTTTCCTAGGATATTTTTGTTCATCCTTTTCTTTACAAAGTTTCTGAATAATTTTAACTTAGTACTTTCTCTATGTACAGAATATACGTAGAGAAGTGCATAAAGTTCTTTGTTTTATAATTCTTTTATTTAATAGGTAGTTTTATGTCTTTTATTTAATAGGTAGTTCTTAACATATTTCCACCTATGGATACAATAGTTAGATGAGTCTCAGTTCCATAGTTTTTGTAAGGATTTCCTTCCTATTTTTAGTTTGTTTTTTTTTTACAATAGGTTTTCACTATGTACTCTATGCTTCTTCTATATTGGTACATGTTTTTCATCTGACAGTTTGGGGAAGTTCATATTTTTATTTTAGTTGTTACCTTTATTATAAAATAGACTTTCTCCTCTATTTCTTTAGGTAGAGTCTTACTACTATCTATTAAAAAATTATGACATGAGCATATTTGCGCTTCTTTCTCCCTTTCTTTCCTCTTTGCTGCCTACTGAAATAGGCATCTGAGGGAAGTAAGTTATGGGTGGCAGATCAGCAGTTTTTAAGACCTGGAGTAAATTATGCTAAGTGTTTTTTGTTTATGTGTTTCAAGAATAGCAAAGAGGCCCCTGAGGCTTCAGCTGAGTGAAGGAAGGAGTGGGAGGTGATGAGGTTAGAGCTTTGTATTTGTCTTTACTCTGAGTAAGATCAAATGCTACTGGAGGTTTTTGAGGCTAACATCTGACTTACATACAACACAGGCTTCTGTATGGAGATAACTTTAGGGACACCAAGCACAGAAATGTGGACACCATTCGAGAGTCTGCTCCAATAACTCAATTGAGAGAAATGATGGCAGCTTCATCTGGGATAGAATAGTAGTACATTGGTCAGATGCAGGATATAGTTTGAAACTAGAATAGATTGAATTTTACTGATAGACTGAATGTAGCCTGTAAGAAAAAGAGAAAGGATTACTGCAAGGCTTTTGACCTGAGCATTTACAGAGCATTCTCCAGATTGCTGTAGGAGGAAAGCAAAACCTATTATTAAACCCCAAATTAGCAACCTCAGATAGTTAAACCTATTATTAAGCTACAATAATAATTGAAATGGTGTGATAATGGAGCATGAATTTACACCCCCCCCAAAAAAAAATCTATGAAAAGAATAGAAGCCTCCTAGAAAGGACATTAAGTCAATTAAAGACTTAAAGGAAAAGTGGTATTTCTAATCATCATCAAAAGAATAAACAATTCACAGGACTGTGCTGAAACAACTAAATAGCCAGCTGGGAAGAAAGAATTGTGTGGGATACCTGCTGCTACCTGAGATCTTAAAATAACTGCTAATCCTCTCTCAAAATTAAAGATGATGAGAGATTATAAAGTTCTGGAAGAAAAGACAGAACTGTTGTTGTGTGTGTGTTTGTGTGTGTGTGTTTGTGTGTGTGTGTGTGCTCAGTCATATCTGACCCTTTGAGACCCCATTGACGGAAGCCCGCTTGGCTCCTCTATCCATGGAATTTTTCAGACAAGAATACTGGCGTGGGTGGCTATATCTTCCTCAAGGGGATCGTCCCAACCCAAGGATCAAACCTGCATCTCTGTGTCTCCTGCGTTAGCAGGTGGATTCTTTACCGTTGTGTCACCTGGGAAGCCCCTATATGTGTATCTGTATGGCTGCACTGTGCGACTTGCAGGATTTTAGTTCCCCCACTGGCTCTCAGCAATAAGAGGTCAGAGTCCTAACCACTGGATGGCCAGGGAATTCCAATGACAGTATTTCTTAACTCCTGAAGTAGGAAAGAACTTTATAACACAAACACAGAAGCTATCATTTTTTACTTCATTTTTAAAAACAAACAAAAAAATTTTTTGTATGACAAATACCCCATAAATAAAATTAAAAAACAAACAAGAAACTGGGAGTTGGGGGGGGGGTAATATTGGAACAGACATATATTACGTTATTTGTCAACTTTTTATATTAAAAAATTGTTTTTAATCTCATAGTAAAAATGTTGATAAGAAAATAGAATTCTACAGAGATTCAGGAATTGGAGTAACTGTGAACATGGGGGAAGGGGTATGGCACTAAAAACAAGAGAATATATTCAACATCTGACTAGGAAGCTGTATACACCCCTCATCAAATTTCCTGTGAGGCTCGTATGGGCAGGTCTGTCCCTTCCATTCTCTGAAAGATGACTTAAATTTATTCTGAGGAAAGGTTGTCATGAGTAGACACTGGATTCCAGGCCCTAAACTTAGCAGGAAACTGGGTTGAAAACAGAAGGGTTAAGTTGATATCTGTTATTAAATGTGAAAACCTGCAGCTCCTTTTTCTGATGAGTTGCTTATAACTCCTTTACACTTCTCCTTCCACTCTTATTCAGTTTGGGATGCTGTAACATGAATAATCATAGACTGGGTGGCTTACATAGCAATCATTTATTTTCCACAGTTCTGGAGGCTAAGATCAAGATCAAGGTGCTCAGAAGATCTGGTGACCAACTGGTGAGAACCCACTTCCTGGTTTACAGATGAACGTGTCCTTGTTGTATCTACACATGGTAGAGAGCCGAGAGAGGACTAACCCTCTCGTTCTTCTTACATGGACACTAATTCCATTATAGGGTCTCCATATCCATGAATGAATTACCTTCCAAAGGACTTATCTCCAAATACATTAGGGTTTCAACATATAAACTTAAAGGTGGGGTGGACACAAACATCTGGTTCATAGCGTCACCCCAACTCAGAATAGTTGAGAGAAAACACTGACAATTGTAATTTAAATAGATAACCTTAAAGTAATACCCATGGGTCAGCAAACCCTGTTGCTACATTCAGAGGCTGAAGCCAGCCTTTCAGTGCCTTCTTTTAAATATGAACCAATAGCCAATGATCACCAGGCCAAACCAATAACAGATAAGTCATTTTGGAGTTAGTAGATGCATGATAAATTCTAGGACAAGTAAATATGATACAGGATGAGAAAAATATATGTGTGTGGCTCTGCTGTGAATAATATTTATCTGATTATAATGATTAAATCATTAACCAATATGGCTAATATTTTAACATCCATATACATATGTATTGTATATCTAACATTATATAACCAATATTATACATAGCTATGTGTTCAGAAATGTGATAAAATTATAAAAGCATACACCAAGATCACCAAAACTTCAAAAGAGGAGCTACCTCTCCAGAAAGAACTAGGGGAATGAAATGTCTTTCTCTGTAGTATTAAACATCACAGAACATAAAGATTCATTATATCTGAGTAGTAGGAATTGACTGTGGTCTTTTATATAACTGGCATTTCTGTATGCTTAAAATATGTTATAATTTAAAGAGAGACGCAGACAAGCTTTTAATCTAGTACCAAAGCCTTCGTCATCACTGGGAAGTTGGGATTTTAAGTAACACATGATGTTTCTACTCACTTTTTTCATTGAGCCAAGTCTCTACTCTCCCCATGGGCTTATGCCCAGAGTTTTCTGGCAGAAAGGAGAGGAGGAGAGAGAGAGGGAGTGAAGTTCTGTAAATAAAAACTGAAAATAGTTTCTTTAAAATTCTAGGAGACACAGTGTAGGGCATAGGTGGGCAAGTTCTTTTCCTCACATTTCTTTTATGACTCGTGATATGTACTAAGGCTGTGAAAACAGACAGGAACCTTGGTAATGCAACTCAAGGCCAAGAAGGAGACAAACATCCTTTCAGCCTATTGGAGCTATGTTGACAGGAGGCTAATTTTAACAGTGTGAAAGGCTGGCATTTTTTTTTTAGGTACCCCATCAGTTGTCCAGAGCACAGAAAGTGCCTCTTCCTTGTTGCTTGTCTGCACTATAGTCTGCCAGGCTCTGCTGTCCATGGAATTCTCCAGGCAAGAATACTGGAGTGGGTTGCCATGCCCTCCTCTAGGAGATCTTCCTGACCCAGGGATCGAACCCACGTCTTTTATGTCTCCTGCATCGGCAGGCAGGTTCTTTACTACTAGCACCACCTGTCCTACCTTTAGAATCTGAAAATCCCTGGCCCCATCTTATAACCCAAGCAATAAGAACAATTTAAACCCCAGGAATGAGGGAGTAGCAAAGGGATTTAAAAGAACCAAACCAAGAAAGAGAAGGAAGAAGGTAGAGTATGCCAAGGGAGAGAGGGTTTTGGACAATAAGGAGAAATTAGTCTTGCAGAGTGTTCCTAGAGATGGGAGCTGAGACCATATCTGAGCACTCTGGACAAGATAGGCAGGGATTCGTCAGGCTCTCTGGGGGCCGCACACAGAACACTGAGGGCTGCAGGGAACACAATGCCACTAAAGGGCTGTAAGATCTGGGATGTGGATGGTTCCTTTTGGGACGTCTGGAGAAAGCAGAGGAAGCAGGGCTCATTGCATGTGACAAGTCCCCATTGGATGCAGCTCTCCTCTGGGCACTAAAGGTAACAGCAGGATAGCACCAAGTCCAGTGACAATACTGGAATCAGGACATGCAAATTATACATAGTGATGTGTGTGTTAGTCACTCAGTTGTGTCCAACATTTTGCAACCAACCCTATGAACTGTAGCCCACCAGGTTCCTCTGTCCATGGAATTCTTCAGGCCAGAATACTGGAGTGAGGAGCCATTCCTTTCTCCAGGGGATCTTCCTGACCCAGGAATTGAACCCAAGTCTCCTGCATTGCAGGAGACTATCTGAGCCACCAGGGAAGCCCATACATATTGACAGAGGGTTTCAAATGGAGGACTGTGGGGAATCTTTGGTAGGTGGTGGAGGAATTCTATTCCGTGGAGTTGGATGAGTTCTATGTTGTGTCTGTGCACCAAAGAAACACTCCTTTTTATTTTTTTTAATTCGATACTTTTAAAAAATATATTTAGTTGGCTAAGCTGGGTCTTAGTTGCAGGATGTGGGATCTTTTAGTTGCTACAGGTGAGATCTAGATCCCTGACCAGGAATGGAATCTGAACTTCCTGCAATTGGAAGCATGATATGTTAGTCCCTGACCACCAGGGAAATCCCTTTCTTTCTTATATATGGTATATCTTTGCTTCTGGAGTTTGTAACTTTGGGAAGATCCTTGTGAAATGTTTATATGGGATAAGCAAACTGTGGATGAAGATTTATCATAGAGTAAACTTCCTTTAAAACCTGCGTGGTGATGGTATTGTTGTTTGGAAGGAAAAGTAATGATACTTCAGTACTTCATTCCAGGGCACTGAAAACTAGAAAAGAAAATGGAATAGGGGCATTTGGCCCAATGGCTGAGCTATTAGCCTCACTAATTTCAGGAAAATATAGTTAAGAACCTGAGGGGCTCCTGGGCAGGGACCCTGGCAGGGCTGATGCTCAGGCCAGGAAGCACAAGGATGGGCATTCAAGATGTGAAATTATTGAAGTTCCAGATGGCAAATGGCTACTGCCCAGAGATGACCCCTAAATGCTGCCCCAGCTTTCATGTATCTTCTCCCAGACTCCTCTTCTACCTACTTCCCTGTAACCCAACAATGAAAGGGCCTCCACAGTCCTGTTCCAGCATTATCGTCCAAAGGGATGAATGACCAGAAGAAAGTTTCTACTATCTCTACTTTAGCTTTTGCATCCTTTCTCAAACACTGTTATAGCCTCTCCTACAGGATAAACTTCTCTGTTCCTTTCCCTTTTCTTTTTTTTGAGATTGTAATCCAAAACATTTTATTTATTTTTTTTGTTTGTTTTATTTTTATTTATTTTTTTAATATTTTTTAAATTTTATTTTTAAACTTTACATAATTGTATTAGTTTTGCCAAATATCAAAATGGATCTGCCACAGGTATACATGTGTTCCCCATCCTGAACCCTCCTCCCTCCTCCCTCCCCATACCATCCCTCTGGGTCATCCCAGTGCACCTTTCCCTTTTCTACTTCCCATATAGAAATAGCTAGCACTTAATGTTTCTCCCTATACTTACTGCCACCGAGCCTATCTTCTCAAGATAATGTTGATGAGACTAAGACCCTGGTGAGATTAAGACTTCTGTTTGAGAAATGCCCAGCATATGTGCTTCATCTTGTTTCCTGAAGGCCTTGGATTATTTTCTGTAGCCCTTGAGAGTGATTGAGTTAAAAAAGGAGGGTGGAGTTTCTAACAAAAAAAGTTGTTCTCCTCCCAGTCCTTTTCCTTCCTGTCCTCTCATTTCTGCCTTATTTTCTTCCTTTTATTCCTCAGTTTCTCTCCACTAGGCAGAAGCTATAAATACAGACACTGCCAAGCACTATGCTAGAGACCAGGACATTCTGGACACCTGGTTTTTAAAGTATCCTTTCATCTCCTGTGTCTGTTGGGAGTAGGAATACAGCCACTTCTCTTCTGTCTTCTCTTCTCTTTTTAAACAATATAAGGAATGGTTTATTTTTTCCTAATTTATTTGACTACTTTCCTCTATAAAATATTTTCTCATTTCTAGGATAGGTGAATTTTGTAAAATGTATTTTGCCCAAAATAGACACTAGGAATACTCTTTAAGTGAATGGTGTGTGTTCCATCAGAGCCTGCTAAAATGGAGTTGTCTCTGTTTAAATCATTATAAAAGTAAAATAAAAGCAAAATTGAAATCTCCCATTATTTCGATACATTAAATGAAATATGCAAAGTCTTTCTCATCACCAGATGAATAAGTACATTTTCTTAGAAGAACTAACCAGGACTTAAAATTTAATATCTAATGGTATTTTTCCCAGATGATATAAGAGTGAAGGACTTCTGTACAATCAGGACCCGTTTTATATTGAACACTAGTTAATGCTTGGAGAAGGCAATGGCACCCCACTCCAGTACTGTTGCCTGGAAAATCCTATGGATGGAGGAGCCTGGTAGGCTGCAGTCCATGGGGTCGCTAAGAGTCAGACACGACTGAGCGCCTTCACTTTCACTTTTCACTTTCATGCATTGGAGAAGGAAATAGCAACCCACTCCAGTGTTCTTGCCTGGAGAATCCCATGGACAGGGGAGCCTGGTGGGCTGCCGTCTATGGGGTCGTACAGAGTCGGACACGACTGAAGTAACTTAGCAGCAGCAGCAGTTAATGCTACTTGGTGTTGCTAGGGAGAACTGTTAGCTACTAGTGCTTCTGCTGCTCAACTGAATGCATAATATTTAGAGATGCCCATAGAAGAAGCAGCTTGACTACAGGGAAATTCCTAAAATTTACATCTTCTACCCTGGTTCAATAATTTTATGCCCAATTTACTTTAAGTGAAGCAGAGAGAGGTTGAATAACTTGCCTCAGTTCATATGTGTTATGTGGATGGATCAGGATTCAAACCCAAATCTTTCTGTCTCCACAAACCCAATGGCACAGTTCCATTTTTCACTCACTCCTAGATAAAGATGAATGCTAAAGTTATTACGTGCTGTATTTAAAGAAGAGAGAGGAGTTCCCCCAGATGGATAAGAATCTGCTTGCCAATGCAGAGGACCCAAGTTTGATCCCTGGTCCAGAAAGGGATCACATGCTGCTGAGCAACTGAACCAACGTGCTGCAACTACTGAAATCCATGCACCTAGAGCCTGTGCTCTGCAACAAGAGAAGCCACTGAATGAGAAGCTTGTGAACCACAGCAAAGAGTAGCCCCCCACTCATCGCAACTAGAGAAAGCCCACACACAGTAACGAAGACCCAGTGTAACCAAATAAATAAACAGGAGAGAGAACACTCAGACTGACTGGCAGAAAGGTCAGCTTAGTTCCTCTCTTTGAAAGAAAGAAAGAGTGAAGAAAGGAGATGCTTTAAAACAAAGGAAGATAACGAAGAAGAAACGGAACAGGAAGAGAAAATGCATCGAGGTATCACTTATCTATAGCAATACTGTCATGCATCACATAACAGTATTATCAGAAATTTAGCATCTTAAAACAACACACATTTATTATCTCACAGCTTTTGTGGGTCATGACTCCTTATTTCAGGGCCCCACGAGGCTAAGATCAAAGTGTTGGCCAGTCTTTCATTTCATCTCAGGGTCTGACTGGGCAAGGACCTGTTTCAAACTCAGGTGATTGTTAGCAGAGATCAGTTCTGTGTGGCCAGTTATTTTGAGATCTTCAGTTTCTTGCTATCAGCAGATGCCATCTTCAGTTTTGGCTGGTTGCTGGCCAAAGGACACCTTTAGTTCTTTACCATGTAAGCCCCCCCAACACAGCCTTTGTATCATCAATGCTATTGAGATGGGCATAATTCCTTGTATAGTAAAATTTCAGAAGTGACAGACTGTCACCTTTGCAATGTTCTGTTGGTTAGAAGGAAAATACAGGCCCCACCCACAATAAAATGGAAGGGATTAACAACTGCATCAATACCAGAAGGCAAGCATCAGTGCAGGCCATCTTTAAAGTCTGTCCACCACAAGGAGCAAGGAATTGTAGGTCTCCAAGCTCTAATGTGCCTTTCTATAACCCCAAAAGAAATCTCTGAAACCAACATCTCCTAAAAACACTTCCCTATTCCTTCACCTGCCAAATGCAACCTTCAAAACCTAGATCAAATATTTATTTAATGATTAAGTAAGTGTTTTTTCATGGTACGCCATCCATCTGTTCTATTATTCCCTCCTTTGTTGTTCCATAGTATTTTCTTCAAACCTCTAGTAGAGATAGCACTTAACAATTATTATTATCTGTTTATGGTCTTACATACTTCCAGATTCGAGGGTATGAACCTGTTTTAGTCATTGAAATAATAACAGGATGTAAGCAAATGCCTGCTACATTATAGAGCAGCAATAGGTGTTCCCTGATAAATTGTCATATTAAATATCTCAGTATAAATTATAAGTCCTACAGAAATTACATAGACAGTAAGTACTATAAGCATTCAAAGGAGTGATAAGTTAAATTTATTTCATGACTATAGATATTACAAGGTGAATAGTACAAGGAAATCAAGTTTAGACTTATTGTAAAGAGAAATGTTAATGATGAAACTATCCCCAGAGCTGTCTGTTCCCAAACTTACTAGAGTTCCTTGTCATTAGAGAGCACTGTCTGGAAATTCCCATACTTGTTGAATGATGGGACCAAGTGACCCTTTAACATTCTTTCCAAACTTCCAGTCTATGACTTTATAAATTTACTGAACTTTTAGTTCCCACTAGCATCTTATCTGTATTTTCTTCTTGAGGTTGATATATGAGGGGATCTTTTCTGGAGGACCTGGTGAAGGAATTGGAAGTAGAAAGAGCTCAGAGTGTTTCAGCAAAGCAAATCCTGTCTGCATTCAGATAAATGATTGACCCTACATTACGTATCCTGTCTGTCGCAGTGGGTAAGGAGTTCAGGGATAAGATCCCATTTACAAAGGAGGTAACCATCTGCCTGGGTTACACCAACCATTTGATACAGAGAAGGAAAGAGGCAAGAAGAGGAAGATGAAGCCACCAGATGCTTTGGCTTGTGTCTCAATGGAAGGAAAACAGTGGTCTTGAGTCTAGGTTGGTACTGAAGCGGCTTTAAACAGAAAAAAACTCAAGAGATAATGTAAGGAAAGAGATTATAATAAACTTATTTTCAACAAACCCTATCCCCTTACCTTTTTCTTTATAATCTCTTTCCTCTCTGCCTCTCAAGAGGCCCAATCCATCTTCACCACTGGTTCCCCTTCTAAAGCTTCTCCCTCCTCTCCACTACCAACCACCCAGACTTTTTCTTAGCTGAGCACCTTGATGGTATCCATTTTCTCAGTGTACTTACTCAAGCCTGACCTCTGTTGCCAGAGTTCCCTGCCTGTCTAAAGACTGGGACAGCCAAGCCCCCCACCTTGCCTGTCCTAGACTTCTCAAGGCTGTGAGAGGGGCCTTAGAAAAAAACATGAAAGGGCTCTTCTTTCAAGATTTCTCTGTACTTTCCACCTGTGTGAAAGTGGGTGTTTTGGTGAAGGATTTTTTTTTCTTCTCTTAGTACTTACAATATGTTCCCATTTCTCCCCCTCAGTCTTTTTTTTCTCTTTGCTCATTATTTTAAGTTATGCTTTGCATGTAGCACAGGCTCCAAAAATATGGACTGAAATGAATTGACTGCACTTTCATGGTAGGCTGCTTTAGTGGACCCAGAAGACAGTACAAACATTAATGGATCAATCTTTCTCACCCCCACCTCCAATCCCCTGCCCCGCCCCGCCACCTCCGCCCGCCCCCGCAGACTGTTCTGAGTCTTAGTTTCTGCAAGAGCTTTCCTCTAGATGTGGAGAGGGGGAGCTACTGTTTGTTTTGGTGCTCGGGCTTCTACCTATGGTGGCTTCTCTTGTTTCCCAACACAGGCTTTAGGGTGCGTGAACTTCAGTATTTGTGGCTCCCGTGCTCTAGAGTGCAGGCTCAACAGCTATGGCACACAGGTTTAGTTGCTCTGCGGCATGTGGAATGTACCTGGACCAGGGATCGAACCCATGTCTCCTGCATTGGCAGGTGAATTCTTTATCACTGAGCCACCAGGAAAGCCTGGATCAATCTTTTGTTTGTATAAGAAAATAATTTGGTTCTAGGTAAGTTAAAAACTATTAATGCCAACCTCTATGAAGGAAATTTTTTCACCATTTTTAAAAATAAAAAATTCAGGACTTCCCTGCTGTCCAGTGGTTAAGAATTCACCTTCCACTGCAGGAAACACAGGTTCAACCCCTGGTTGGGAAACTAAGATTCTACATGTCAAGGGGCCACTAAGCCCATGTGCCACAAGGCAAGATCCCATGTGCTGCAGCTAAGACTGGACATAGCCAAAAATAAATGAATAAATATTAAAGAAAATTAAGGCAGACCTTTATGTGCTGATACTAAATTTTTAAAAAGGTGCAAAAGAATATGCATGTGCTTTATCCATAGCTATCTTTTCTGTGAAAATGTATATTTTGTATGTGTATATTTAGGCAGATTCCTCTTTCTTTTATAGTTCTGTATATAAATATTCCCTCCAGGCCCTGCTCCATCTTCTCCTCACAAAACCTTCTCAACTGCGAGAGCTCCTAGTGATGGTTCCTTTTTTTTTTTAATGGCTCCATTTTTTGACTCAGTAAAGTTGTTGGTCAGGCACTTGGCATGTATTATTTATATTATTTTATCTTTTTAGTCTTCAATTATGGGTTCTGAATTCCCAGTTAGGCTGTAAACACCAACATCAGAAGTCCTCTCATTCAAGTAGACCTGGATTCAAATCCACTAGTTAGAAAGCACATTACTATGTAACCATGTTTACTTTGCTGCTGCTGCTGCTGCTGCTAAGTCACTTCAGTCGTGTCTGACTCTGTGCGACCCCATAGACGGCAGCCCACCAGGCTCCCCTGTCCCTGGGATTCTCCAGGCAAGAACACTGGAGTGGGTTGCCATTTCCTTCTCCAATGCATGAAAGTGAAAAGTGAAAGTGAAGTCGCTCAGTTGTGTCTGACCCTCAGCGACCCCATGGACAGGCTCCTCCATCCATGGGATTTTCCAGGCAAGAGTACTGGAGTGGGGTGCCATTGCCTTCTCCGGTTTACTTTGCTAAACCTCTCTAAACCTCATCTGTAAATTGAAAACAGTAAGACCTACCCCACTGAGTTGGGATGATTGATTCAAGCACAGGAGAAACTGTCTTAATATCTCACACATGTGAGTACCAGATGTCCTCTCAGGAAGTCATTAATGTTATCTCCCCACCACTCCCATCCCCCCCACCCAACCCCACAGGGCAGTGAAAATACAGAGTCCAAACCACTGGACTGCCAGGAATTTCCCAGCTTAGTTTATCTTTATTTATGATAACATAGGTTTGAAAAAAAAAAAGAAACCAAACGTAAAAGTAATTTTCAAAGATGATCAATGTAGTGATCAAATAGCTTGCTTACCTGACAGAGCAGATTATTTTATTGTTGTTGCTTTTAAACACGTTCTATTCTATAAGAAAAAATTAGCTTCAGCAATATTGTGTTGTGTATGTGTGCTCAGTCCCTCAGTCATGTCAGACTCTTTGTGGCCCCATGGACAGTAACCTGCCAGGCTCCTCTGCCCATGAAATTTTTCAGGCAAGAATACTGAAGTGGGTTGCAATGTTCTAGTCCAGGGGATCTTGCCAACCCAGGGATCGAACCCACCTGAGTTTCTTACATCTCCTGCTTTGGCAAGTGGATTCTTTACAACTAGTGTTACTCAGGAAGCCCCAGTAAGATTATAAACGGGAATAAATAATACTAGTGGCCAGAAAAGAAATAGAGATGGAGAAATTTTTGTTTTATTTAGCTTTATATATATAAAAGCATGCTGGTAAAAACTAAAATTAAAATATTTCAGTAAAATAAAGGAAAAATAAGCATTGTTTTAAAATTACATTCATGTATTTCTTGAAAGAAAAGAAAAATATGTACATATTTGTCTGTGACGGAAATAATTAACATTACATTTTCAGTTTTGGGGGTGTTGACTTAGAGAAATTTGTTAGTGACTTCATCAAAGCAGACCTTATTCACATATTCACATTCAATAGATTTGTCAATCTATCTTTAGAGCAAACAACATGTTTTAATAATTTTAACTTGGACAAGTTTCTTTCACACAAAAAAACAGACATACAAAGAGTTAGGGAAAGGCTTAAACATGAGGATAAATTTGGCAGAGTTATAAAAATAGGATTTAACAAGAAATTCCAGAAATTGCAATATGCTTCATGTCTTTGTCTTCACAAATGATTCTAGAGGCTTTCAAATGTCCCCACAATCAAACATTTTCTATTAAAATGTTTTCTTTATCAGAGATTACTTTCTCGGTAATTTAGTAAACACTTCCAACGTTTTGTATCTCATAAAAAAATCTGAAAAAATGAATGAATAATAGTAAATATTGGCATTTATTTTTATTCGTTGCTTTAAAAGGGGTGTTCAGGGCTTGGGATTCAAACATTGACTTTTGATTTCTTTTAGCAATGTAAGACCAGAATCTTTCATTGTTCCTTTTGGCATTCTTTGAGCTTTTCTTCTTCTTCTTCTTCATGTAAATGTACCATTTCCTTACATTTGGTTGTTGTATAGCTTACTCCTCAATTTCTATTCATAGCTCTTCAGGGAGCAATTTCAAGGCGTGGTATTTCGTCAGATATTCAAGTCTGGCTCTCACTGTTTGCAAGTATTTTCATATCTGATTAACCTTATCTAAAATTTTCATACCAGAAAAAAAGACAACAACAAAAAAACCTTACATCTATTGTTGCTTATTTTGAATCTGCAGTTAAAATGTTAAGAATATATAAATTACATGGGTTGGAGGCAAAAACTGCCCAGAGACCTAACAATTTTTGATCGTTATGAACTTATTTTCCAAATGAATGGATATAGCTAAATTCTACTGGGTCAGAAGTCAGCAGTATATTTGGAATTCTCCAGATTAACCTCTATGTACTATGCACAGCTATTAAGGATTAGTAATAAAGATATGCTAATTAGAAGCTTACATATGTATTACTAAAACCCAACAGGTGATGAAAATGTTTCAAACTCAGACTGTGGTGATGGCTGAACAACTCTGTGAATATACTAAAAATTATTTAATTGTATAAACAGGTGAATTTTACACTAGGTGGATTATATCACAGTAAAGACAGTTTTAAAAACTCAAAAGGAGCTGCAGCAATAGTCTAGAATTTACATCAATGAGAGATTTTTGTGGGTAGGAGAATTTTATCACTGGCAATTTTATATTATTCTTAAATGCTCTACAATGAGCCTCATATAGTCTGTATCCAGGGTGAACAGCTCACTTGGCATGCCACTGGGTCAATTCATGTGTTCATAATTCTATGTAATGTAATTGTCATTAAATTTTACTCCTTTATACTCTAAACTTAGGGCAGCTGTATTATGGCTGCCCAAATGCTAAACCACACAGTAATCCAGGGGATTGTGGAATCTAGTATTAAATGACATTCTATATGACTTTGCAGTTTCCCTGCCTCTGATAATGAATTTTCTGTCTTGTGGTTCTTGTGTCTCTCTCTCCCACACTCTCTCTCTTTCCCTCTCCCTTCCCCAGCATTCGGTGTTAGAAATATCTGAAAACTATTCCAAGAGGCTTAATGTTCTTAAACCTGTCAGTTTTCTGAGACATTTTAACACCAGCAGAATAAGGTGATTTTCTTTTTTAAGGTATGAAAGCTACAGTAGCTATGTAACTACAACACCTGCTGCTAAGTCACCTCAGTCGTCTCCGACTCTGTGCGACCCCATAGATGGCAGCCCACCAGGCCCCCCTGTCCCTGGGATTCTCCACGCAAGAACACTGGAGTGGGTTGCCATTTCCTCCTCCAATGCATGAAAGTGAAAAGTGAAAGTGAAGTCGCTCAGTCATGTCTGAGTCTTAGAGACCCCATGGACTGCAGCCTATCAGGCTCCTCCGTCCATGGGATTTTCCAGGCAAGAGTACTGGAGTGGGGTGCCATTGCCTTCTCCAACTACAACACCTACATCCTCACTAATTCCACCTCCTTTTTCCTGCAAAGGCAAAAGAAACTTCAATCCAGATGCCAAACATTTATTTTATTTGGGGGTGGGTGGGATGTTAATGTTCAGAGGTGACTCAGTTTTTTCCCATCCCCTACTAGAGTGGTGGGCAGAGGAGACTTAAGAAATTAACCAAATAGCAGTCACTTACATAAGTGCACCTTTATGGGATGTTTTTGTCAAAAGCCAGACATTTTCCCATTTCTATATGATTGCCCTCTCCCGTTTCCCTATGGTTTTCCAGTAGTCATGTATGGATGTGATAGTTGGACCATAAAGACAGCTGAGCACTGAAGAATTGATGCTTTTGAACTGTGGTATTGGAGAAGACTCTTAAGAGTCCCTTGGACTGCAAGGAGATCCAACCAGTCGATCCTAAAGGAAATCAGTCCTGAGTATTCATTGGAAGGATTGATGTTGAAGCTGAAACTCCAATACTTTGGCCACCTGAGGCAAAGAACTGACTCATTTGAAAAGACTCTGATGCTGGGAAAGATTGAAGGCAGGAGGAGAAGGGGACGACAGAGGATGGGATGGTTGAATGGCATCACCGACTCAATGGACATAAGTTTGAGTAAACTCCGGGAGATGGTGATGGACAGGGAGGCCTGGCTTGCTGCAGTCCATGGGGTCACAAAGAGTCTGACACAACTGAGCGACTGAACTGAATTAAAATGATTTCCCGACAGGCAAGCATCAAAACAGCACAGTTGTCTCCTAGCAAACAGAGGGCCTCTGCCTAAAGTCTTGCACATTTTCTCCTGGACAAATATGTTTTCTCTTCACTGTTTGCTAGGCAGATGACTTCAAGTTTTACAAGGTAGATTGTTCCCTCATTTTCAGTCTCTTCTCATCTCTTGCATTTCCTGATCATCTAATGATAGAGTATGTCTCTTTTCTTTAGGACAGCAATGGATGGAGTTCTCTCACAAATAAAAGCCAGAGACAGTGTGCAAAAGGGACTGGCTCCGAGTTGAGTCACCCATCTGCTGTCTCTCTAATAGAAGGGTTGGCAGAATGAATGCCACATCCCACACTGAGAGATCAACGGTTCTCAAGAGACGGGGGTTATTTGTTGAGAGAGCATATATTATACATTTAGAAAAAGTGTATTCTAGTGGGGTGGAAGGGACTAAAGTGCCATGGCTAACAACATGGAATATTTGCTCTGTTACTTACAGGTTATGTGACCTCACAAAATAACTTTTTCTCTTTAAATCTTAGTTTCTATATATGTAAAAAGGGCCTAAAAGTTAAATTTGGACTTAATTTAAATATGGACTTTTTTTGGATTTAAATATTTACAATTGGGATGTCGTTTAGGATTTCTGACAATCTATTTTACTTTATATTTTCTTTTCTTTTATTATTTTTTGTTCCCTATACCCTGGGAAACCACTATTCTACTTTCTCTATGAATTTAATACCTCATATAAGTGGAATCACATAGTATTTGTCTTCTAGTGACTGGCTTATTTCACTTAGCATAATGTCCTCAAGATTTATTCCTTCTCTTTTCAGGTTGAAGGCATGGATTTATAAAGGCTAAGGAGCATTTATCATCCTGAGGGTTAAGCAAAGTCTCTTGTGCAGTCTTAAGTGCAAGGGAGGGAAGGGGAAAGAGAAGGAAAAGAGGAAGGAAGATAGTAGAAGGATATTCTGGAGGAGAGTTTCTGAAAAGGAGAAAGAAGTACAGAAAGGAATTAGGAATACACACTTTATCCTGTTTTGCCCAAGGTAAGCAAACTTCCCAAACTCCCCTGGGAAGTCAGAAGTAATCCCCTTTCTGCATTTCAGAAGGCAGAAATATATATTTATATATAGAAAGGTCTTCCAGGCCAGACTGATTTTTGGAGTCCTTGCAGTTTTAAATTGATTATGCAGTTGGGTTTGCATTTACTGCACATAATTAGATCCTGTTAGACTTTGCAGAAAAGCACATCCTGCCATGATTCAGGGCACCTGGAAATGAGTTTGTTTGTTAAAGGGCTATATCATGTAGATTTGTTTAACAACTATTTAAAATTTTGTTATTTATTCATTTAGTTAATTTTGGCTGTGCTGGGTCTTCATTGCCACATGCCAGCTTTCTCTAGTTGTGGTGAGCGGGGGGAGCTCTCTAGTTGCCGCACATGGGCTTCTCATTGCAGTCTTGGGCTTTTTCTCCTGGACAAATATGTTTTCTCTTCACTGTTTGCCAAGCAGCTGGCTTCTTTTTACTTTTAAGTTTTACAATAGTTGTAGCTCTAGGCACAGGCTTCAATAGTTGCAGCACTTGGACTCAGTAGTTGTGGCATATGGGCTTAGTTGCCCCGTGGCATGTGAAATCTTCCTGGACCAGGGATCAAACTGGTGTCCCCTGCAATGGAAGATGGATTCTGAACCACTGGATCACCAGGGAAGTCCATTTTAAATAGTTTTTATAGCATTAACATGCTTAATATTGTTTAAACTGGGGAGAAAAGTTACTAACATCCCTTTCTCAGTAAATTGTCATTAATTGTCCTGGATTACTTGGAGAATTTACAGTGGGGCAGTCATATATTGCCTGTAAAGAATAATCTTTACCACTACATGGTAATATAAAATGGAAAAGGAACTGTTGTAAAATAGAATGAAAATTCTCAGAGCAATGAAATGTGGGGGTGAAGATGAAAGGCTGCATCCATAATATTTATATCATAGCCTAATATAACAAGTTGTATCAAAGAATGAAAAAACTAAGTTAATGAAAATACTTGTGGAGAGGCAAGAGATGTCCTGGCATAGGGAGAGAATTGGTAAATGGAATTGCAATAAAAGAGAGAGAGATCTGAGAAGGAAGAATTCTTCAAAAGAGTAGAGCACATCTAATTGGAATAAAATTCTCTGTACATATAGCTTTCCTTTCTAGGACTATCACTGCCTTAATCTGTTTTACATTAAAAATTTGAACTGAGTTAATTCATGACATTTTCTTACAGAGATTTTTTTCCCCCTCATTTTAGAGAAGAAAACATGAGGGGAGACTGCTGTATGGTCATTGTTACTTCTTTAAAAAAAAAATTACACAAATGAATTCATGTACTATTTATATAATTTATCAAAACACTTTTTTAATGAGGGCCACATCAATGAGTCCCTAACCCATTTTTCAAGTACAAAGAAGCTAATCTTCTAACCAAGTCTAAAATAGAATCCAAACACAATAGCAGTTAACATTTTTCTGAAAAGTGCCATGATCCCCTCACTGTGCTAAGCGCATCACATGCATTACCTCGTTTTATTATATGAGGTAGGTGCTATTAAACCCATGTTTATATGAGGAAACTTACCCACGTCCACTAAGATAGTTTAGAAAAACAGGTACATACTGAACTGCTCCAGTTCCTTTTGAGGTTGAGAGAAGCCAGGCCTAGAGCCTCATCTACCCATCTGCCCTCACCCCTGTTTTGTCCTGCCTTCCACAATCCTAGTCCTAGCTTCTGGGACTTCAGTGAAACACTGCTCTGCCTCAGAGAGAACAGTCTGGAGCCTGTTTGCTGGACACTGTGCTAAAGAATAAGGTGACTCAGCTGCTCAGTTTAAGAAGAGTTCTAGCTACCCAGATGTGCTTAACTTTATGTGTCCACTTGATTGAACTAATGGATGTCAAGGCAGCTGGGTGAATGTGAGACAGTGACCACTAGACTGAGTAAAGAAGAGCCACCCTCATATATATACACTGTGTGTGTGTGTGTATGCTCACTCAGTCGTGTCTGACTCTTTACGACCCCATAGACTATAGCCCGCCAGGCTCCTCTGTCCATGGGATTTTCCAGACAGAATACTGGAGTGGGTTGCTATTTCTTTCTCTGGAGGATCTTCCTGACCCAGGGGATCAAACCCATATCTCTTGCATCTCCTGCATTAGCAGGAGGGTTCTTTACCACTGCGCCACTTGGGAAGACCTGTATATATACACTACTATGTATAAAATAGATAACTAATGAGAACGGGGGCGGGGGGGCTTCCCCAGTAGCTCAGTTGGTAAAGAAGCCACCTGCAAAGCGGGAGATCATGGTTCAATTCCTGTGTCTGGAACATTCCCTGGAGAAAGGATAGGCTACCCACTCCAGTATTCTTGGGCTTCCCTTGCGGCTCAGCTGGTAAAGAATCCACAGGCAATGTGGGAGACCTGGGTTCAATCCCTGGGTTGGGAAGATCCCCTAGAGAAGGATACAGCTATCCACTCCAATATTCTGGCCTGGAGAATTCCATGGACTGTATAGTCCATGGGGTCACAAACAGTCAATCAGACACAACTGAGCAAGTTCCACTTTCACTTTTCACTTATTGAGAACTGACTATACAGAGAACTCTACCCAGTGCTCTGTGGTGACCTAAGTGGAAAGCAAATCCAAAAAAGAGGGGGATATATGTTTATGTAAAGCTGATTCATTTTGCTGTACAGAAGAAACTAACACAGCATTGTAAAGCAATTATAATCCAATAAAATAAAAATATAGAAGATCCACCCTCATCAATGTGGGCAGGTGTCATCTAATCCTTTGGGGGCCAAATAGAACAAAAAGGCTGAGAAACGGCAAATTCTCTCTCTCTCTTCTTGAATTCAGACATCCATTTTCTCCTGCCTTTGGACATAGGAGGACACAAGAGTCCCTGATGTGGGACCTTTATACTCCAGAGTTTACACCAATACCCCTCTCTTTTCTTCCTCTGTCTCAGGCCTTTGGCCTAAGTTTGAAAATTACATTATAGGCTTCTTTGATTTTTAGGCCTTCAGGCTTGGACACCACTGGATTTCCTGGTTCTGTAACTTGCAGACAGCATATCATGGCATTTCTCAGCCCCCATAATCATGTAAGACAATCCCCATGAAAAATCTCCTCTTACATATCAATGTGCCATACACCTTATTGGTTCTGTTTCTCCTGAGAGTCCTGCCTAATACACAGGGCTGATTAAAACTTTATTAAAATAGATAATGACTGGAACCACAGAACACTTTCCTTTTCAGACCTCATCAAACAGAAAACAAAAAATAAACATTCTTGTGCTTGCTGTTCATCACTCAGTTGGTTTTAATTAACCATTTAAAAAATATGTTAAAAAATGGACAAAAACAGTTTTGAAGGACACATAGGCCCTAGAAGGGTACACGTAACAGAAAATACCCGTAAAGGAAATACCTGCCTGTCACTCCTGAAAAGTTTATGGTTGATTTCACAACTTTTGAGGCTGTCTGCACTGTGCCCTTCTTAATCCATGGTTCTGGCCTAGTTTCAAGCAGACGTTCAGTCAACACTGGGTCCTGACCCTATGGAGATTTACTTGCGCATAGGGAAGTTCGTGCTTCAATCCCAAGCCCCAACTGCGGAATGGTCCCCTTGAATCTTCTGGCCTTTAGCTAGAGAGAGTTAGTGAGGGAGGGTGTAAGGATAGAATCTGTGAGCCAACAAACCAGACAGATATTATGGAAATACTTTTGAAGGTATTCAAGAAAGAATGCTTGAATAATATGTGTGCCAAACACCTGTTCTGAGCCATCCCAACTTTCCTGACTGAGTTTCGGCTCCTGATGACTCTGGTTGTCAGTTATGGGACAATAGACTCACAAGGGAAAAAGGCCCTGCTGTGTCTGAAGACCATACCATGGGTCGACTGTCCTAGGACAAATAAGAGATCTCATCAGCCCAAAAGAGCTTGCAGAGGTCAAAAGAAAGGGGAGCACTTGAGTGGGGAGGTCTTTCACAAAGGCTTTTATTTATTCAATTATTTTTGGCTGCACTGGATCTTCATTGCTGCATGGGCTTTTCTCTGCAGAGAGCTGAGGCTACTCTTCATTGCAGTGCTTCAGCTTCTCATCCTGGTGGCTTCTCCTGTTGCAGAGCACAGGCTCTAGGTGCTCCGGATTCAGTAGTTGTGGTGCATGGGCTCAGTAGTTTTGGTGCACAGGCTTCATTGCTCCACAGCATGTGGGATCTTCCCACACCAGGGACTGAATCCATGTCCCCTGCATTGGCAGATGGATTCTTAACCATTAGTCCACCAGAAAAGCCCTACAAAGACTTTTGACAGCACAGCCACAAAGAGGCACAAAGAAGAAACCAAAGAGAGCTCTTATATTTGCAAAGACAAATGTGTTTTCATGGAGAACAGGTGGAAGAGAAGCAAAATTGACAATCAGTGACTGTTCCCAGAAGTACCTAGGAAACAAGTAACTTCTGTTCCAGAGAGGCAGAGCTGGTGGTGATATTCCTAGCAGGGCAGTCACTCCGCTTGCCTCACTTATTCATGGTTAAATTCAGGAACTATGGACTCTGGACTCCTGACACATGCCCTGTTCCATCATGCCACACTCATCAGGAGTGCCTGAATCTTTTCATCAAACCCTTCCTTTTCACTCTACTCTGAAAATTTCTGGTTAGAACAATGTGTTAGTTTCTCTAGGGTCTTCATTAAACTGCCCAGATTGTTGCTTTGATCCTATCAAAGAGTCAGCACTCTCCACTTGGTCTCAAGAAGCTCTTCATTCATCTCTTTTACTCAATGAGCAAACCTCTCCAGAGACTTCTCCAAATGGTTTAATTCCTTATTTCAGTTTCTTCCCCAGGATCATGCTTTTTCCCGATAAACAGCATCTGGCAACCATTCCATATTCCAAGTGCTAAGAATGACTGTTTCATATCCTGAAATATGAGTTTCTGAAAGTAAGAACAATCCCTCTCATAAAGTCTGTATCATTTGAGTTGGGTCATGAAAGATGTGTTTGTCAGGTGCATGGTGGGAGGTCATTCTATGCAAAGAGAATACATTGTGCATAGACACATGACCATGTGTGAGCTAAAAGATGAAAAGGAGGCATCTAGGGACAAATCGGGATGGGTATTTTTCAGTACACTGAGGCATTGAACTTCCAATAGAAATTTTTAAGCGGTGGAGTGATATGAATAGTATGTCTTTTAGTAGTATGTATGGTAACCTGGGAAGAAGGCAATGGCACCCCACTCCAGTACTCTTGCCTGGAAAATCCCATGGATTGAGGAGCCTGGTGGGCTGCAGTCCATGGGGTCGCTAAGAGTCGGACACGACTGAGCAGCTTCACTTTCACTTTTCACTGTCATGCATTGGAGAAGGAAATGGCAACCCACTCCAGTGTTCTTGCCTGGAGAATCCCAGGGATGGGGGAGCCTGGCAGGCTGCCGTCTATGGGGTCGCACAGAGTCAGACACGACTGAAGTGACTTAGCAGCAGCAGCATGGTAACCTGGAAACCAACTCTTTGGAAAAGACCCTGATGCTGGGAAAGAGTGAAGGCAAAAGGATAAGGGGGCAGCAGAGGATGAGATGGTTAGATAGCATCACCGACTCAATGGTAATGAACTTGAGCAAATTCTGGGAGACAGTGAAGGACAGGGAAGCTTGGCATGCTGAAGTTCATGGGGTTGCAATGGGTCAGACATGACTTAGGAACTGAACACACACACACACACACACACACACACACACAATAGCCTTGAAAAGGGAGAAATTAATGCCAATGTCTTAGACTCTCAGTGTCTTTTGAATGAAACTGCCCTGATTGTCGTCTCTGACTGTGTGTTTTTATCTACAGGGTGGTGATAGACTGACTTATCAGGACTGTCCATTTAACAACACTGGAGGGTTTTTTCCTGGGCTTTCTGGTAATGAGCACTTACTTGGAATTAGTGCTTCCTGTAGTGCGAGTGGCTGGGGATGGCCTCACTTGCTGCATTATATCCAGATACTATCAGCTTGAGAATGTAACTCTCCAATGCAGTTGGTGCCCAAACCCAGACTGTTTCTCCCCTATTTAGAAGGACACTCTCACACTTGCCCTATGAAAAGGAAGAGCAATGTTTTGTAGGGTCCCACTTTCAGGAGCCCAAAGATGGTGCATCAAGCTAGCCCCAGTACAGCTCTCTGCAGGATCATATGACCTTGCTGGCGTGTTTCAGAAACCTGTTTGCCCCAAAGTACTTTAAATTTCCCACAGCTGATTGGACCATGGTTGGCAAACTAATCCAAAAGTGGTCAATCTATACTTTGCTCATTAGCTGAAAATGTATAGCCTGAAGTAAAAAGATGAATTGTGTCAATGGGATTCTTCCCTTTAGGGAGATAAATAGGGAGTACCAAAAGGCTTGGCCATTTAGCAGCAGAAACAGTTGCTTGAAGAGTGTCAGAAAGTGGAGTAAGGGTGGTGGGAGCTCGTACCCTGTACAAGAGAAGTTAAGGGGGAGCTGGAAAAAGGAGGGTGGGCCAGCATGCAGAGAGAACAAAGATCTCAGGAAAAGAAAAATAAGAGAGTAGTCAGACTCCAGACTGGTTTTAGTTTTTATGTTTATTTTGGATGTAGGGGGTGGTGAGAAGGGAGAATGAAAGGCTTCTAAATTAAGTTTCAGATTCTATTAATATTTCTATCATTCTTTCACTATCTTATTTCCCTGAACATTTTCTTTTAAGTTACCTGAGTGGATTTTTGTTCCTTGCTCTTTGTAAGCATTTAGAATGGTACGGTGGCTATTGTTTAGGTTTTCCTGTAAAGCCTTCTTCCAACCCTCATCTTGTAACACATTCTGATTCCTGGCCACAGGGAATAAATGTGGACATGTCCAGGAGGTTTTTGGACATGAAATGCTGAAACTGGGGTAAGAGTTTGGCTGGAAAGAGAGATCTTAAAATCATTATCATATACATAAAAACAAGGAAATAATTTTTATAGAGCACTTTCAACATATTAGGTAGTGTGTTTGGCACATTATATTAATATCAGTTAATTCTTACAATAATATATGGAGATTATTTTTTCTTTGGACATGCAGAAACTGAGGCTTAAAGAATTTAAGTGCTACAAGGTCACACAGTGGACAGGGATCAGAGCTTGGATTCCATCCCAGGAGAGGGGTCAGTCCACAAAGCCCACGCTTCTCCGGCTATGCTAGGTGGCCTTCCAGTTCACCGGAGGATACAAGGTCTATCGTCTAGGAAGATATTAATGGCGAGAGGTCTGAGATTGGAACTCCAGGGCACTCTAACTCTTGAGAAGAGGATTTGGTAACAGAAAAAGGGAAGATGAAAAAAAAAAAAAATTACAAGATGAGCTAGCTGTAGCACACATTAGAACCCGGTACATGTTTTTCGAGCTAATTTGTTATTCTCATTTTACAGATTGGGAGTTCCAGTTTCAGTTACTTGATCAAAATCCATCTGCAGAGACTAACCCAGACCTGGCACCTCTGAGCCCAGACAGTGGGTTAAGGTCTCCGACCTGGGCAGTGGCCGAGTAGGATGCAGGAACTACATTTCCCAGTATGCTCGGCGGGAGGGGGCGGGGCCGGGCGGCCGCAGGTTCCTTCCCAGAAGCAAAAGCGGAAACAAAAGAGTCTCGCCGGCGTCCCCGCCCGCACACTCGCACACTAGCGCTCGGGCGCACTCGGAGCAGGCACCCGCGCCCAGAGCTAGCTAGACAGCAGCGAACCGGGGACCCATCCGGCTGAGCCAGCCGAGTAGCCGGCGATCCGAGCCCGCACTACCCCACGCTCCCGAGCCCTGCAGCCGTGCCCCGCCGGCCGGTGTCCCCGCCGCCCTCCCTGACCGATGGCGCTGAAGCGGATTCAGAAAGTGAGTGCCGGGGCCGGGCCTGGGGCAGCGGGGCGGGCTTCGGCTCGCTGCCCACGCTGACCCCAGTGGTGGTCCCGAGAGACGCGCCGGGAGGGAGCGTGCAGGGAGGATGGGGCCAGAGATGCCGGCGGGGCCAGCGGGCACCCGACAGGTGAGGTGGGAGCAGCGACAGGTCCCGGGTGCTGGAGGTGCTTGGAGGCAGGGGGCCCGATGTGCGCTCATGCCGAAGCTGCGCCCGGGGATCCCTGTCAAGAGAGCCTTTTCTGTCTCCAGACCTTCCCAGAATATGTGCCGCTCGGCCACTGCTGGATTTTGCCTTACACCCGGCTAGCTTTGGCCCTTGTCATGCTGCTTTCTTCATGCTGTTTCTGAAGCCTGTCCTCTTTTATGATCTTGCCTTCCCGTGCTCCCGGGAGGGCATGGAAGGTGTGGTGGGCCTGCAACCTTTCTCTGCGGAGCTGTTGGGTTTGTTCTTTCTCTCCTCTGCGGTTGGCTCTTGCTCAGATGCCCGAATGGGCTGGGAAAGCCCATTTGGGGCCGAGAAACCAGGAGAAGCCTCCTGCCCTTTCTATTTTGGTGCCTCTGCTCCTGCCACTTGAGGTCACATAGCTGTAGTGAAAACATAGTTGCTGATACACAACAAGATGACCTCCTGGCTGTGATTCATGGTGAGTCAAGCCAAGCAAGTTTTTTTTTTTTTTTCCCTCGCCATGATAAACTTATATGTAAAGTTTGAGACACAACAGAAACTGTCACAAATTTAATAGTTCCATGCTTTGACACATGGGTATAGAATGAGGAAGAAATGTGTGTATACATTAAACAAATATGTGTCCGTCCCAACTCAGTGTAAAGAATTGTTTTCTCTTGAATGTTTTTTGCTACCGTCTCTAATGTGAACATGTTACAGACCTGAGGTTGGGGCGTTTTCTTTCTGTTCACTTTGTTTCTTGTTGGGTTATTTGGTCTGTTCATTTTCACAAGTTTTAGGCTTTACTGTTATGGTTCACGTGGAGAACACTGAGAATTTGTTTTTTTTTAATGGGAAGTGCGTTCAGCAAGTTAAGCCAGCAATGGACAGCATGTTTTGTAAAGGATTTCAGAAGAAATACTACCGAAAACTTCTTTTATCAACTTTTTCAGGCACGAATCAATAGGGCAGTGATAGGGAAGTATACATTGTATTCTCAGTCACCATTGATGTCATCTTCTGGTACAGAGGACAGCAACTTTCTGACCCAGCCAATTTGGTGGTGGTGAAGGGGAGGGGTCAAATGATAGATCTGAGAAATCTGTTATTTTTTGTGCCTGTTAAGGTTACTTTCACTGTAAAGCACATAGCTAAAATCAGCATGTATTGATTAATATGTTTTCTGATTTGAAGATAATGCAGTTACACACTTTTTTTCATATACATGATTCTAATTTTGAAACCCCACTCAGCATCTTTGCCATGCCTTGTGTACTTTTAAATGATGATGTAATGTTGGCTCACATTTGAGGTAAACACACATTTTCCAAGCAAGTCTTAAAATTCCATTTCCTTCTTCCATAGTTGTGAGAGTTTTTTGCAAGACTGCATGTACAGTAGCTTCAAATAGTGTAAATTTGTTGACAATAAGTGAACATTCAAAGAAAATGGACACTGTTAAGTGTCCTGGGCAGTTTATCAATCTTCTTGCTGAGCCAATGTATTTGGCTTATATTTATAATATGGCACATACCCAAATTATATTTTTAGTCACTATTATTATTAGTTTATAACAGAGTTGTCTGGTTAAAAAAAAAAAAATTGGGGATGACATAGCATCCCATTTCTCTGTGTGTCAATCTTTGGCTTCCCTTCTCTGTTACCAAAAAAAAGTGACTTGTACAGATCTCTTTCCCATTAATCACTTGTTCAGACCACTCTCAACTTTAGGAAGTATTTTGTTTGATTCTCCACATTTTCTCTTTCTTTACTACCTTCTTGATGAGAAGTGAATTCTAGGGGAGGTGTGCTGTTTGCCATATAAACAGTTAAGTTACAGAGCCCTCTTTGATATCATCAATATATAAATTCTTTTTGAATCTTCCATGCTTCAACAAAAGAATCCATGTTATTAACTTTTGGCCTTTTAAAATGTATTAAAGTAACACTGTCAGGTAAGGTCATTGGGTTGCAATTTTCCTGGGCCTACAGTGGCAGGCTTTGGAACTGTGCAGAACCCTAAAGAACTTTCAGGAGTGAAAGGCAGGGGAACAGCTTCTAGGGTAGTACATCAGAATCAACCATGGGACATTTCAGACCATCCCCACTGCTGTAGTCCATGAGGTTGCAAAGAGTTGGACACGACTGAGCCACTGAACTGAATGAGCCACTGCTGTAAGTGGAGAGATGCTGGTGAGTCCCTCAGATGGGCTGCCGTGGAAAAAAGGTCGTGAACCACTGACTGACATTCTAGTGTACTCACTGTTGTTCAGAGAAGGAGCTTGAGGTCTGGAGTGGAGTGCTTTGTCCAAGTTAATCTCTTAAGAAGTGATTTGGCGTGTTTTAAAAAGGTCATGACTTCACAGTTTTTCACTTCATAGGAAAAGATGAAAGATGGTTGAATTAAATGTATTTGTATGAATATAGAAAGCATGTGGATATGAGTGCTTAAAATATATTTCTATGCTAAGAGTATGCTAAGTTATTTAATACTCTAATTTAGGCATCCAGTGCCAGTTTTGCATTTCAGCTCATAAATTCACACACTCTTTCCCTATTTTTAGATACAGTGGAAGATGTTGTCACAGTCACTTAAATCACCAAAGGGAAGAAATTCGAACAAAGTCTGAGGAAGGATACCCTCAAACATGTCTGAATAAGGAGTATAGTTTTTCAGGTGGACATTTATTATTTTCCAGAATTAATTCTGAAGTGTTTCTTCTTCTTTATTCTTTTCTTTTTTTTTTTTTGAAGTTTTTCTTCTATCAGTGGGGCTTCCCTGGAGGCCCAGATGGTAAAGCGTCTGCTTGCTAAAGCATCTGCTTGCAATGCGAGAGACCAGAGTTCGATCCCTGGATTGGGAAGATCCCCTGGAGAAGGAAATGGCCACCCTCTCCAGTACTTTTGCCTGGAAAATCCCATGGACAGAGGAGCCTGGCAGGCTACATTCCATGGGGTCGCAAAGAGTTGGACACTCTCTCTCTCTTCTATCAATACCAACTTTTGTAAACATATTTTGGAAATCATTTTTTAAATTGCAAATATCATAGTCCTAAATGTCTTGAAAACCAGAAAGAAAAAAAAGGAAATTCTAACACAGTTATCGTCTTAGTATTTTCCTTCTAGATTTGAGTTTTGCTTTGCAAATATAGCAACACAGATGACTGTTCCTCAGTGTATATATACTTCTGTCAACAAAATGGAATATTTATATTTTTAATTTAATTTCAGTTTAACTTAAAATGTATATATATAATATAGATTAAAATACAACTTTATAAGTGTTTTGAGCTGTTGAATTTTTTGATTTGTACAATTTCAGATTACACTGATTTTTGTCAGTCTAGAAAACCTTCTGATGCTTCACAATTGCAACAACAACAACAAGCCCCAACAACAACAAAACTCCAGCCTTTTGTAGATGAAACATCGAGTGGGAGAAGAAGCTATGGTTTCTATTCCTGGCTCTGTGACTTACTAGCTTGTTTCCCTATCCATACAATTATGCTGCTGATAAGTAAAATTGGCATGTATGACATATAATGGTTACTCTCAGCTAAACACTGGATTAAGTACTTGACATATATTAGTTGATTTAATCATTAGCGGACCCACGAGGTAGAAATGATTATTATCCCCATTTTACAGATGATGAAACTAAGGCACAAAGATGTTGAGTAATGTACTCAGAATCACATTCTGTAATTGTAAGTGGCAGCGCTAGGAGTCCAAACCAAACAGTTGGCTCCAGAATCCATGCTTTTAACTATTTCGGTATATCCAGATGGACTCACATCTTCTATCTGTTGTACTTAAATTGAAGGACATACAGTCATAAGAATTTATGGACATGTTTTGCAAACTGAAACATTCTATACAAATGTAAAGTGGTATTATAATTAATACCTTGGAATATTTAATGATTTTCATAGATACATCACTCAGTGTGTTGACTATGCATTGTAAATTTCAGCTTTAAAGTGATGTGCACTAGATCAGTTAACATGGTAAAAGAATAATATAACTTTGTTTATCTTTGTTCCATAACTTTAAATTTTTCCCCTCTGAAAGGATTTAGGAAAAAATGGTTGTAATTCATAAATGTTCTGTCAAAAGAAAATTTCATTGTGAAGTTTTTTTTTGAGAAAATGTTTTATGAATTAATCTAGCTATTAGTTTCTATAATGGCTTTGAAAAGTAGTCAACAGTTCAGATATGTTAGAAGGATTTTCAGATTATAAGATTAAGACTCCAGGTTTCTTCCATTAAAAAGGATATGACTTAAAAAGTTTTAAAAAGAAGGAACACAGTATTTGTGCTTCTTGGTAGATAAATGGTTTGCCTTGAGATGAAAGGAAGAAAATATGCTTTTTCTAAAAAGACACTGTATGAATTTTTCTGCTTTTAAATCTTTGTAATTAAGTTCACTCTTTCTTTTGCCTCCAGGATCATGTATTTTTTCTTCCTTTATCACAACAAAGGTGTAAAAAGATTAGATAACCTATCCTACTTTAAAAGTTCTGAGGTTCCTTCTCTGTGGAAATAAATAGCATAGATCTAAATATGGCAGTTTATGCCTATTTTAGGAAGCCAGGCACATATAAAAACTAAACCTAGCAGGATGTGGGATTGCCTCCAGCAAAGCAAAGTAGCATCCTTATTCATTTTAGTTCCCCGAAATACATGTAGAAAACATATTTAATAAACACCACTAATCAGAATGATCAGTTAGTAATACTTTCCATCAAACTGAGCTAATGGTTGTCTATAATGAATTGGCGCCCCCTCCCCCTTTTTAAACACTGGATAAATTGAGAGTATGTTTAATTAAAAATAAGTATTTAAATACTTATCCTGTCTCCTCTTAACCCTGTATGCTGGCTTAAAAAATACTGGAATAGGGCTTCCCTGGTGGCCCAGTGATTAAGAATCTGTCTTGCAGTACAAGGAACATGGGTTCAATCCCTAGTCCAGGAAGATCCCACATGCCTTGGAGCAACTAAGCCCATTTGCCACAACTACTGGCGCCCATGCACCTAGAGCCAGTGCCTGCAACAGAAGAAACCACCATGATGAGAAGCCCATGGACCACAATGAAGAGTAGCCCCTACTCACTGCCACCGGAGAAAGCCCACTCACAGCAACAAAGATGCACCACAGCCAAAATAAATCTTAAAAAAAACCCCAAAAAAACCTGGAATATTTAGTATAATCCAGATTTGCAGGTTTGGGTATTGGAGGGAGCCTCAGGGCACCTCAGAACAACTGAAGGCAAGACAGTTTCTATTTTTGTTGGTCTAGATGGCCTCTGAGAAGCTGAGGGTTTCCCCCCCCAAATTTAACTTGGTTCTGGGCAGAATCTGAAGGTTCAGTTACATTAGACAGTAGTAATAGATAGGCTCTTATGTTCCAGGAGCTGTCCTCAGTATGGGGAGGAAACCACCATGACACACTTTATCTACCTCTGTGGGTCGGATCACCACCATGCTCTGCAGCTTCCTGTCTTGCCTTTTCCTGGATGTTGTCCCCACTCTTCTCTATTCATATTATCCTGTTTGCGTGGCTCTTCTCCTTCACTGACAGCTTATTAGATTCCTACTCTCTTTTCAGATTTAGGAAAGCCTTTCTATCTGGGGTGAGGTGGGGGTTGATTCCTTCACCTTTATTAGTAAAATTAACCCAACGGATTTCCCTCCAGGTTGCCACCCTCCTTTTGTGAGCAGTTTGGATTGCTCTAGGGCATCACCGACTCAATGGACATGAGTTTGAGTAAGCTCCGGGAGCTGGTGATGGACAGGCTGCAATCCATGGGGTCACAAAGTCGGACACGACTGAGCGACTGTACTGAACTGAGAGGGAACCCAGCTGAGGTGGTGACTTGGGCCTGTTGTTCTTCTCTAAACCCGTAAAACTCTTGAGGGTGTTTTTTTGCTTCCCCCAAGTTTTAACGTGTTGTATTTTCATTTAGTTAAAAATACTTTATAATTTACCTTTTGATTTCCTTTTTGGTCCTTGAGTTATTTAAAAAACATGATTTATTTTCCAAATAATTGGGATGTTACAGAGCTTTCTGTTACTGACTTCTAACTTAATTCCATTGTGATCATAATATATGTTATTATTTGATGCCTTTAAAATTTTTGACCTGTTTTATGGTCTTTATTTTTTACTTACACAATAATAACATCCTTCTGGCATTCAACATAGATTTTTGGAATGAATAGTGTTTAGTGATTTCTAGTCTTAATTTTGCCCATCTCTGGTTGGCATCTTTTGTTTAATTGCTCAGTTGTGTCTGACTCTGTGGCCCTATGGACTGTGGCCCACAAGGCTCCTCTGTCCATGGGATTCTCCAGGCAAGAATACTGGAGTGGGGTGTTGCTATTTCCTTCCAGGAAACCTTCCTGATGACCCAGGGATTGAACCCCAGTCTCCTGCATTGCAGACGGGCTCTTTACTGTCTGAGCTACCAGGGATATCTAGTCTTCATTTTGCCAGTGTCTGGTTGGCTTCTAGGCTATGGTCTAAGGAATGAATGCACCTTGCTGATATTTTAATGTTTTCTTGCACTTTTATGAGCTTTCAGAACAGGGGTGACAAAATTAGTTTAGTGGATCACAAACAGCAGCTTTAAAAATAGAATAGAAAATATTAGTGCTTTGGATATAGTAATGGTGTTTCATGAGACCTTAGTTTTAGTTATGTATGTGTGTTCCTGTGCATGTGTGTTATGTGTACTAGGTTGTGGTGTATAATCCTTTTTTTTTTTTATTAGTAATTGCTGTAATTAAAGTTTCAAAATCACTGTCCCATAGCATAAGATCTTTAGGTAAGATCACTATTGTCAGAAATTCAGTCGCTCAGTCTTTGTGACCCCATGGACTTTAGCCCGCCAGGCTCCTCTGTCCATGGCATTACCCAGGTGAGAATAATGGCATGGATTGCTATTATTCCCTTCTCCAGGGGATCTTCTTGACCCAGGGATTGAACCTGGATCTCCTGTCTCCTGCATTGGCAGGCTGATTCTTTACCACTGAGCCACCTGGGAAGCCTACCATATATTCATACGTATACCTATATGTGTACATATATATAGAGAGAAAGCAAATGAACCTATATACATACATACAAGCACACATACAGACATACATGTACACAACACATAAAATGTTCTAGTCTTGGAACATTTCTGTTTGATACAAACTGTCAGTGCTCATTATTTTCTACTACAAGTAGCAGCATTTTATAGTCACTGAGGTACAGCTGCAGTATTCAAGAATAGTACTGGGTGATACTAAGAGAGATTTCTTATTATGAAAATGCTTATTAAGTTCCTACTATGTGCCAGTTATTAGGGATGAAATTGTAAAAATGTAACTATTGGTAGATAGGTTTATGTTTTAAGTAGGCTTTGAGAAATAGGCTGCTGCCTTTTTTTCTTTTTCCCTGAAGCATATCTTTCTTGGTTACTATGAAATAAATGGTAACTTTTGATAATGTAGCATTTAAAATGCTGTGTTGCATGTTCCATCATGTGTCAAAATTCTATTATGTATGTAATTTCCTATCATGTTTTTCTTGCTTTTCAGAGTGTCTGAACACAGATGCTCTCAAAGCTTGTAAAGTAGTGTTCATTTCTATCCGTTTATAAGGAAGAAGCCTCCTGGGAAAAGATAATAAGGATTCCTTTTCATTCCTTCATTCGTCACACTTTGGTTTCTCTTGAGCATGACTGAAATGTGCAAATGGCCTTAATTCAGTACTGGAGCATTGTTGGCTTCAATATCAATTGAAAATAATGTGCTCTAGTTATTACAGCCTTGAGATGAGAATTGTTTTGCAGTAGGAAGAGTGCTAAAGTGGAAGTCAGATGTCCTGGCTTTGGCTTTATGACCTTGGCCAAGAAACTCATAATCCTTATTTTCTTTATCTAGAAATTTAGTGGGTTGAACTAGGTAACTACTGTGGCCTTTTCTGACTTGTAATTTTCATCACATTTAACTAATGTTATGTGCTGTTTTCCTTTTGTCCTGCAAACAGCAAAAATGGTCATAAAAATAAATACGGAGCAGTGGTACTGTTTTGCTGCTACATGAAACTTGAATTAAAATTCTATTTTAAATTGTCAGAATTGAAATAAATGTGGGGATCTTCAGTTCAGTTCAGTTCAGTCTCTCAGTCATGTCCAACTCTTTGCAACCCCAGGAATCACAGCACGCACCTCCCTGTGCATCACTAACTCCTGGAGTTCACTCAAACTTATGTCCATCGAGTCGGTGATACCTTCCAGCCATCTCATCCTCTGTCGTCCCCTTCTCCTCCTGCCCTCAATCCCTCCCAGCATAAGGGTCTTTTCCAATGAGTCAACTCTTCGCATGAGGTGGCCAAAGTATTGGAGTTTCAGCTTCAGCATCAGTCCGTCCAATGAACACCGAGGACTGATCTCCTTTAGGATGGACTGGCTGGATCTCCTTGCAGTCCAAGGGACTCTCAAGAGTTTTCTCCTACACCACAGTTCAAAAGCATAAATTCTTCAGCACTCAGCTTTCTTCACAGTCCAACTCTCACATCCATACATGACCACTGGAAAAACCATAGCCTTGACTAGACGGACCTTTGTTGGCAAAGTAATGTCTCTGCTTTTTAATATCCTATCTAGGTTGGTCATAACTTTCCTTCCAAGGAGTAAGCATCTTTTAATTTCATGGCTGCAATCACCATCTGCCGTGATTTTGGAGCCCCAGAAAATAAAGTCTGACACTGTTTCCACTGTTTCCCCATCTATTTCCCATGAAATGATGGGACCAGATGCTATGATCGTAGTTTTCTGAATGTTTAGCTTTGTGTATAATACAAAATTAATGAGTCTCTAAATATATATTACCTTTTGATTAAAGAGCATTTATTTGAGATGCAAATAAGATTTATTTCTCTTTTTATACTTGTAACATAATGTGATTTTCTCATTCCATTTAGTACCCATCTGTTTCACAGGTATCTTTTGTACTTTAAAGATAATTTTAGGACTTCCCTGGTGGTACAGTGGATAAGAATCCTACCAATGCAGGGGACATGGATTCAATCCCTGGTCTGGAAAGATTTCACATGCCACAGAGCAGCTAAGCCTGTGCGCCACAACTACTGAGCCCACAGGCTACAACCACTGAAGCCCCTGTACCTAGAGCCTGTGCTCCACAGCAAGAGAAGCCACTGCAATGAGAAACCCAGCATGCACTGCAAGTAGAGAGTGGTCCCTGCTCACCGCAACTGGAGAAAGCCTGTGAACAGCAACAAAGACCCAGTACAACCAAAAAAAAAAAAAGATTATCCATGTATTTAGACAACTGCCTTACACAACTGCTTTACATATAGTAGATTTTTTAGATTCAAATTAATGCATTTATGGAGCACCTTATGTATATAAGGCATATGCAAAATATGATAAGAAGATGTATGGAAAAGCAAGGTATAAGCAGTATTATCTAAAAACTTTTAAACTAATAAAGATATGAGATATATCACAACAACTCGGATACTAAGGAAAATACACCATACTTGAGCATAAAGGGAGTCAAAGGTGGGAGAGGCCAAATTTATTTGGGGGAAATCAGGAAAAAGTCTATGGAGAAGATAGAATTAGATATAGGTTTGGAAGATTGGGTAGCATTTTTTTTCCTATTATAAAAGAAATCCATGTTTATGGTAGAAAATTCAGAAACTGCAGACTAAAAAAGAGTAGAATGGGATTTCCCTGGCAGTCCACTGGCTAAGAATCCATGTTCCCAATACATGGGGCCCAGGTTCATTCCCTGGTCAGGGAACTAGATCCCACATGCCACAACTAAGACTGAGAAGAGCCAGATAAATAAGTAAATATTAAAAAAAAAAAAAAAAAAAGTGGAATGATGGTGTTGGTTAGCAAAGACATGGAAACCAGGTTCACAGAGGAAGCTACAGAAATGCAAGCACTAGAAAGTACATGACTTATTTGGAAAGGAACAGATAATCCTGTTTTGGGGGCTCAGAAAATAGTACGACCTTAACACTGTGGAGGGCCTTGAATACCTGTACTGACAAGTGTTAGTCTCTCAGTTGTGTCTGACTCTGCAACCCCATGGGCTGTAGCCCACTAGGCTTCTCTGCCCATGGGATTCTCCAGGCAAGAATACTGGAATGGATGCCATTCCCTTCTGCAAGGGATCTTCCCGACCCAGGAATCGAACCTAGGTCTCCTGCATTGCAGGTGGATTCTTTACTGTCTGAGCCACCATGCTGACAAATGTGTTCTTAATGCAGAAGTTGGTGGATACCATTGAAGGTTTTTAAGTAAGGAAGTAACATTCTTAATCCTATTGCTAGATATACATTCTTGCCCTCATAGAACACAGATTCTTTACCGTTTATAGATTTGTCACAAAAAGGGATATATAGAGTGCCATGTGAATATAGCAGGGACCCTTTGGAGGGTTCAGGGAAAGCCCCCTTAAGGAAATGATATTTAAGATGCGAGAAAGTGATTGTGTGTGTGTGGGGAGGGGGGTGGGTTGTGATTAAGAGTATTCTGTCTAAAAAGAAATCATGTTTGAAACTAGAGACAAGACAGCATTTTGGGGAAGTGAAAGTCATTATGACTGATACAGAGAATGGTTGGGGGAAAGTGGTTGCACATGTGGGGCTAGAGAGGGGACAGATCCTCAAAGTCATTTTAAGGATTTATAAATCTTCTATTAAGGCTAATGAAAAACATTGAAAAGGTTTGACAGGGTACTTTAAGATACTTTGACCACAGAGTGTTGGTAGAGAAATAGGTTAGTTACGACCTTATTGCACTTGTTCAAGTGAGGTCCAGGAAGGTCTGAGCTAGCCTGATGGCAGAGGACATTTGGAAAGAGGGATATATGAGAAGAGTTGTAGGATGATTGTACCACCCGGCCTTTTTGAGTTGGTCTGACCCACCACACCTCCCTGTGCTTGGCCCTTCTAGTCACAACTCAGGCTCTGGGTCTTAGAGTCTCTAGAGACTCTTTGGTCTACTGCCCAGTCTGATCCCATATTCTTTAATAGTGTCTCCCTGGTTCAGACCTTTGGCTTGTTATTCTGAAATGTCTCTCTGACTTTTCTCAGAGTCTTCTGCCCTTTGGACCTCAGTTTTTCTACATGATGGGCCTCCTCCTGGGACCTTTCATTGGGAGGATTTGGACTAAAGGGGAATCTGAACAACCTGGTACTGGTTAGTGTAGAGGGGGATGGGGTGTGCAGGAAGGAAGGAATCATGGTGATCCCAAGGTTTAGAGTTCAAGTTACTGGAATAAGTGCATTTTTACCATAATCTTCATAAGGTGGACTCAAACACAGTTTTTACTGGGATACCTTGAATTTGTCAAGATATATTTTTATTTATGTAAGTCCTATGGTGGAAATATTACGTATGATGGTGGTTTAGTCACTAAATTGTGTCCGATTCTTGGGACCCCAATGGACTGTAGCCTGCCAGGTTCCTCTGTCCGTGGGATTTCCCAGTTGAGAATGCTGGAGTGGGTTGCCATTCCCTTCTCCAGGAGATCTTCCTGAGAAAATATTATGTATGAAGTGAAAGTCGCTCAGTCGTGTCCCACTTGTGCGACCCTGTGGACTGGAGCCTGCAAGGCTCCGCTGTCTATGGAATTCTTTAGACTAGAATACTGGAGTGGGTAGCCATTCCCTTCTTCAGGGGATCAGGGATCTAACCCAGGTCTCCCACATTGCAGGTGGATTCTTTACCAGGTGAGCCACCAGGGAAGCCCAAGAATACTGGAGTGGGTAGCCTATCCCTACTCCAGTGGATCTTCCTGACCCAGGAATTGAACTGAGGTCTTCTCACTGCAGGCAGATTCTTTACCAGCTGAGCTACCAGGGAAATATTATGTGTAAAGGGAGATTATTGAGTCTTTTCTTTAAAAGGAAGTCATGTTTTAAACTAGAGGCAAAATAACATTTTGGGAAATTGAAAGTCATCATATTGTGGTACTGTAGAGAGCACTGGGGGAAAGTGGTTACAGATCTGACTGAGACACTGGCTAGATAATGTCCCTAAATGACCTCCAACATTTATTCTAAATTGTGCTCTTTATAGTTCAGACTCAATAAATATAACTTTGATGCAGCAAAGTCAATAGTGTCATTTCTTTCTTCATCATCTTTTTGTGTGGGATTTGGCTGTGATATCATCATTTTTAATAGACAGTCTTTGCCAGAGATACCTGATCCAAAGAGACAGTGAAGCAGCCAGGACCTTTTTATTGAAATGAATTTGGTTCCTCTAACTTAATTAATTGGATGTCGTCAGCTTTTTGAAGTCTTCCAAAAGGAATCTTCATGGTCTAAAATACTTTTTTTTCTTTTCTTTTAAATTCAAGGGCTTAGAGAGGTTCTGTATTCAGAGACATTTCTGAGAATTGTTTGACATCTCCTTATTGAAATAGCTCTCGTCAACTGGATAAGGAGATCAGAGTCTGAACTGTAAGCCCATGAATTGTTTATTTACAGACAAACCAAATATAGCTCATATATCCCTTTAGAGACAACATCAAAAATGCAATCCAGTAAGAATTGCTGTCTTGTTTTAGGAATTTTGAGATAAAGATGGTTGTGTCACATTAATTAATTGCCTGTTGAGCCAGGATTTTTAAAATAACACTTTCATATGCTTTGGGTTCAGTAATTTAGATTTTGGACTGTTAATCAGTTCCTGTGCATGGGCTGCTAATGTCTTTTACGCATACCCATTGGGGTATATATTTTATCTATTATGGAGATTGAGACCTTCTGAATGTTGAGACTAGAGAACAACAAAGCATTTTCAGTCTGGTCAGCACAATTTGTTGGAGAATATTTACTGCATCCTGTCATATTAAGGATGATGGTAAATAAGGAAACTCTGACTTGTCAGCTTTCCTTCTCCACTGTTCAGATTGGGCTCTTACCCTTCTGAGAGCTGAGAGATTAATGAGGCTTCTCTTCTCTTACATTTCCTTCTTTGTTTCCTTTTGTTTGTTTACTCTCTTTGAATTAGGCTGCCTCATCTACTTTTAGATTTTAAGTCCCCTCGAGGCAGGGACTGTGTCTAGGTTGGTTTTATGGAGAACACTTAGCATATTGTAGGGATGTTATAAGCATGCCATCTGTGCCAATTTAAAATTCAGTTTCAGGCCTCTCAGTACTTTTCTTTGTGTCTGGTTGGATGTACAAATCTAAACTACAGTAGAGGTGCTTAGCCATGTAAGGCTGTATAAATTCATTAAGTACATGTTTTTGTGGACTCATAGTGCTTTTATAGTGCTAGTCATAATACAGGAACAGTATCTTGTAATCTGCCTTTCATTGCTGTATCTTGTATCTTTTTTGAAATTTAAATACCCTAATTAATTTTTTTTTTAATTTGAGTGTCAGATTGGAATAGAAAACTGCTTCATTGACATGGACTATTTTGGGGTATACATTCACCACTTTGATATTTATTGCATGCTGCTGCTACTGCTGCTAAGTCGCTTCAGTCGTGTCCGACTCTGTGCGACCCCACAGACGGCAGCCCACCAGGCTGCCCTGTCCCTGGGGTTCTCCAGGCAAGAACACTGGAGTGGATTGCCATTTCCTTCTCCAATGCATGAAAGTGAAAAGTGAAAGTGAAGTCTCTCAGTCGTGTCCGACTCTTAGCAACCCCATGGACTGCAGCCCACCAGGCTCCTCTATCCATGGGATTTTCCAGGCAAGAGTACTGGAGTGGTGTGCCATTGCCTTCTCCAATTTATTGCATAGTCTCTGTTTAATTATAACATTAGTTTGTTTTAAGCTTACTTTGTCTCAAAGAAGACAAAAGTTGAAACTATGTCTTTCAGTTTTCAATTTAAAAAGCCACCAGAAATGAAACTGAAAGATAGACACACAAAATATATGTATACACAGTGTGTTAACTATAGCGAGTTCTTTTCATATATAGACTTACAGCTATATATATAGTCTCATTATTTGGTGATCATCTTTTACATTATATGATTTCTCTCTGTGTAACTAGCAGTAGAATTCTGGATCATGGTATATTCCTGTGTTCACTTTTAATGGTCACTGTCAGACTTTTACTAGCGGCATGTGAGAGTTCCAGTTGCTTCACATCTTTGCTATCATTTGTACTTTTCTTATAGTTTCACCATCCTTGGAGGGTTATAGTGACATAGCATTTTGGTTTTAATTTGCATTTCCTCGATGACAAATGAAGCTGGTGCATGTCGGCCAGTTGGATACTCTCTTTTGTAACGTGCTTATTTGTCTGTCTTTGAAAAATTGATCTGTAGGAATATATTTTTTTAAACATATTCTGGATTCAAGCCTTTTGTCAGATATATGTATTACAAGTATCTTTTATTTCATGGTTTACCTTTTCACACTTTTAATGTGTCTTTTCTGTGAACAGATAGATGTTGTTTATTTTAATCAAGTTCACGTTTTTCTCTTTTTCTCTTATAGTTAATGCTCTGTGTGTCTTATTTAAGAAATCTCTGTCTCCCCCAAGGCCATGAATACATTCTATGTTTTCTTTTTAAAGCACTACTACTTTACCTTCCATATTTAAATCTATGACCTATTTAGAATTGGTTGGCTTTTTTCTGATAAGTTTGAAATGGAGGAGATCAAGTCTTTTTTTTTCCCCCTACATTTTTTCCCCAAGTTGACCTGGCAGTGCTTATCAAAAAAAAACTTTCCTTTTCCCTCCACTAAAATGTCACTGTCTTCACTTTGAATTTTTGAATTCCAAGCTTGCTATTTTCTTTCCATTTTCGGTACATTATTGAAGTTAAAGTAAGTGCTAGTAGTACACTCAGATGTCAAACACTATACCTTTTTCTTCGACATCAAAAGTATTATTTGTTTATTCAAAACAGATCATATCCTAAGTTGGGTTTAAAAGATATGCTTTCCATTTTTTAAACATGCAGCTTTCTGTAGTGAAGTTTTGTAGAACCCCAGGGAACACCAATCACATTGAAATCTATGTGAATGGTGGCACTTAGAGTTGGTGCACATGGCCTATGGGACAAAATGCAGCAGCCCTGAGTGCTGTGTTTAGTAACTGGCAAATTGGAAAAGAAAAACTATTACCTTTTTTTGTGCGCCAGCAATCCACATTTTTAACAAATAAGCATTATTTGTGTTCAAGTATTGTGATGTGCCACAATTTTAAAGAAGTGGAATGAAAAAAGAAAACAAAACTCTGAGGTGATTCATGTGGCTGTTCAGAATTTACTAGCTCTTATAACTTTCTTAATGTTTCACATTTGAGTTTATTTTTTATCTAGAAAATAGTTTGTGTCAGACAAGATATTTTATACCAGTTCCTTTCTAGATCACACTTTCTGTCCTAGGAGAAACTTTCCAGGACTCCCTTGAGTGATCTAAACTTTAATGGCCACATTCCGGAGGTGACCCTTGAGGCCTGTAGCTACTCTTATATATATTTTCCTGGAGACATGTAAGGTTCCAGAGGACCTCTTTTATATATCTTTTAAGCTATATCTAATGAAGTTACTTTTCTCCACAAATAAGTTCTCCTCAAATTTCATGCCCTGGTTTTAATCATCAGCAAATGTGCCTGACCAGTGACTTGTGAGGATTTTTTTTTATTAACATCATAATCTTATACCATTAAAAGAAATCTTGAAAACATTGGGAGTGGAGTTGGGACGAGAATGTAAAATCAGAATCATGACCCCTATTAGGAAGGATATGGAAGTGCTTCATTCCTGCTAGGCTTAGTTCAGCTGGTTAAATTGAGGTTGGTACAAGTAAGGAAAAAAAACCTCTGTCGGTGCCACAGACTGCAGCTCTGTAAGTATCTCTGCCACCAAGGATCGCTGGTGACTGGCAGACAGCTTAACTTTGAGACTAGGTCAGCTCAGCACAAAACCCTAACTCATCTTGGAAAGGCAGCCCAAAGCTATGTTCTCAAAGTAGGTCAGCAGCATCTTAAATAAATAATAAGGATGGAATATTTAAAGTTTTGAGGTCTTCCAAATCAGAAGAACCACAACAAAAAATGTCTAACAAAAATTTTGTGTGGCTTTAGAATTGCTAGAATATAATATATTCTGTAAATGAAAATAGTTGTCATGGCAGCATATGTTTTTGATACCTTAATGATGAATATTCTTTAGAGATGCATTTCTAGATGTTGTTATATGTTATTTAAAGGGCTGCCCCTGCCTTTTTAAGTGACCTGCACTGTTCTCTAACACCTGTTTTTAAGATTTTTTTATTATATGCATTCTACATAAGGGAGCATTGATTCTGATTCTGTTGTCGAATCTAGTTAGTTGCATTTTGAAAAAAATAGAAATTTGAGAGATTTATGCTCTTCTGATCACACTGTTTCTTCAACTGTATTAACTCAAACAATATCAAGCACATTATATGAAAGGCATTGTGCTAAGTATAGTGGAGGAGATCATGAATAAATGCAAAAAAATTTCTAGTTTTAAAATAATATTCTGGTAGAAGAGGAGAAGGAAGGAGAAAATTAGTATTTCTTGAGGTTCTATTATACATGCTAGGCATTAAGCTACTTCACTTACATGTTTTCATTTAATTCTAATGTGGCAACCCACTCCAGTACTATTGCCCAGAAAATCCCATGGACGGAGGAGCCTGGTAGGCTGCAGTCCATGGGGTTGCGAAGAGTCAGACATGACTGAGAGACTTTACTTTCACTTATCACTTTCATGCATTGGAAAAGGAAATGGCAGCTCAGTCCAGTGTTCTTGCCTGGAGAATCCCAGGGACCCGGGAGCCTGGTGGAGTCGCAGAGTCGGACACGACTGAAGCGACTTAGCAGCAGCAGCAGCATAGTTCTTCCAGTGATGTCCTCATATGAGGCCTTTGAGCAAGGGGTTAAGGGAGTTGCCCAAGGTCACATAGCTATTAAGGGTCAGTAGTAAGGCCAGATCTGACTCCAAACCTCTTGTTTTTAAAGTGCCCATTGAGAAGACAGCACTGTTACTGTTAAGAAGAAGGGCTAAAATTTGGGCATAGGGAGATAGATGGAAGGTTGTTTTAGGAGAGGGAAAATTTTGAAGGCCAGAAAACGTAGCCATGTTCAGCGAACATCCAGGTACTCAGGCCAGACCTGACTACATGGTTCTCAAATTTTTGGTCTCAGGAGCCCCTTATATTAAAAGCATTGAGTGCCTCAGTGAGCTTTTGTTTGTATAGGTTGTATCTATTAGTATTTACCACGTGAGAAATTAAAACAGAAATATAAAAATATTTAGCAATTTAAAAATATCAATAAACTCATACAGTTAGAACTGAACATGGAACAACAGACTGGTTCCAAATAGGAAAAGGAGTACGCCAAGACTGTATACTGTCACCCTGCTTATTTAACTTATATGCAGGGTACATCATGAGAAACGCTGGCCTGGAGGAAGCACAAGCTGGAATCAAGATTTCCAGGAGAAATATCAATAACCTCAGATATACAGATGACATCACCCTTATGGCAGAAAGTGAAGAAGAACTAAAGAGCCTCTTGATGAAAGTGAAAAAGCAGAGTGAAAAAGTTGGCTTAAAGCTCAACATTCAGAAAACTAAGATCATGGCATCTGGTCCCATCACTTCATGACGAATAGATGGGGAAACAGTGGCTGACTTTATTTTTGGGGGCTCCAAAATCACTGCAGATGGTGATTGCAGCCATGAAATTAAAAGATGCTTACTCCTTGGAAGGAAAGTTATGACCAACCTAGACAGCATATTAAAAAGCATAGACATTACTTTGCCAACAAAGATCCATCTAGTCAAGGCTATGCTTTTTCCAGTGGTCATGTATGGATGTGAGAATTGGACCATAAATAAAGCTGAGCGCTGAAGAATTGATGCTTTTGAACTGTGGTGTTGGAGAAGACTCTTGAGAGTCCCTTGGATGGCAAGGAGATCCAACCAGTCCATCCTAAGGAAATCAGTCCTGGGTGTTCACTGAAAGGACTGATGTTGAAGTTGAAACTCCAATACTTTGGCCACCTGATGTGAAGAGCTGACTCAATTGAAAAGACCCTGATGCTGGGAAAGATTGAAGGCAGGAGGAGAAGGGGACAACAGAAGATGAGATGGTTGGATGGCATCACCGACTCAATGAACATGAGTTTGGGTAAACTTCGGGAGTTGGTGATGGACAGGGAGGCCTGGTGTGCTACAGTTCATGGGGTTATGAAGAGTCAGACATGACTGAGCGACTGAACTGAACTGAACAATATGTATTAACATAAATAACATTTTTATTAAAAACAACTATATATTCCAAAACAGCAACAACAAAAATAAAGTGCCACTGTTTTATACGTGTTCAGACCTCATTATAGTCAGGCTTATAAATGATAGTTGAATTCTCACATCTCATGCGTTCAGTCTATCACAGTACTACTTATCTTTAACCTGGAAAATTCTACTGTATACCCATGAGATAATTGAGAGTGAAAAATACAAATATTTTAGTCTTATTATGAAATTACTTTTGACTTCACAGATCTCCTGAACGTTTTTTAGAAAACCCAAGGGCATTCTTTGGAGAATTATTGGACATGTTTGTGAATGGGAGCCCTATTGAAAGAGTAGGGTTAGGACTAGAAAATGAAAAGACCTTCATTGGTTGAATTTGGTCTTTAATAAGTAATAGGGAGCCACTGACCTTTTATAAACAGAAAAATGAAATAAATCAAACTGCTTTTAGAAGATTGTTATGCAAGTAATTTGTAGAGTATTGGGAAACAATTATAGTTGAACTGTAATAGGTTTTTGAGGTAATAGTTTACTGGGGGCTTCCTAGGTGGCTCAGTGGTAAAGAATCTGTCTGGCAAGCAGGGTTCAATCCTTGGGTCAGAAAGATCCCCTGGAGAAGGAAATGGCAACCTACTTCAGTATTCTTGCCTGGGAAATCCCACGGACAGAGAAGGCTGTCAGGCTATAGTCCATGGGGTCACAAAAGAGTCAGCCACAACTTAGTGATTACACAACAACAACAAATAGGTATTGGGGTAGAATATATTATTTTGTTTGTCTGATGAGGTGAACAAGAAAAAGGGGAGTCAAAATGAGCCTGGTGACTAGGAGACTAATAATTCCATTAATAAATAAAGGGAACACATAAAAAGAAGGAAGCTTGGGAAGGAAAATTGTGAATTAAGTTTTAGAATATGTAAAAAATATTTTTCATTATTTTTTATTCTGAAATAATTTAGTCATATAGAAAATTTGCCAAATTAGTACAGAAAGTTCTCATAAATCCTTCACTTAATTTCCCCTATTACTTACAATTTACATAACCATAGATATAGCTCATTTGGTAAAGAATCTGCCTGCAATGTAGGAGGCCCCAGTTTGAACCCTGGGTTGGGAAGATCCCCTGGAGAAGGGAAAGGCTACCCACTCCAGTATTCTGGCTTGGAGAATTCCATGGACAGTATAGTCCATGGGGTCGCAAAGAGTTGGACACGACTGAGCGACTTTCACTTTAATTATAGTACAGTTATCAAAATAAGGAAAGGAACATTGATACAATATTGTAAACTAAGCTACTGACCTAATTCAGATTTTACCATTCAGTTTTTCACTGTTGTTTTCCTGTCCAAGGATCCAGTCTGGGATCATTTCCTGTCCAAGGATCCAATCTGGGATCCCAGATTTAGTGGTTGTATCCCCTTTGTGTGTATGTGTGTGTGTGTGCGCGCGCGCGCGCTTCAATCTGTGACAGTTCCTCAGCCTTTCCTTGTCTTGTAAAAATTTTTAATTAAAAAAAGTTGACAGAAGGACTTCCCTTGGGGCACGGTGAATAAGAATCTGCCTGACAATGCAGGGGACACAGGTTTGGTCCCTGATCCAGGAAGAGGGCATCTAAACCCATGCACCACAACTACTGAGCCCGCATGTGCAACTACTGAACCCTGTGTGCCTAGAGCCTGTGCTCCATGAAAAGAAAAACCAGTGCAATGAGAAGCCCATGCATCTCAACAGAGTAGCCCTGCCTCACTGCAATTAGAGAAAGCTGGTGCACAGCACCGAAGACCCAGGGCAACCAAAAATAAATAAGTTAAAGTGACCTTAAAAAAAAAAAAGAAGATGCTTATATGTAGTGGGGGAGAAAAGTGTCATTTAATCTCTCTTAAAATGCATAAGAAGCTGAGAAAAACAGCATTTTTTTCCTCTGAAAAGTTGAAAAATTAGGGGGAGTGGGAGGGGAGGCTCAAGAGGGAGGGGATGTATATGTAAAATTTTATGTATATATATATATAAAATTATGACTGATTCATGTTGTACGGCAGAAAGCAACAGAACATTGTAAAGCAGTTATCTTTAAAATTAAAAAAAAAGTTGAAAAAGTATTGTAAAAATTTAGAACAATGTAAAAAGAATAAAAGGTGACAACCCTCCCCTAGAGATAACTACTATTAAGAGCTTGGTGTGTATTCTTCTAGTTTATTTTCTCTGCATGTATAGTATTATGGGATCTCTTGGGCGTACTTCTGCCACATATATTTTTCACTCAAAAACTGTTTTATTTTCACACAACATTGTTTGATGTCAACATACATCATATATATCTCATTCTTTTTTTCTTGGCTCTGTAGTATGTGGGATCTTAGTTCCCTGGCCAGGATTTGAACCTATACCCTTTGCAGTGAAAGCACAGAGCCTTAACCACTGGACCACCAGGGAAGTCCTCTCATTCTTTTTTTTAAACATTTATTTATTTGGCTGCATCAGGTCTTAGTTGTGGTGCTCAAGTCATTTGGGATCTTTCCTTGAGGCATGTGGGCTTAGTTGCTCCACACATGGGATCTTAGTTCCCCAACCAGGGATTGAACTCATGTTCCCTGCATGGCAAAGCATATTCTTCACCACTGGACCACCAGGGAAATAAATCTCAACTTAGACTCCCTCCAACTGCAAGTGACATGCTTTCCTGCCAAAGTCATAATGGAGGTATTCTAACAGGGTGATAGTGGTTTGATTTGGGTAATAACCTTATGGGTGTCTCACAGTTTATACGTTGCTTTATCTTATTTTTCCCTACACAGCACTATTTTGCTTTGTTTTGCTTTTGTACACACACACACAATAATTAAAATGAATGATTCTGAATGCTTTGTCTTTGAGATCTGCGTTTGATCAGCATGGAATACATTGGGTCTTATGGGGATCTTATGGACTTGAGCAGCTTGTGTAATTCACAAGACAGTAGTTCAGTATTAATTCTTAAAGAGTGGAGAGAAGAGCAAAGGAAGCGATTACTGACCCTGGCATTTCTTTTTAAAATAAGAATCATTAAATTATTTTTAATACTCCATATGTGGCTGTGATGCTTGAAGTAGATACATAAGAATTCCAGTTATGGTAGAGAAAGCATAAATCAGGTAGGGCAGTTTCTGGAAAACTTTGAGTAAATTAAATCAAAAGGGAGACGTATAAGTAGTCTTTGATTTTTTGTGTTTAAAAGTACACTGGCTTTTGAATAGACTTAGAGCAAAAAGGTACAGTTTTGATATGTCTAGTTATAGTATTTTGTTTTATATTTTTACCTCCCTAGGATATCTCAGAATTTTTCCTTTTTCAAATATGAAGTCTGTCTTTTTGCAGGCAGGGGAGGGTATATATTGTGTTTTTTGTTGGTCACTCTGTCTGTGCATATATACCATAGATTCAGTCACTTATTTCCAAACAGTGTAACAGGGCATATTTCCAGATACATATTTTTTTAATATAAATTTATTTCAATTGGAGGTTAATTATGATATTGTATTGGCTTTGCCATACATCAACATGAATCCACCACGGGTGTACACGTGTTCCCCATCCTGAATCCCCCTCCCACATCTCTCCCCATACCATCCCTCTGGGTCATCCCAGTGCCCCAGCCCCAAGCATCCTGTATCCTGCATCAAACCTGGACTGGTGATTTGATTCATATATGATATTATACATGTTTCAATACCATTCTCCCATATCATCCCACCCTCTCCCTCTCCCACAGAGTCCAACAGACTGTTCTATACATCTGTATCTCTTTTGCTGTTTTGCATACAGGGTTATCGTTACCATCTTTCTAAATTCCATATATATGCATTAGTATATTGTATTGGTGTTTTTCTTTCTGGCTTACTTCACTCTGTATAATAGGCTCCAGTTTCATCCACCTCATTAGAACTGATTCAAATGTATTCTTTTTAATGGCTGAGTAATACTCCATTGTGTATATGTACCACAGCTTTCTTATCCATTCATCTGCTGATGGACATCTAGGTTGCTTCCATGTCCTGGCTATTATAAACAGTACTGCGATGAACACTGGGGTACACGTGTCTCTTTCAATTCTGGTTTCCTCGGTGTGTATGCCCAGTAGTGGGATTGCTGGGTCATAAGGCAGTTCTATTCCCAGTGTTTTAAGGAATCTCCACGCTATTCTCCATAGTGGCTGTAGTAGTTTGCATTTCCACCAACAGTATGAGGGTTTCTTTTCTCCACACCCTCTCCAGCATTTATTGCTTGTAGACTTTTGGATAGCAGCCATTCTGACTGGCATGAAATGGTACCCCATTGTGGTTTTGATTTGCATTTCTCTGATAATGAGTGATGTTGAACATCTTTTCATGTGTTTGTTAGCTACCAGATACATATTTTGATAAAGGGATAGAACATTAGAAATTTCAGTTCAGTTCAGTTCAGTCGCTCAGTCATGTCCGACTCTTTGCAACCCCATGAACTGCAACATGCCAGGCCTCCCTGTCCATCACCAACTCCTGGAGCCTGCAGTTTTAGCATCAGTCCTTCCAGTGAACACTCAGGACTGATCTCCTTTAGGATGGACTGGTTGGATCTCCTTGAAGTCTAAGGGACTCTCAAGACCCTCCTAAAAATTCTAGGATGTGTATATCTCACCAAAGCACTTGTGTCATTTTTAGTAGTAACTAATGATTGATGTGACTGTTAAGAATGTTTGATGTACCATCAGCTGCCTCTTTTCTATAATAAGTGAGCTTTCCTATAATGTCAGGTTTAAATAGACAACTTAAGAACCTGGCTTTTGCAGGAGTTCTCTTATTAGATTTTATCTTTCTCATCCTTAGCTCTAACTTCCAACAGGAGGTAGAATCAGGGCACAAAAATTTAAGAACGTGATAATGAGTATTTTTCTATACTATTTTAAAGGGATTTGAAAGAACAGTCTAACATTTGAAATTTGAATGCTATTCAAGGCTATTCCAAGTAAAATATGGTTTGGGGTTTTTTGTTAGTAAAATTAATTTTGTATGATTTACTCACATATGCATTACTCTGTAAAATATATACATGCAAACCATTAACAGTTTTTAAAAATCTCAATTAGAGACTTTTTTTCCTTTTTAAAATTATTTTTAAATTAAAGTATAGTTGATTTACAATGTTAATTACTGCTATGCAGCAAAGTGTTTCAGTTACACATGTATATATACATGTACACTCACACACATTCTTATGTATATTTTCTTTTCCATTATGGTTTATCATAGGAATATTGAATATAGTTCTCTGTGGTATATAGTAGGGCCTTGTTGTTTATCCATTCTATATTTAAAAGCTTACATCTGCTAACCCCAGCCTCTCATTCCACCCCTCCTCCAGCTATGTGTGTGATTCTGTTTCAGTTTCATAAGACACTGTCATTTTTCACTTAACTAGTTTTCTAGTTAAAATAAGGGCCAAGAAGTTCCATTTATTCATTTACACTAATGTTTAGAAAACACAACGTGATGAATCTTTTTAAAAGCAATCTCCTAAAAGTCTAAATTAGAAAATCGTTAAATAAAGCAGTCATTGAGGGTTCAGGATGGGGAGCACGGGTATACCTGTGGCGGATTCATTTCGATGTTTGGCAAAACTAATACAATTATGTAAAGTTTAAAAATAAAATTAAAAAAAAATAAAATTAAATAAAATTAAAAAAAAAATAAAATAAAATGAGGCTATGGGGAATTCCCTGGCGGTCCAGTGGTAAGGACTCTGTGCTTCCACTTTTGGGGCCCCAAGTTTGATCCGTGGTTGGGGAACTGATTCCTCAAGCCACTTGGAGAGGGAAAAAGAGATTTTGCCCAAGATCATGTGGCAAATAAGTGATGGTACTTGGACTTAAACTTCAGAGCCTTGCTTTTTTAACACTATCACTGACATCTTCCACTTTATCGTTGAACTATACTGGGACCAAAGAAGTTGCTAACTCTGTTAGTTAATTCCTGTTAGGAAGAGAAGCACAGCACAAGCTGTGGGGAAGAAACAACAAAAACAAAAAGGAAAGTACCGAGTTACACTGGAAGGGACTAGAAAACTTGGAAGGAGACCTGAGTTTGCACTTGGCTTGGTTACTTAGCTCATGTATCAGATTCTTAGGAAAGAAAGAAATTCTTAGGAAATCTAATCATGTATTAGATTCTTTTCCCTACCACATCCTCTTTCTTGTTTGTCTCTGTTAGAGCACTAAACTCATTGCAATGATGCTAAGATGCCCATCTTTTTCATTTTAACATTTCTAAAATCTGGATGTGCCTTGTAATTGATGTGTCTTAAAATTAATCAGCAACATTTCTGCTTAATTATTGATACATAAGGATGTGATTTACCATTGACAGCATCTTAGATTTGATGAATGCAATATTTGTTTACGTGTGTTCCCATGAAATTGTTCACACCATCCCCACAGTTTTCAAATACAGAGTATATACAATGATTTTCTAATTTCTAGTATCATCCTCTTTTAAGCTCTAGCCTTGTATGTTGAATAAATTTTTCTTTGATATCACTGGGATCACAGATTTGGTGTATCTACTTTCCAGATCAACATCATCTAGTATATTCCCACATCTCAGTAACTGGTATCTACACCTGTAGAAGGCCTACTGCCAGGGTCTGAATCCCAGTACCATACTATACTAGTTCTGTGAGCACATAGTGAACCATGTCACTTTTATTCTTTGTTTGTAAAATGGGAAGCATAATAACACCTACCTGACAGGATTATTAAGATGATAAAACATTGAGTAAATATTAGCTGCTGCTTGTTTTCATCATGTATATTTGTGACTTTTCTCTTTCCTCTATACACGTAATTCATCATCAATCCTGTCATAAGTAGTGTTTTCACAATATCCCAAATTCATCCTCTTTTATCTCCCTGTTCTCTGGTCCAAGCCCCTATTATTGCCTGTAGCAATTAATTTTGTAGCTTCCCCTTTTTCCCATCTCTGATCCATTCAGTACATAGTCAGAGCCATCTTTTAAATCAGATTATGCCACTTCTTAAAACCCCTCCCAACACACTTGGTATAAAGCCCCCAATCCTTAATATGATTGTATATTGTTCTCAGTTTTCTGCCTGGCCTCTGCCTGCTCTTTCAACCTCATCTTATGCTGCTGTGCCTGACAGTATCAGTTCTGCCAAAACTAACTTCTACTCATCCCTTTAGATTCAAGCTGAAATGTCACTTTCTCAAAGACATTCCCTAACTGATTGCCTAACTAAATTAGGTTCTTCAGTCCTAATTTACAGTCTTTTATATTGAATTTATTCCTTTCATAGTTGGTGGTGGTCATTTCCTTCCCAACTGAAGGTAAATTACTTCCCCACAGTCATAGCGTTAGTTATGGTAGGAGTGGAATGCCAGCCTAGGACTGACCAACTACAACTGTGCCATTTCCATGATCTTTTGCTTCCTTGAAAGCAGAAAAGAGCATATGAATCAATGTGCTAGGCTTTAAGATATGGCCCAGCTGCTCTTCTTTCTTTCCATTTAACCTTCATGTTGTTCCTTAAATATCCATCTGTCCGTGAGCCTTCACTCTCCCAAATTAGATTATAAACTGGTTGAAGTAGGATCTGTTTTTTTTTTAAATCTATATTATACACCTAGTACCTATATAAGTACTAGGTGTATAATATTGATTTGAGGGAAAAAAAAATCCTAAGTTACACTGCATACAATAGATACTCAAAAATATTTTGTATTAGGGATGGTAAAGAAAAAACAGTATTTTAAGTCATTTAATTTTTTTAAATTTGGAGCTGTCTCATGAAGGAATTTAATATCTTATTCCATATTCTTCTATCCGTCAGTGACATAGTACATTTTATGTGTCCATATTTTGAATAGAACTGCCTAAAATGATATTTAAATGAATTGTTTGTGTCTTCATGGATTATTGCACTTGTTTCACTGGAAAAGAATTAATCTGAACTATTTTTGTTTTGCTTCAGGAGTTAAGTGATCTACAACGTGACCCACCTGCTCACTGTTCAGCTGGACCTGTGGGAGATGACTGTAAGCTTTACTCTCTTGCTAGGATTTTGGTACCATTAATAGTACAGGTTTGAACTCTTATTAATGACTCCAAAACTCCTTTGTTTGTTTCAGTGTTCCACTGGCAAGCAACTATTATGGGGCCTGTAAGTATGATTCATATATGTGAAATTAATCCCTTCAACCATCCTTCATTCTTACCATTTCATCTTTGATCAGATGTTTGTGGCTAGGGTTGAATTTTCTTGTACTCTGAGTCACTCAGAAAGCAAAATATGAGAAAAGGATTTATGATGATTTTCTAGTGCCCTGGTGGCAAATACTTGCTTGGAACACATTTACAGTGCTTTACCAAATCCCTGATCTTTATGCATAGTTTGCAACCAGGCTTCGTGTTTGCTTTATCTTTCTTTAAATACAGAAAGTTGTTTGGAACTAAGCGTAGTTACTCTCAACCTTTTAGTAGGTTAGATATAAGTCTAATTAACCCAATAATGGAATTCCTATAAGTAACAAGCAGTAAGTTTCACTGCAGTGTTTCATCACTGTGTGAGAGATCAGATACAATTTTGCAGTGGCTCTGTTGGCATCTCATGAGCTTGCCTCTTGTTGCGTTGTCCTGAATTCAAAATCACCTGCTGTTCTGTACCTGGCTTCTCATTATACTTATTGCCTTTGTTAAGCTTATTTCTTTCTACACCTGAGAAGCAGTTGTGACTTTTCTTTTTGTGGGCAAAAATCTGATTGTGTGAGAATGGGCACTGACACCTCAGGTCTGCTTCTAGATAAGAGTATGTTAGTAACATGTTTCCATGAGCATCATTCTGTCCTCCCTCCTTTGAAAGAGCTTTATCCAGGAAGCCATAGAGTTTTTAATCATAATTGCCTCATGCTAAGCTTTTAAAACATACACCAGTTACTGAATTTTCAGAGCAGGAGTCCTGGGCAAATGTTTAAAATAACTAAATTGTTACATTAAGTTCTTTTTTTAAAGGGTGAAGTGCATCATATTTATTTAACTACTTTGATAGGAATCTTTTTTCATTGCTTACCAAGAACTTTCAAAACATCACCTCTCACCCTTATGAATTATAGCCCTCCACAAATATTTTGCAGGTGAATCACATGTAGCAATTTATGTTACTCATACCCCCCTTTATTTTAGTAATGTAAATATGCCACTGTATAGTATAATTGAGTATCTAAGAAGATCATATCTGTTGATTGTAATTAACTTATATTTTCTACATTCCTTATAATTTTTGCTAAACTAGAATTAAACAATGTATATAGTAAGAATAATTATACAGTATGGTCCTCTAATATCTATGTAGAAACTTAAGTAGGAAGTAATGATAGCCTTCTATTCTTACCAACATGTTGACAGAGTATAACATGATACATTTAATTAAAATAAATGAATTAAAATAGAATTTAAAGGTATTTTTGCTACTTTTTTCCCCTTTCCCCCTTTTTTAAATCATCCTTTTTTTTTTTCTTGCTTGTAACATAGTATTTCCTAATTGCTATAAAGGCATATGGCCAAATTTAAATTCCTCTTATAAAGTTGATTCCTAATTTGATAATTCTATGAAACTGAATTTCTCTAGTTTCATTAGTGGCTTTTTCACATTTTCCACATTATTTTGTAAACTGTTACTAAGTGAAGATTTGAGGTTTAAATTATGTAAAAGTGTCACTTAGCCTTTTCTTTTCATAAATTGGTCATTTCAATTTATCTCTATTCTTGCCCCTTTAAGGGAAGAGGCATGAAAACTTAGGTTTTATAATTAAGAAGAAATATACTAGCCTCAACCCTTTTCTTTGATATTGATTACTGCTGTGAATCATCATTCTTTTCTCACAAAGTCTTGTGTGTATACTTATCTTTAACAACCTGTACTCATAAACAGGTTTATTTGGGCAAGTCACACCACTCTACTGTGTGTGTCCTATTTTTGTTTTGTTTTAAACTATGATTTTGGCATGATTGCTGGAAAATCCTCCTTCATGCCTACAAAGAGAAACCTGTTTTCAAGGTAAATGATTTGAACTTAAGACAAAAGGATGGCTTTTTTTTCCAAACCATTGTATTTGGAGGGAATCATCTTGGATTACTAATAAATACAGCAGTCAGACACTGATGTAATTATTTTGTAATTTCAGCCTGATAGCGCATATCAAGGTGGAGTCTTCTTTCTCACTGTACATTTTCCGACAGACTATCCTTTTAAACCACCAAAGGTATTTTTATTTTTATCATTGATGTCACCTCTATGTCAGGGAATTTACTCTCTATCCAGAGATATTTTCATGATGTCAAAAGACTGTGGGTGGGTTGGCGTGTCCAAACTTTTACATAAAGCCACTGAATCTAAAATATGTTTCCTCATCAAATATTTTACTATGTCTGTAAACAAAAAGCAGTATCTGTTAGGTTAGAAATTAGCTTCCCTAACCTGTCTTACCTTCCTCATTACATATGTGTAGTTTGGAAGTTTTTATGGTCAAGAATTAGACTTTTCCATTCCGGGGATTTTCTTTCCAAGGCTGATCCTTCTTTCTCAATTTTTAAGTATTCAACCAACATTTATCGAGCACCTACCATATTCTGTTGCACTGGGGAATACAAAATATAATAAATAAGATACAGTCCTTTTATTATATTTAGTATAGGAAAGATTAAGGGCTTCGGTAGCTAGCTAAGCTGGTAAAGAATCTGCCTGCAATACAAGAGACCCCGGTTTGCTTCCTGGGCTGGGAAGTTCCCCTGGAGAATGGATAGGCTACCCACTCCAGTATTCTTGGGCTTCCCTGGTGGCTCTGTGGTAAAGAATCCACCTGCAATGTAGGAGACATGGGTTTGATCCCTGGGTTGGGAAGATCCCCTAGAGGAGGGCATGGGAACCCACTCAAGTATTTTTGCCTAGAGAATCACCAGAGACAAAGAAGCCTGAAGAGCTGCAGTTCATGGGGTCACAAAGAATTGGACACAACTGAGCAACTAAGCACAAAAATAGGAAAGATTAAAACACATTCTTATTAAATTTAGCTTAGCTCTAAAGAGGAAACCAACAAATGATGGGGTGTCAGTGAGGGAGCGAATCATTAACAAATTCTGTCACTCATGAGATAATTACTTTAGATTTTTAAAAACATCGATTATATATGAAATGATACAACAATTCTTGTGAAAGATTGGAATTCTTGGTAGATTTCTTAGCACAGGTAATAAGCTGGGGCCCCTTAACTTTCCTCCAGAATAGGGTCAGCATTCTATTTCTAGGCTCAGGTGTCAATTGATCATTAAATTAAGGAAAGGGTCGCTTTGAGGGGTGATGAAAGCCATGGTTAATTATCTCAGGTGTTACTCACCTAGTCACACCAGCTATTACAGACTTATTTATTACAATTTCTAAAATACTTCTCAATTGCTTGGTGTTAGGAAGAGCAGGAAACTGAATTTATTTGCTTTCATATTATCAGTAGCTAAAACTACATTCGGATAAAGTAGATGCTCATCCAGTTTGTGTTGAATACATTTCTCCTCTAAGGTCATATGAAATTGAGGACATTTTACCCTAGAATAAATAGGTTCTGTTTGCTTTCATAGTTCCTGGATTATCAACAATTTTGTTTTGTTTTATGTTTAGATTGCTTTCACAACAAAAATTTACCATCCAAACATAAACAGTAATGGAAGTATTTGTCTTGATATCCTGAGGTCACAGTGGTCACCAGCTCTGACTGTGTCAAAAGGTAATTTCATTTATCAGATTTAAAACAGTTAATAACAGTGAGACAGAAAAAATACAGCAAAAAGGTCTTAGGGACCAAAGTTTGAAACAAAAACCCAATTGACTGTTTTCTTCTGCTTTGCTTTTGCTTTCCTTTCATAGCTTTTATATTACTCATGCTTAGGGGTGTTGATGGGCTGATCTAAATGATGAAATGAGAGAAATTTAAAACGGTAGAACTAGAAATTTGGGGATAAGCCTGTTGACATTTCATTCCTTTAGTTTGGGCTTTATCTTTAAAAACAGACAGGGACACAGAAAGAGATACACACACAGAAGTAAAAATAAGATTTTAGGACCAGTTGTCCTGTTCATTAAATGGAATTATTTATTGACATAATAAAGTTTTACCTCTCTTTTACTTCATCTAAGAAGTAATGCCAAACTAGGCAGATAAAATAAATGATTTAAAAAGACAGGAATTTGCTTTCAGTCCAATGGGTAGGACTCTAGACTTTCACTGCCAAGGGCCCCAGGTTCAATCTCTGATCTGGGAACAAGTCTCATGGTATGGCCAGAAAAAAAAAAAAAAAAGACATACTTACACTTTAGAATAATGCAGTACATATAGCATGTTAGTCTAAACTTTAGGCAATCAATAGCATCATTGTAAGGACTGATAAATACTCCATACAGATTCTCAACTTTCACAGTTATATAGCATTATTCTTTGAGATGTGTATATAGGGCATCTGAAGCTGTTTGTTTCATTCACTAATGCTGTTTGCTTTGCCACCCTCTTGTCTTGTCTCTTAACAGAAGAGAGCCTTAGTTACTATTTTGATATAGAAACATCTGCCCCGCAAAGTAACTTGGTAGTTTTCCCTTTTTATAAAATTTAAGGAAACTATTTCTCTTGAAGAATTTAGAGGAAGAATTGATGATCATTAAAAAAAATTTTAAATAAATGCTACCTGATTACATAACTTGTGTAAAAATTGGTAAGCTTTATAGGAAACAGTGTCTACAGCCATGATTATTTCAAGTATTAGATAAGTAACAGCCCTTCAGATCAGTTAGTTATTTATGAATGGCATTTTTTCTGACCTAAAATGTCCCTATAAAATGTTTGTGTAGATGCTAGTGTTTTTTTTTTTTTATTTTATTTTTAAACTTTACAAAATTGTATTAGTTATGCCAAATATCATAATGAATCCGCCACAGGTATACATGTGTTCCCCATCCTGAACCCTCCTTCCTCCTCCCTCCCCATACCATCCCTCTGGGTCGTCCCAGTGCACTAGCCCCAAGCATCCAGTATCGTGATGCTAGTGTTTTTAAAAAAATCTTTCACATAACTGTTACATACTAGATATAGGAAAGATAACTGTCATTAGGTTATTCAGATTAATAAACTTTCCTGGAATAGTATCACAAAATGAAATTCAGTTAGCTTATGCAGGAGGAGAAGGGGATGACAGAGGATCAGATGGTTGGATGGCATCACCGACTGAATGGACGTGAGTTTGAGCAAGCTCCAGGAGTTGGTAAAGGACAGAGAAGCCTGGTGTGCTGCAGTCCATGGAGTGGCAAAGGGTTGGACACAACTGTACAACTGAACTGACTGAACTATGCAGCTAAATAATTACAAGAGAAAGTGCAGACTGTCAGGTGTTAAATACTTACCTTCTGATACTGGTAGCTTTTTATAAAAAACAATTCATTTTGTCGACTTCTAGAAACTTAAAAAAAATTGTTGGAGTATATTTGCTTTACAATATTGTGTTAGTTTCTGCTGTACAGCAAAGTGAATCAACTTTACATATATATATATATATATCCCCTATTTTTTGGGTTGCCTTCTCATTTAGGTCACCGTAGAGCATTGAGTAGAATTCCCCGTGCTGTACAGTCGATTCTCATTAGTTAGCTTAGAAGCTGTCCTTTAAGAACAGTTTCACATAACCTTAGTTTCCTCATATGTCGAATAAGAAATTATAATAGTATTACCACATATGGTCACTATGCAACTAGCACATAGTAAAGCACTCAGTTCAGTTCAGTCGCTCAGTCATGTCCGACTCTTTGCAACCCTATGGACTACAGCACGCCAGGCCTCCCTGTCCATCACCAACTCCCGGAGTTTACCCAAATTCATGTCCATTGAGATGGTGATGCCGTCCAACCATCTCATCCTCTGTCGTCCCCTTCTCCTCCTGCCTTCAATCTTTCCCAGCATCAGTGTCTTTTCCAGTGAGTCAGCTCTTTGCATCAGGTGGCCAAAGTATTGGAGTTTCAGCTTCAACATCAGTCCTTCCAGTGAACACTCAGGACTGATCTCCTTTAGGATGGACTGGTTGGATCTCCCTGCAGTCCAAGGGACTCTCAAGAATCTTCTCCAACACCACAATTCAAAAGCATCAATTCTGCACTCAGCTTTCTTTATAGTCCAACTGCCATAGATGACTACTGGAAAAACCATAACCTTGACTAGATGGACCTTTGTTGACAAAATAATGTCTCTGCTTTTTAATATTCTGTCTAGGTTGGTCATAACTTTGCTTCCAAGGAGTAAGTGTCTTTTAATTTCATAGCTGCAGTCACCAACTGCAGTGATTTTGGAGCCCCCAAAAATAGTCCGCCACTGTTTCCCCATCTGTTTGCCATGAAGTGATGGGACCAGATGCCATGATCTTAGTTTTCTGAATGTTGAGCTTTAAGCCAACTTTTTCATTCTCCTCTTTCACTTTCATCAAAAGGCTCTTTAGTTCTTCTTTGCTTTCTGCCATAAGGTTGGTGTCATCTGCATATCTGAGGTTATTGATATTTCTCCCATAATCTTGATTCCAGCTTGTGTTTCATCCAGCCCAGCGTTTCTCATGATGTTCTCTGCATATAAGTTAAATAAACAGGGTAACAATATACAGCCTTGATGTACTCCTTTTCCTATTTGGAACCAGTCTGTTGTTCCATGTCCAGCTCTAACTGTTGCTTCCTGCCCTTCATATAGATTTCCCAAGAGGCAGGTCAAGTGGTCTGGTATTCCCATCTCTTTCAGAATTTTCCAGTTTATTGTGATCCACACAGTCAAAAGCTTTGGAATAGTCAATAAAGAGAAATAGATGTTTTTCTGGAACTCTCTTGCTTTTTTGATGATCCAATGGATGTTGGCAATTTGATCTGTGGTTCTTCTGCCTTTTCAAAATCCAGCTTGAACATCTGGAAGTTCACGGTTCATGTATTGCTGAAGCCTGGCTTGGAGAATTTTGAGCATTACTTTACTAGCATGTGAGATGAGTGCAATTGTGTGGTAGTTTAAGCATTCTTTGGCATTGCCTTTCTTTGGGATTGGAATGAAAACCGACCTTTTCCAATCCTGTGGCCTCAAATGAACGTTAACTATATTTACCTTTTCCCTTAAAACATTTGTTTTGTATGCATAATAGTGAAATCAGGGTACAGGGCTCTTGGTAGCAGGAGGGAGGAGATGAGGAACCTCCTTCTTGCTTAGTTTATAAAGTAGCGTGTATTTTCCTTATATGTGTTCATTTTTCACTTTTTAATATTTTAAATGTTTTATTTCACTTTTTATCATGAGTTAAGTTTGGAAATTTTCTGGAGACATGAGCCCAGATAATTTACCCTGTTTGTTTAATATACAGACTTAAAATTTCTTTGGGTAGATGGAAGATAAAAGAGGAATGAAATGTTAGTTTTTCTTAGCCCTTATTGCCCCCTTTCCAGGTCATTTAAGGATCACCTCTGCCTTATAAATTCACCTTTGGATGTGTAACAGTAGAAAAAGATAAATGAACATAGTAGAGGAAGGTGAAGATGGAAGATTGTTCCAAAGACTCCATGTATCCCCTTGGAAGTGGTGGCATGGAAGCAGACAATGAGGAACCAGAGTCCTTGATCCCTTCTTTTTCAGATACTTAGTTTTTTTGTTGGTTTGTTTTTGCTTTTTAAAATATAGCTATTTGCATTAGTACTTGGATTCAACATGGCAAGAAACAACTACTATATTTTTTCAATTTTAATTTACATTGTAAAATATACAAGTTATGTAATGATAGCTGTGCATATTATTTTTAAATGCATTTGATACAAATACTGTACATGTAATAAAAAATTTCATTGAAAATAATTTACAAATCTTCCCTCTTTAGCTCTAAGCCCGAATAAAAAGTGCATGAGCTCAGTCTCCCAAAATAGTTTGAACTATTAACTATAATTTGATTGTTTTACCTTGAATTGATTAGAACACAGATTTTTTTGCATTAAAATAGAATAAAAAGTGGACAGTTTTCTTGTTAAAGTAAAAAAGTATCTCTAAGAAACATCTGAGGTTAGGATGCTATACTAATATTTTCCAACTGTGTATTTGGAGTCTGTATGTTTTAATCTCAAATGTAATTTATGTGTTCATTTTGCTTTTTTTCTTTGTAAGTTTATTGTCTATTCATTAAAATTATTTTTACATATGTACTTTTGTATAAAGTAGAAAACTCATTACCTAATATGGTGTTCTCTTTTAAATCTAGTTTTATTGTCCATATGTTCTCTGCTTTGTGACCCTAATCCAGATGATCCCTTAGTACCAGATATTGCTCAAATCTATAAATCAGACAAAGAAAAGTAAGTGTTTGCTTACATTGGTTTCTATGCATTTCTATGTAGTCTGCCAAAACATAAGTATTATCAGTGTATTTAAGTACATTTAGTTACGCTTAGTATTTTTGTTGTTTATCTTTCCAAAGGAGTAAATCTTTCTTTTTAAACTGTTACTCTTTTTACAAAAAATCTCACCCCTTCCCACTTATTGTTTCATCCTTTACTGTTTAATAGTACTTATTTTGCTTTTGCATAATATGCATGTTTTTTGATAGTAACTGTCAAGCTATATGTAATTCTAAGTAGTAAATCTAAAATTTAAGAAGTTGGTAATTGGAAAGTACTGAATATCATATTCCTTACTTTCTCCAGGAAGAGAAGTTATCCCTAACTACCCCTAAACTGACCTACATCTTGCTGGTACCATTGATTCATTTGCATTTTACAGATAATGACCATTCAGGGTTGGCTTTTATAGATTTGTATTAGAAATTGACTTCTTTATTTTGTTATTTATGACTTCTTTATTTTGTTATTTATAACTTAGGTACATTTTCATATAGGTTGTAAAGAGATCTGTTAGTTTAAGAAATCCCTTATGTTTTCTGTTTTATTTATGTATGAACCAAAGTCACATTGACCCAATAATTGGTATATGTATGATTATTGTGATTAAATGTAAAAAGTTAGACAGTTTTACATTGACAGATCTTCTAAAACATTTAATTTGTATGTTTTTACTGTATCCCTTTTGTATATCTACAGATACAACAGACACGCAAGAGAATGGACTCAGAAATATGCAATGTAAAATCAAAAAAAATTTCATATATACTAGAGTACTGTAAAATCTAGGTTTTTTTCAACATTAGCAGTAAACTGAGCACTGTTTACTGTTTCATTGTACCATGAAATCCTGATTTTTACCCATTTTAAATGTATTTCTGAAGCAAGACAAAACAAACTTCCAAAAATATTCTTGAGACTGTGATGAGAGCATTTATCATTTTGTATGCATTGAGAAAGACATTTATTATGGTTTTTAAGATACGTGGACATCTGCATCTTCAGCTTATAAGATCTACAATGCATCTGAAAAGCAACCAAATTATTTTTTGCTGAAACTAGATGTTTTTACATGAAAAATACTGTATGTGTTATCTAAGATGTTGTCAGTTTTATAAATCTGTATTCAGATTTCATTCTTTGTTAGCTCACTTTATAATTTGTATTTTTTTACTGTATAGACTAAATATATTCTATTTACATGTATGTCAACTTGTTACTTTTTTCCTGTGAACAGTATTGAAAAAACCCAACATCTGATAATGAAATGAATTAACTGTCTCCCTTGTCTTGGGGTATTCTGTAGATTGATTGCAGATTTCTTAAACCTGAAATGATCTTTACACTGTAATTCTCAGTATACTGATTATGGAAAAATGTTTTGATTTTGTTATACTTGACTTAACTTTATTACAATGTGAATTAATTGCACTGCTAAGTAGAAAGATGTATAACTTTTATTTGTTGCTATTCACATCTGAATTTTTTTCTGTATAGGCAATATTATATTGACACCTTTTACAGATCTAAATGTAGCTTTTTCCATTTAAATAAAATGCTTTTTCTACTATTTGTCTTGATTACTTTGAAAGATAAAAATTTGCCTTATCTACAAGTAAGGATCAATACTCTATATAAAATTTTGCATGAAAATTAATTCCAAATTGTAAGGATGAAGTCTGTTGTACTTGGCATTGAGTGCGTGCTTAGTCTCTCAGTTGTGTCCAACTTAAGCACAATTAATTATATAAATTTTGCTTTAGATTTGTATCTGTCTACTAAATTGTCAATCTAAAGGATGATATACATTAGTCCTTTGTTATAGAATAGAATTTAGAATATGTTGGGGTTTGTCTTGGATCACATATAAAATGAATTATTTTCTAGAGTACTGAGATGAATATAAGGCAGTGTCACCCACATTGAAGAAAAAGTCTTTATAGACTTAAAGAGTAATTAGGTTAATTCATTAAAATACCCCTCTAGATGTAACTAGCATTGTATTTCTTAACATTTTAAAATCTAGAATTTCAAAAACAGAATTTTAGTGCTATCACAGTTTGAAAGAGGACATCCATGTTTTAACCATAGAAATTATAAAGAAAATTCTAAAATGACACTTTTCCTCTGTTTTATAATTTGTCAGTTTAAAGTGACTTAAATGAGCAGATTATCTTTGCAGATTAAAAAAAAAAAAAAACTAGAAAATCCTGATGGTCTTAGAAAAAAAATACATCTCTAATTATTAGCATGTTTACCAAACTTGAGTGTCATTTTTAAGAAGAGTTGTAGGTCTTCTGATTATTGCAGTAGCTGTATAAGTATCCAAAAAATCTGTAATGGGTATAGTCATTAGCAAAGATTTTAAATCACTGAAGTATTTTACCATGTTTCATTATTATTAAGCACAAAATAACCCAGTGTTAGAAAATGTGTTTTACAAATGAATGTAAAATAAATAAATGAATTGTGAAATGGATGTTTAAGAAAATACAGGTTTAAAAAGTAACTATATTAAGTGATGTCTTAAAACAGCCTTATCATGAAAAACACTACTTTACTATGTTATTATAAGCTATGTTGGCCCAGAATTTGAACCCTCAACATCATTAGATTTAAGTATTTAGTATATTTTGATAATAAAGGGTTTTGTTCCATGAATATCTTTCACTTTTTAAAAACCTTTTATTTGTGTGACATTTATTTTTGGAAGTGTCTTTTTTTCTGTATTAAAGTTTTGAAGCTTGCCTAACTCTTGTTTGCCTTTGCTTACATATGGAATGTACAGCCACTCTCTTGAGGAGTGAGCACAGATTCTCATCATTAATTAAAAGTCAGAAGCAGCATAATGATCAGTCAGATCACTATTTTGGGTTTATTGATGTGTTTAATTCTAAAAAAGAGTATGTTAGTACCTAACTAAATCTGAAGACAAGGACCTTCTTCCATAGATTAGCCATTAATTTAAGGACCTCTTGGGAATGAGGAAAATGGGTAGTCTTTTGAATCCCACCTTTTAAGGTCCTCAGTGCTTTGAGACAGTTAGAAACCGTATTGAAATTGGATTCTGGACACTGACAACTGCCATATACAATAAATCCATGATTTATTGTATATTTATCAGGCTATGCAGGATAACCTAACCCTTATCCCCCAACTATCTCAAAAGCATACGATTCCTGAACAAGCTTTACATATGCCTGTGTGAACCATATATGATTATTCATTTTTGCTACCCCTCCATGAATTCTGTTAGGGGAATTTTTAAAGTTACTTAGTCAATTTCGAAAGAATCAAAATGGGTTAGGTGAGAAACAAACAGCACAAGCGTAACTTGTGCTGAGTTAGTATTCAAAAGAGTAACTTTTTAAAAAATGATAAAAACATGACCATATGTAGTTTTTCATTTCCTTTATTGTTTTATCACAATGACCTGCTTGGTACATGATTCAGTCATTGATGTGTTACAGAATCCTGCTCTGTCACAGTTGTGTATTTTTAATGTGGGAAGATTAGGGAAATTTATTTTCCTCTTGGATTAAGAGAGATTCTTGGTGAAGCTATTGAAGTGACTATTAATATAATAAAATAATGACAAATCCAGATTTTAAAAGTTTATTTCCATCACTCTATCAACTGTTAACTATGACTTCCAAAAATTTTTCCTAAAGCAGAAGTTTAATTGCAGTTTAATGGCCCTAAAATGTGATGCCGACTATTTGTGACAGTTCTCATTTTTTATAGTACTTCTCTGACTGCTCTGACAGTTGTGTTGTACAGACAAGATAGCAGGTAGAGATTCATCTGATTTCACTAATAGAAATTCCTATGTATAGATTGCTGCTGCTGCTGCTGCTTAATCTCTCAGTCATATGTGACTCTGCGACCTTATGGACTGTAGCCCACGAGGCTCCTCTGTCCATGGGTTCTCTAGGTAAGAATACTGGAGTGCATTGCTATTCCCTTCTCTAGGGGATCTTCCTGACAGCTCTCCTGCATTGCAGGCAGATTCTTTACCATCTGAGCCACTAAGGAAGCCCGTAACTAGTCATTTCTAAAAATTTTTTTTTGTATTAAGATCTGCAGACTCCTAAACTTTATATTGATACACTTTGACCAGTAATTTTTTCATTAATAGTAATAATTTTGTAGTAGAATTAGTAGAAAATTTGTGGACAGCTGACATTTTTGGTTCTAGAAATAATTTGTGATGCAATAGTGTCTGGGTGATAACCTAAAATAGTGTTCTATCACTTATTTGTATCATGTTACATTTAAATTTCTGCTCTCATTATGTAAGAATGTGGTTTTATATTAATAGGAAGAGGGAATATTCACCTAAAAGTTCTAGCAGTTGAAGGCATTTTCATATAATAGGATACATTTATTTAAAAACTTACTTTCAGCACTCTCTTAGGTTCTGTGGTTGCAGAGGGAGGGGCATGCCTTTCTCACCCCAGGAGGAAGTTGTTTTTATTATGCTGTCATGTGTCCAAGTTCTGAGCTATGCTTTCCTCATATCTTTTGCTTGCTTTTGTTGAAATCTTTTTAGTGCAAAATAACACTATGAGTAGTGTGTACAGTATTTTATTGTAAACTCTTAATATACATTTTGGGGAACAGTTGTGATACTATTTGTGTAAGCACTTCCAATACACTCGTCTTGGTCCCATGACCATCCACACATTCAATGTGCCAATAGAAGAATTCACAAGATGAAGCATATGTTCATACTCACAGCTAAGATTTGTTGATTTGTTTCAGCAACACAGAAGAGGTATGCAGCTACATCTGTAAGGGGAAAAGACAGATCAGAGTCTAGAGGAAACCGTGAAGCTCCCTCTGAAGGGGCCACACAGAGTGGAGTCTTCCTCCAGCAGTGAATGCAGGAACATGGGCACAGTGTTCAGGGGCTTTACTGGGAACTAAACCATGTAGGCATACGTGGCCCACCAAAATTCTAGGCTCCCAGAAGGTAAGCAGGTGTTCACTGAAATGATGCCAGCACAGCAGATACAACCTCACAGTGCATAGGAAGAGTTTCAAAAGCTAGATGCCGGCTGAGGGCCAACCTGGTGCACCATTTGTTGACAAGACTGTTCTTTCTTCTTGAAAGGTCAAGTTTGTTAATTGTGCTTATGATATTTGTTTGTTCTCACAGCCATTATGGGTGATGTGTGCGTTTTCCCCCTCTTTTAAAAAAATATTTATTTGGCTGCATCACGTTTTGGTTTCTTCTCTCTAGTTGTGGAGTGAAGGCTTAGTTGTCCCGTGCAAGGTGGGATCTTAGTTCATCTACCAGGGACCAGGGATTGAACCCACGTCCCCCGAATTAGAAGGCAGATTCTTAACCAGGGAAGTCCCAAGTTTCCCCTTTATGATTGTGAAATTGTCTATTTTTTAGTTTATATTTGCTGTAAAGATTTTGAAGTCATGTTGTTGGAAACACACACACACACTACACTCATAGGTGAAATCATGATATTTTACTAGCAGAGTGATCCTTTTCTCATTAAGAAATGTGTTTATCTCTAATAATGCTTTTAGCTTAAAGTCTACTTTAATATTAATACAGCTTTCTTTTTGGTTAGTATTGTAGTGTATCTCTATGTTATTTAATTTTGGGCCTTTCTGTGTCTTTTTAAAAAACGTGTGTCTCCTGTACTAAATATAGTTTTGTTTTCTCTGATTTGGTTTTTAATCCAACATGACAATTTTATTTATTTATTTTATTCATTCATTTGGCTGCACCAGGTCTTAGTTGCAGCATGTGGGATCTAGTTCCCTGACCAGGGATCGAACCTGGGCCCCCTGCATTGGGAGCTGAGAGTCTTAACCACTGGACCAGCAGGGAAGTCCCCAACATGACAATTTTAATATTTTAATTGAAATATTTAGTCCTTTGCATTTGATGGAATTACTGATATAGTTTGGTTTCTACCTACTACGTTACTGATTTTTTAAAATTAATTAATATTTTGGCCGTGCTGTTCAGTATGTGGGATCTTAGCTTCCCCACCAGGGATTGAACCCAGGCCACATCAGTGAAAGCACCCAGCCACTGGATGGCCAGGGAATTCCCATGTTCCTGATATATTTAAAATCATGTTTTATTTTTTCCTCTCTTCTTGTCCTCTTTTGTTTCAGTTTTTATAATACTCCCATTTTTCCCTCTAATAACTTACTAGACATCCTTTTATTTTTTTGTAATTACCGTGAATTAAAAGATCCATCTTTGTCTTATCTCAGTTTAATGTAAATTATTACTTATACCATTTTCCCATAATGTAAGAGCTATTTGGGCCCTGTTAACTCCTTTCCCACATTTTGCATTATCATTATGAAGTTTGATTCTACATATATGTTAAATTCCACAAGACAGTCTTATTGTGTGTGTTATTGCCAGTATACTGATCTCCATATATACTTTTCCAGTGGTCCTCATTGCTTCTTGAATTTTCATGTTTCTATCTGAGATCATTTGCCTTCTGACTAAAGAACTTCATTTAGTATTGCTTTTAGTGCAAGTCTTCTGGTGACAAATACTCGTTTTCTTTCTTTTTTTGTTTTGCTATAATTTATACAGGATATTTTCTTTGGAAGCAGGATTTAGCTTGCTATTTTCTTTCAGCACTTTAAAGATACCATTCCATTGTCTTCAGATCCCACAATTCTGTTGAGAAATCTGCTATTAAGTTTATTGTTGCTGCTTTAAAAAGTATCCAATTTATCTGCTTTTAAGATTTTATATATATATATATATATATATATATATATATATATATATATCTTTTTTTTAAGAGGTTTATTGTGATGTTACAACATATAATTTTCTTCATCTTATTCTGCTTGAGGTTCACAGAGCTTCTTGATCTATAGGTTGATACATTTTCATGAGTTTTGGAAAATCTGGCCCTTATTTCATCAAATACTGCCTCTGTCCCATTCTATTTTTCCCCTTTAGGACTCCAGTATAAAATGTACTAGATCTGTTTCCTAACCTTTTCCCTATATTTTCTCTTTTTTTCATTTGAGTTTCTGTTTCGAAATTTTGTATTCATCTTTTCTTTTCCAGTTCACTAATCCTGTCTCCTGCATATCAATCTGCTCTTAAAACTATCTCCTCAATTTCAGATATTGTAGTTAACTGCAGATTGTCTCTCTCAGTTCTAGAACTATCATTTGATTTTTAAACATATTTCAGTTTTCTATTTTGTTCCAAAATTGTTTATTTTGTCCATGTTTCTGTTTTTGAAGTCCTTAATTACCATTATTTTAAGTCTTTGTTAACTTCAAGGAAATGAATCACCTGTGTGAATGTGCTTTCACACTTTTATTGAAACCATATACTGTGTATAGAAACTGTAGAGTCTAGACGCTGTTCTCTTCCACAAGAGACAGCTCACCATCTCCTCTGCCAGACAAATAGTGTGCAAAGATGATCACTGTAAGGCAATCAGGGTCTGTGCTTAGTTGAAGCTAGTTGCAGTTTTATGAGATTCAGTCTATGTCTAGTTTACCCTTGTGCATAGTGCACAACCCTCTAGGATTCTCTTGGTTTCCTTAGACCAGAGAAATTACAAGAAATTTCATTCTGCTTTTCAATGGTATTTTTGATTCAAAGGTTTAGCCTCTTGCTTCTTAGAGTACAGAATATGGCAAATATCTTGATGGAGGACTAACCATATGTTTGAAGTCTTTCAAATCTACCATTTTGTCACTTCTGCTCAGTACAATCATCAAAAGTACTACTAGCTTTTCTGTTATGAACAGCCACTTTCAGAGATCAAGCCTGAATTCTCAGCCTTATGCCACATCCAGATTAAGTGCCCCAGGTTAAAAGGGAGGCTGTAGAGCATTAGTGTCAGATCTCCACATTAGTATTTTAACTCCTAGTACATTCTTTGGGGACTGGAATGCAAAAGTAGGAAGTCAAGAAACACCTGGGGTAACAGGCAAATTTGGCCTTGGAATACAGAATGAAGCAGGGCAAAGGCTAATAGAGTTTAGTCAAGAGAATGCACTGGTCATAGCAAACACCCTCTTCCAACAACACAAGAGAAGACTCTACATGGACATCACCAGATGGTCAACACTGAAATCAGGTTGATTATATTCTTTGCAGCCAAAGATGGAGAGGCTCTATACAGTCAGTAAAAACAAGACCGGAAGCTGACTGTGGCTCAGATCATGAACTACTTATTGCCAAATTCAGACTTAAATTGAAGAAAGTAGGGACCACCACTAGGCCATTCAGGTATGACCTAAATCATATCCCTTATTATTATACAGTGGAAGTGAGAAATAGATTTAAGGGACTAGATCTGATAGATAGAGTACCTGATGAACTATGGATGGAGGTTCGTGACATTGTACAGGAGACAGGGATCAAGACCATCCCCATGGGAAAGAAATGCAAAAAAGCAAAATGGCTGTCTGGGGAGGCCTTAAATATCTGTGAAAAGAAGAGAGGCGGAAGGCAAAGGAGAAAAGGAAAGAGATAAGCATCTGAATGCAGAGTTCCAAAGAATAGCAAGAAGAGATAAGAAAGCCTTCCTCTGTGATCAATTCAAAGAAATAGAGAAAAACAACAGAAGGAAATACTAGAGATCTCTTCAAGAAAATTAGAGATATCAAGGGAACATTTCATGCAAAGATGGGCTCGATAAAGGACAGAAATTGTATGGACCTAACAGAAGCAGAAGATATTAAGAAGAGATGGCAAGAATACACAGAAGAACTGTACAAAAAAGATCTTCATGACCAAGATAATCACGATGGTGTGATCACTGACGTAGAGCCAGACATCCTGGAATGTGAAGTCAAGTGGGCCTTAGAAAGCATCACTATGAACAAAGCTAGTGGAGGTGATGGATTTCCAGTGGAGCTATTTCAAATCCTAAAAGATTATGCTGTGAAAGTGCTGCACTCAATTTGCCAGCACATTTGGAAAACTCAGCAGTGGCCACGGGACTGGAAAAGGTCAGTTTTCATTCCAATCCCAAAGAAAGGCAATGCCAAAGAATGCTCAAACTACCGCACAATTGCACTCATCTCACACGCTAGTAAAGTAATGCTCAAAATTCTCCAAGCCAGGCTTCAGCAATATGTGAACCATGAACTTCCAGATGTTCAAGCTGGTTTTAGAAAAGGCAGAGGAACCAGAGATCAAATTGCCAACTTCTGCTGGATCATTGAAAAAGCAAGAGGGTTCCAGGAAAACATCAATTTCTGCTTCATTGACTATGCCAAAGCCTTTGACTGTGTGGATCACAATAAACTGTGGGAAATTCTGAAGGAGATGGGAATACCAGAGCACCTGACCTGCCTCTTGAGAAATTTGTATGCAGGTCAGGAAGCAACAGTTAGAACTGGACATGGACCAACAGACTGGTTCCAAATAGGAAAAGGAGTACGTCAAGGCTGTATATTGTCACCCTGCTTATTTAACTTCTATGAAGTGTACATCATGAGAAACACTGGGCTGGAAGAAGCACAAGCTGGAATGAAGATTTCTGGGAGAAATATCAATAACCTCAGATATGCAGATGACACCACCCTTATGGCAGAAAGTGAAGAGGAACTAAAAAGCCTCTTGATGAAAGTGAAAGTGGAGAGTGTAAAAGTTGGCTTAAAGCTCAACATTCAGAAAACGAAGATCATGGCATCTGGTCCCATCATTTCATGGGAAATATATGGGGAAACAGTGGAAACAGTGTCAGACTTTATTTTTTTGGACTCCAAATCACTGCAGATGGTGATTGCAGCCATGAAATTAAAAGACGTTTATTTCTTGGAAGGAAAGTTATGACCAACTTAGACAGAATATTCAAAAGAAAAGAGGTTACTTGGCCAACAAAGGTCCATCTAGTCAAGGCTATGGTTTTTCCAGTGGTCATGTATGGATGTGAGAGTTGGACTGTGAAGAAAGCTGAGTGCTGAAGAATTGATGCTTTTGAACTGTGGTGTTGGAGAAGACTCTTGAGAGTCCCTTGGACTGCAAGGAGATCCAACCAGTCCATTCTGAAGGAGATTAGTCCTGGGTGTTCTTTGGAAGGACTGATGCTAAAGCTGATACTCCAATACTTTGGCCACCTCATGCAAAGAGTTGACTCATTGGAAAAGACTCTGATGCTTGGAGGGATTGGGGGCAGAAGGAGAAGGGGATGACAGAGGATGAGACGGCTGGATGGCATCACCGACTCGATGGACGTGAGTGTAAGTGAACTCCGAGAGTTGATGATGGTCAGGGAGGCTTGGCGTGATGCAATTCATGGGGTCGCAAAGAGTCGGACACGACTGAGTGACTGAACTGAACATTCACTGAGGCCCCTGTCCTCTGGCAAGTGTCTTCTCAATGCTATGAAACTGCAAAAATTTATTCTTTGTTTTCAAAAGTTTATTTCTTTAGCCTTTCGACCAACATAGCTCAAGATTCTGAGAAAACAAGTTGCATGTTGAGGTCCTTTAATTTTCTAGCTTTGTCACTCTAGCACTGTGCAACCACAGAAAGCTCTGTTAGCTTCTCTTCCCCAGAAGCAGCCTGCTGCCTGTGCTAAGGCCAAACTCTCAGCTCTAGCCTGTACTCCAGGAGAAGAATGACCACACAAATTCAGAGATTACTTTTGATATATTTCATCTCATTCAGGTTTTCAGTAGGACCACCTATCTGGAGACCGCTACTCTATTTCTGCACTCTTTAAATGCACTACTGGCACAACCTCCTATCTTTCCCCCATCCTCAGATTAACCATCCTCAGAAAGTCAAAAGTATTCCATCTATTAATAACTGAAATTTAATCTTGTGGGTTATCATTTTGAAAAATATTGAGAGACTTCCCTGGCAGTTCAATGGTAAGACTCTGTGCTTTCGCTGTGGGTTGAGGGTTTGATCCCTAGTGGAGAAGCTAAGATCCTGCATGCTGCATGGTGCAGCCAAAAAAAAAAAATAAGTTTAATAATAGTTCTTCACAGCCTCAGAGGTTTTGGAGAGGAGTCTGGGAAAGAGAGAATGGAGATACTAATGGGTTAGCCTGTGAATCCTACACTTCTGCTTTGAAGCTCATTTTTATCAGATTTATATGTGTCCTATGGCTCACACATTCATTTCCAATTTCAACCAGCAGAATTAAATTTCTGAGCCCTTAAACCTGGACTGTCATGATCTGATGTGGCTTGCATCTCCAGACTCATTTTCCACTCCCTGCCTCCCACCAAACTTCCATACACAAAAATAAACTCAAAATGGATTAAAGATCTAAACGTAAGACCAGAAACTATAAAACTCCTAGAGGAGAACATAGGCAAAACACTCTCTGACATACATCACAGCAGGATCCTCTATGACCCACCTCCCAGAATATTAGAAATAAAAAAAAAAAATAAACAAATGGGATCTAATTAAACTTAAAATCTTCTGCACATCAAAGGAAACTATTAGCAAGGTGAAAAGACAGCCTTCAGAATGGGAGAAAATAATAGCAAATGAAGCAACTGACAAACAACTATTCTCAAAAATATACAAGCAACTCCTACAGCTCAACTCCAGAAAAATAAATGACCCAATCAAAAAATGGGTCAAAGAACTAAATAGACATTTCTCCAAAGAAGACATACAGATGGCTAACAAACACATGAAAAGATGCTCAACGTCACTCATTATCAGGGAAATGCAAATCAAAACCACTATGATGTACCATTTCACACCAGTCAGAATGGCTGCGATCCAAAAGTCTACAAGTAATAAATGCTGGAGAGGGTGTGGAGAAAAGGGAACCCTCTTACACTGTTGGTGGGAATGCAGGCTAGTACAGCCACTATGGAGAACAGTGTGGAGATTCCTTAAAAAACTGGGAATAGAACTGCCTTATGATCCAGCAATCCCACTGCTGGGCATACACACTGAGGAAACCTGAAGGGAAAGAGACACGTGTACCCTAATGTTCATCACAGCACTGTTTATAATAGCCAGGACATGGAAGCAACCTAGATGTCCATCAGCAGATGAATGGATAAGAAAGCTGTGGTACATATACACAATGGAGTATTACCCAGCCATTAAAAAGAATGCATTTAAGTCAGTTCTGGTGAGGTGGATGAAACTGGAGCCCATTATACAGAGTGAAGTAAGCCAGAAAGAAAAACACCAATACAGTATACTAATGCATATATATGGAATTTAGAAAGATGGTAACAATAACCCTGTGTACGAGATAGCAAAAGAGACAGTGATGTATAGAACAGTCTTTTGGACTCTGTGGGAGAGGGAGAGGGTGGGAAGATTTGGGAGAATGGCATTGAAACATGTAAAATATCATGTATGAACCAAAAAAAAAAAAAAAAAAGACACACACACACACACACACAAAAATAATTAACCTAAGGCTGAAGTCTCAGAAAAGTAGTCTGTGTATCTCATGGACATGATAACTTCAAGTTTTCTCTAGGCATTAAAAAAAAATAAACTAGTTGTTTTTAATCTCATGTGCAAAAAAAGCCAGTTTTGCAAATTGAAAAGAAATTTTGTCTTAGCCAATTTTTTTCCAGAGTCTAAAGACTATTGTGTCCACACTGTCTTTTTTCTTTATGTGGTCATGGTCTCTAGCTAAAATTTAAACCAGAGAGAGCTCCAATTGATTCTGATAAAATCTTGTCCCAGAGGGGTTGCCTCTCTAGCTAGGTGAGGTCTTAGTCCCATCAGAAGAATCTGAACAGTAAGGGAAATTGTAGGAGTGTGGGAAGTTTGGTTCTTTCCTCTCCCCCATCCCCTCCCCACCAAGAGACAGGAGAAATTAGAAGGGAATTCTTTAGAATGTTAGGAATGTTTTTCTGAATGCTCAGGCTTTTGATTATAAGAGACAGTCCTGGACATAAGGGAACCTCAATCCATTTTCCCATCCTTTGGCAATAAGATTGAGACTCATTTTCAGGCCCCCCCCCCCCCACTTTTTTTTTTCATGTGAAGTGAAACTCGTTCAGTTGTATCTGACTCTTTGTAACCCCATGGACTGTAGCCTGTCAGGCTCCTCTGTCCATGGAATTCTCCAAGCCATGGAGTGGGTAGCTGTTACCTTCTCTAGGAGATCTTCCCAATCCAGGGATTAAACCCAGGTCTTCTACATTGTAAGTGGATTCTTTACTGTCTGAGCCACCAGGGAAATAAAGACCAGGCACTGCTACAGTAAGACTTAATCCCCCCCCCCCCCACCCTTCTTAGCCCTTACAGGGGTTTTCTTCTAGCTTAGAAAGGGATCCTCCCATGTTGAATAGCCTACAACCAAGAACTGAGTACTCCTAGAAACACAATCCTGTGTTCCAGATACATTTGGGAGGCACCAGAAGGGGATTCAGAGCATCCCCTGAATTCCCTTGAATCTTTTTGTCTGATGGAGTTTTGAGCATCCTCTACTTCCCCATTGAATAATAGCCAGACATCTCTGGGCCCAACCTGGCATGGCTGGAGAAGGGCTTTTCTTTTCCAGTGCATTGCTGGAGCTCTCCTTGAGAGAGGTCTGTTGCAGCATCATGCTCTGCACTACAGTGGCCAACTCAATAGGCTAGTCATTTCAGTGTATGGGTTGCCAAGGCCTGGAATGAAGGGGGAACTCATGGAGAAACAGGAATTGGCCACAGTGGGAAATGTCACAGGAATCAGGATTTGAGGGCTGAGAGTATTCCTATAGAGGATTTTTGGTCACAGAGCAAGATGGGAGAATATACAGCAGAAGAACCCCAGGTCTATTACCCTGATGTTTGGCATCTAAGATAAAATTGAAGAGGATATAAGTGTTAGGTGAAAAAGAAACCTTACTTTCTGGGTAGAGTAGGTAAGAAAATTGCAGGAGAAAAAGTAAAGGATGGTGCATGTGCAGGCGAGCCTCTCAGGGGAAAAGATGCTGAAAGGCAGAGGAGCCTGGAAGATATAATTTTTCTACCCCAGGAAATAAGTGTATCATGTAGCAGGGTGCAATTTATTGGCTAGCAGTGGCAGGTGTCAAGCTCTGATTTCCCAGTGCACTACTTGCAAAGTTGATGAAGATACAGCCCTTGGACATGGGGGATGCTGAGAGTTGTAGTTTAGGCAAAGTGAGAGAAGGAAGGAGAGAGAAAAGAGAAAAACTCCTGGGCTCCTTTACTGAGGTGATTAGGACTAAGCCTTGATGGTCTTGGAAAGAGGGAGAGTGACAGCAACCAAGTTCTCATGGGGGAGAGACAGACAGCAAAAGTCAGAAGTCTCCAGCCAGCAGATTGGGTGAAACCCACAGTTTACCTTAAATCTCAGTTTGGGAACCCTCTGATCTCAGCGAGACAGGAGTGAGCAGTTGAAGTGAGATCTTAATTCTTTGCCCAGGAATTGAACCTGGGTAACCTGGGTAGCCTGGGTGAAAACCAGTGATCCTAGCCACCAAAGGAGAAAGGGCTAGAGGTTGTTTTTCCCTGGATCTTTTCCCCAATGAAAAATGCAATATCAAGGAGGCAGAAACTGTAAATGCAGGTACAAAGTTTATTATTAGAGACATTAGAGACATAGCACAACAGCAAGTGGGAGAGCACATAGAGAAATGGTTTGTTTAGCTGAGACAGAAGCAAGGCAGAGATGCACACCCAGAGAGAAAGGGTGTGGGTGTCCCCTTAGTGAAGAAGAACTCTGTAAAGAAGCAGTTAAGTCATTTGTATAGGTCATTTCTTCCAGGTCTTTGTCTTCCTTCAGGCCAATTATCTAGTTTCTTTTCCCACACCTCACCTACCCTTGGGCCCTCCCCTGGGGTGCACATGCACCCCTCAACCAAAGTTTCTGGGAGGTGCAAGACTCATTATGGTCTGGCATTATCCTTTGACTTTTAACCCACAAGGAGCCTCTCCAAGCATGTGTAGTGTCTCCCTTGTCCCAAAAGAGAGGGGAGGGAGATCCCGTAATACTTTACTCTTTGGAAAAGATTTTGCCTCTCTTTGTCCTTGCCGTGATTATTTCCTTGAGATGTTTGTATAAGAGACAAAGAATGGTTATTTACCCTGTTTCTGTTGTTAACTCCATTCAAAGGGCAAACAGGAGGCTGATTGTAAATGCCTCAACTGGAGCCCTACTAACCCTTATCTCAGGAAATGCAAACAAGAGGCTAGTTGTAAATATCTAACCTGGAGCCCATCTATCTCCTACTTTACTGGGACCTGGTTTCTAGGGCAGGAGGACAGAGCTGGGGACAAAGGAAGCTCTTCAGAGAGGAACATGTGGGTACCTCTTTCTTCTCCTGACTTGGGGAGGGGGACAGGAACACTCACACCCTTCCTTCCCCCTGTCCCCATCCTGCCCTCCCCCAGCTGCCTAGAGGGCACATGGAGGATTCTGGCCATCACAAGCTGCGTCACCATTGTGCAGGCTCCACAAACCATGCCTGTCCTCTTCTTGACCCCCTCTCAGTCTGGAATCAGGAATGAGGAGGCAGGATGATTCCACACACACTTCTAAGCAATATTTTGAACATTTCCAGGAAATGTTCACTTTTCCAGGAAAGTGAGCATGTGGGCTAAAATGAAAAAGGGCAGTGCTGGTTAGAATGAAAGCATCATGTGTGGAATCCATGAGGAGCATTGCCTTCTCTAAACCCCTCATTCAACCAATGAGCAAAATCTAGAGAAGGGACACAAAGCATCCAGGCTCAGATTTGCACTCCATCATGGGCATGTTGATGAGTCCAGCATGAGGTCTCCTACTGATGGCAGCAGCATCCACTATGAGAAACTTGGTCTCTAGAGCCCCCCAATACCTCTGGGTTAACATACCCATGAGAAATACCAACTTAATGCGGTTCTTCTCCAGTAAGTCAGGGCAGTGTCCAGGCAGGTCAGAAGCAAGGTCAGAGGTCTGTTCTTCTTTCTTTGTCTCTGAAGCCTGATTAATACTTGTGCTGCTGCTGCTGCTGCTGCTAAGTTGCTTCAGTGGTGTCGACTCTGTGCGATCCCATAGATGGCAGCCCATCAGGCTCCCCCGTCCCTGGGATTCTCCAGGCAAGAACACTGGAGTTCTACCCTTGGGTGAACTGGTGCTCCCAAAGATGCTCCTTGGGAGGGCTCAGCCAGGTGGCCATACCTCCTCTCTCTCCCCACAGGCTTCCAGCTCAGCAGGCCCCTTCTGCAGCTGATTGTCCTGAGGTATGCAGACCAGGAACTCCAACTGGGCTGGAGAATGCAAGCCGTAAGTGTCCAGAAGGGCTGTGTGTTCTTGGGCTCCAGGGGTAGCCCAGTTCCTCGTCTCCTTCCAAGAGCACGTAAGAAGCAACCTGCTGGGAACTCCAGCAAAGGCAGGATGAGCCACCCCCAACTCCACCCACATCCTTGTGACTTGTGTGGTTAGCCAAAGGGTGGGAGTGCATGTATCTTCTCTTCAGTGTGTTTTTGACAGTCAGTCTCCATTCATTCAGTGTCTTTGTGGGAGGGTAACTGAGTGAGGAGGGGGTTCCCACGTTATAATTGAGAGAAGGCCAAATCTCATCACAGCACACAGAATTGAAAGAATTTCTCTCCCTCTCTCCCTCTGCTCTCTCCCCCACCCCTCCACCGTTCTGTGTTTTGTAAGCCCTAGACACTGACCCAGTTGTCTCAGAGAAGATCTGTTACCCCAGGAAGAGAAAGAGATTATGTAGTATTTGCATTTTATATCCACATGCAGTTGAACTGAATAAAGCCCTTCCAGGGCCTGTAACTCAATATCAGGGTGGCTGCTGTGGGGGTGCCATCTGTGCAAATGTCCCCCAGATGCCCACATTTGGGTAAATGCTCTGGGGTCACCATTTTGAATCTTAACAATATTTTTTAACAAGGGGTTCAACATTTCCATTTTGCACTGCGCCCCACAGATTATGGAGCCAGTCTATTTGGCACTTTCTAAAGTGTGTTTGCTGGATGACTTCCAAGCACTGGCTAAACAGTTACAAGGTCTATGCTCCTTGGTTCCACTGTGGAGATCCCCCTCTGTTTCTTTAGGGACTCTTAGAACACAAGGAGTTACTCTTTTAAAGCATGTCTCTTCCAGGCTCTCCAAGAGAGCCCTACTGAGTGGAGAAGCAAGGTACACATGTTGACTGATGCTGCAAATGGTCTGAGACAGGCGAGTAGGCTCTGAAGAGCCTGATCTGCCATGCCGTGGCTGGGCTTTCTCTGGGTGTGACTGGGAGCCAGTTAGAGGTGCATTTTAGAAAGAGCTTCCTGAAAGACCATCTCTTATTAGACTTACAGGTGGTCAGAGCTGACCTGACATAATTAGATTTGGTAGCTTCTCTTCTCTCAGCTGCCATTTTCCTTCTGAATTCCTTCAGGCCCAACCCTTTTCCTGCAGGAGGTTCCAAGCTTATTCTCATAATGAAGGAATATTAACAAAAAGGCACTCGAAACTGGATATCATCCTCCTGGATCCTTGTGTTAGATTCACCGTCTAGAGAACTTCAAAAATACCAAAACTAGGGCTTTACCCCAGATGAATTTTAACTTTTTATCCTAGAAATTTTTGCTCATACACCTAAGTATAAAGAATAATAACCAGTCTCCATGTGCCTTTCACCAGTACCTCTCAAAATCCTGCCCCATGGAAATACTGGGAGAGCTTCCAAAAATATTAATGACCAGTATGCACAGACCAATTAAATTAGAATCTAAGGGGTAGTAACATAGTATCATTTTTATTAAAATTTCCCAGTGGTTCCAGCACCTTCTACCCAGCTTCAACAATAATCTCGCTAATCTTTTCCATATGATCCCCTGAGGCATGCTTTTCCCCCTGAGTTTGGTCCTTTCATCTGTAAACATTCCTATCAGAAAGACTTCTTTTTAACATAATTTCCATGCCACCTGCACTCTCACAAAATTCTCAGTGAGTCCTCAAAATCATCTAAGATCTGGTCCACAATGAGATTCCCTAGGTCATCTTAGGATCCACTCACTGCATGTGGTTGCTGGGTTCTCTTTTGTTCTATGAAAGCTCCTTCCCCTTCTTGCTTTTTTTATTTTTTTAAACCTCCCAGGGTGACTCTCAGGTAAAGCCAGTGTTGATTGGTTCCACCACTTGGATGAAGATGGGGAGACTGGCCCAGGAGAAGAGAGTAACTGTCTCAGGTTATTCATTGCAGCAAATGAGCTCTTTTTTTTTTAACCCCAGCTCTGCCTACATGTGGGGCCACCCAGAGCTCACCTTCCCCAAAAGAAGGACTCTTAGAGACTGAGCAGTTTTTAAGATTCATGCAAACATTATGTATCTGCACTGTTTTATTCCAAAGAGAAGGTCCATGGACCACAAGGGTAGCCCCAACAGTTAAGATAGGGGAGCTATTTTAGATCCAGGAGCTGGCTGGCTGACCCTCATACAGTAGATGAAGAGACCTGCTACTGATGCTAAGGGCACTGGCTTCTGACATCACAGGGATTCCAGAGGCTCCCCTAGTTGAGAGAAACCTGAGTCCAGTGGCTGCCCTAGAAGAGGCTCATTTCCCACCAGAAGAGTGAGCAGCTTCCCTGCAGGCCTCTCCATAATGGGGAAATAACTAGACCTGTTGAAGGAACTTCTCCACAATCATGCCTCTCTCACATCTCTCCCACCAGGAATGTTCCAGGCTCTCAGTAAGAAGAACAAGGAGTTTATTCATCTCAACATAGATGAGGTATGACTGACCCAGACTTCCCACTCAGAAACCCCTCCAGGGCTAGGTAGAGGCCATACTTCACAAATGCTTGCTGAACACATGATCGCATATGAGGGTACACATCTAGCCTCGGGGTAATAATAATAATATTGCTAATGGGCTCAGAGGTTAAAGCATCTGCCTGCAATGCAGGAGATCTGAATTCGATCCCTGGGTGGGGAAGATCCCCTGGAGAAAGAAATGGCAATCCACTCCAGTATTCTTGCTTGGAGAATCCCATGGATGGAGGAGCCTGCTGGGCTACAGTCCACAGGGTCATAAAGAGTCGGACACAACTGAGAGACTTCACTTCACTTCATTCATTTAGTAGTTGATATAGTTTGACTGTATGGATCACAATAAACTGTGGAAAATTCTGAAAGAGATGGGAATACCAGACCACCTGATCTGCCTCTTGAGAAATTTGTATGCAGGTCAGGAAGCAACAGGTAGAACTGGACATGGAACAACAGACTGGTTCCAAATAGGAAAAGGAGTTCGTCAAGGCTGTATATTGTCACCCTGCTTATTTAACTTTTATGCAGAGTACATACTGAGAAACGCTGGACTGGAAGAAACACAAGTTGGAATCAAGATTGCTGGGAGAAATATCAATAACCTCAGATATGCAGATGACACCACCCTTATGGCAGAAAGTGAAGAGGAACTAAAAAGCCTCTTGATGAAGGTGAAAGAGGAGAGTGTAAAAGTTGGCTTAAAGCTCAACATTCAGAAAACGAAGATCATGGCATCTGGTCCCATCACTTCATGGGAAATAGATGGGGAAACAGTGGAAACAGTGTCAGACTTTATTTTGGGGGGCTCAAAAATTCTGCAGATGGTGATTTCAGCCATGAAATTAAAAGACGCTTACTCCTTGGAAGGAAAATTATGACCAACCTAGCTAGCATTGAAAAACAGAGACATTACTTTGCCAACAAAGGTTCGTCTAGTCAAGGCTATGGTTTTTCCTGTGGTCATGTATGGATGTGAGAGTTGGACTGTGAAGAAAGCTGAGTGCTGAAGAATTGATGCTTTTGAACTGTGGTGTTGAAGAAGACTCTTGAGCGTCCGTTGGAGTGCAAGGAGATCCAACCAGTCCATTCTGAAAGAGATCAGCCCTGGGATTTCTTTGGAAGGACTGATGCTAAAGCTGAAACTCCAGTACTTTGGCCACCTCATGCAAAGAGTTGACTCATTGGAAAAGACTCTGATGCTGGGAGGGATTGGGGGCAGGAGGAGAAGGGGACGACAGAGGATGAGATGGCTGGATGGCATCACTGACTCGATGGACATGAGTTTGAGTGAACTCTGGGAGTTGGTGATGGACAGGGAGGCCTGGCGTGCTGTGATTCATGGGGTCGCGAAGAGTCGGACGCAACTGAGTCACTGAACTGAACTGAACTGAACTGATCGTCATATAATAGCCCTTTAAGGTAAAGACTAATAGCATCCCCATTTTGTGGGGCTTCCCTGGTGGCTCAGACAGTAAAGAATCTGCCTAGCAAATGCAGGAGACACAGGTTTGATTCACAGGTTAAGAAGATCCCCTGGAGAAGGAAATGGCAGCCTACTCCAGTATTCTTGCCTGGGAAGTTCCCACGGACAGAGGAGCCTGGCAGGCTACAGTCCATGGGGTCTTAAAAGAGACAACACAATTAATGACTAAACAACAACAAATCCCTATTTTGAAGAGGTGAAAACTGAAGCATAGAGAGATTTAATCCCCAGAAGAGTGAGTGAACAAACCCTGCCCTTTTGACCTTGTCCAGGCTCTTCAGCCTCCTGCCTTCTGCCTTCCAATGTCCACTACTTGCTTATGTCATCCTGGGGTCTTGTGATTCTTGGTGCATGTGTGTTTGTGTGTGTGTGTGTGTGTGTGTGTGTGTGTTTATGCATATGCACATGCACCTCACAGACCCTGAAGAATACACAACTTTTACCAGTGCAGGGGCTGATGATAGCAAAAGTGATGGAGGGGAGAGAATGGGTCAGTTTTGAAGGCTTGGATGAGGGGGTCCCAGGAGTGGATAATGCAACCCCTCACCTCCCTGCCACCACCCAGAGTATGAGCCAGGGACCAGCTGTATGGCCATCACCTAGAGAAGTTTGTTGGAAATGCAGAGTACCACATAATAATTGCAATCAACAGTACCGTGTTATAAACTTCAAAGTTGCTAAAAGACTAGATCTTAATTGTCCTGAACTCAAAAAAGAAACGATGTGATGTGATAGAGGTGTTAGCTGATGTCAGAGTGGTGATCATCTTTCACTATATCAATGGATCAAATCAATGCATTTACATCTATGCTTATACAATGTCATATGTCAATTATATCTCAATCAAATAAATCAATAAAAACAAAAAAGAAATGCAGAGTACCAGGCCCACCCCAGATCCACTGGGACAGGTCTCATTTTATCAGGATACACAGAAATTCCTAAACCTACTGAAGTCTGAGAACACTGTTTAGACATCCTTCTGCCCAAAGATGGTGGCAGGGGAATTACAAGACACTTTCCTTCAATGGGATCATAATTTTTATTTCCCTTTTTTCCTTTTCTCTCCCTGTGCGTCCTGTCAAGCTCTGCTTTCCTCTGGACCTAAGGGCAGAAAAGTCAAGCAAACAGCCTGTGTCTCCTTGCCCATCTCCGAGCTCTTTCTTCTCCCCACACTGAACACATTGGTTCACTTCCAAATTCAGTCATAACTTTGGATGTAGGTACCATTTTATTGACTATTCTTAGATAAAGAGGTTGATACTGGCCTGATGCCATTAGGTGGGAGATGAAACTGTCAGTCTCTGTGTCTCAATTCCACCATCTGCAGAAAGATATAGGCCTTCATCTCAATCCAGAAGTTTGGTTTATAATAATATCATGTAACTTAGTAATTTATTGTGTTGACTCATCACTAGTTTCCCAAGATTCCTGTATTTTATAATTTCACTGAGAAATAGAAACTGGACATTTTTCTTTTCTAGTACTCTCTTTCACCTTGAACATGTATGGCACATTCAGTAAATATAACTCCTCTGATTGATAATGTATAAAACACCCCAAGGATGTCAAGGAAAGATGTACATACTCAAAACAGTCCATTATGAAAAAAAGACAGACAAATATACCCACCGTTACTTCTCATTTGCATCAAGGTTTTGCCTCCAATAAATACAAAGAGAGTGTGAGATGTGCCATGTATCCATAGTGCAAAGAGAGAGTGAGCAGATTTGGAATTTGGTAGCTCTTAGTTTTGGAGAAGGCGATGGCACCCCACTCCAGAACTCTTGCCTGGAAAATCTCATGGGCGGAGGAGCCTGGTAGGCTGCAGTCCATGGGGTTGCGAAGAGTTGGACATGACTGAGCGACTTCCCTTTCACTTTTCACTTTCATGCATTGGAGAAGGAAATGTCAACCCACTCCAGTGTTCTTGCCTGGAGAATCCCAGGTATGGGGGAGCCTGGTGGGCTGCTGTCTATGGGGTCGGACAGAGTTGGACATGACTGAAGCGACTTAGCAGCAGCAGCAGCTGCAGCTCTTAGTTTAGCCAGTCAAAGGCCCCAGAGTACCAGAATCATGGATGGAAGCATTTCTTCAGGTTCTAGGTCACTTCTAGCCCAAGTGCCACAGGTATGATGGCTGGAATGAACTCTATATTCCTATTTCTTCCTCTTCAACAGGCCAAGTCATTTTGTTGTAAGCTCTTGCCCTTGCCCCATACTTACCACCCTCCAAGACAACAGGAAAGATCTTCCAGTCTTCCCCCACTCCTCCTTTTAAATCTTTCATTTTCAATTCTGCCCGCAAGTTAGAATCATCTGAGATTTTACAACCTCAATGGCCTGATTACATCCCAGACCAATTAAATTCAAATCTCTGGGGGTGGGACCCCAAGCATTGATATTTTGCCAGGAGCTAGCATGGGAGATCCCACCCATGACAAAGGTCATGCGGAGAGGACCTGACAGGCAAAGGCGAATCAGGACTCAAGGGATCCCCTGGACCTGCTTGAGCGCCTACCCCAAAACCAGAGTCTGTCTGTCTTACTATTTTATGACTTTCACCAACTCCTCTGACATTAACGGGGGGGCTATCCCTGACCACCTTTCTCTAAAGAAATCAACTTAAAGCTCTAGTTAATAAGTCTTCTGGGCATAATAGGTGTGTTCCAATTCAAATCCCTCAGATAGCTTTCTAACTTGCCTGACAGGCTTATCTGGACTCTTACAGCTATGCATGTGATTGTTTATAGCCTCCATGAGAGGCACGGGAAGCTTAAGATATTCTAACAATGCAGAGCTACTCGGGGAGTTAAAAATTATTATAATAGAACTGGTAGAGGATTTAATTGTTGAGCTAATGCTTGCTGCCAAGTTTCCATATCCCTTACCCATTGTGTCCTTGTGAGTATATTAATTAATATAGTTGGTATATAGGAAAAATAAGTAGTAGCCTTGATGTTAACAACTTTAGACCCTCGAGGTAATAAATCCTTTCCTTGTTACACCCCACCGCACCTTTGCCCTATAGAAATGCAACTTTATCTAGTGTCTAGTGCTTTCTGGGAGTGGCGCCAAACTTTAGAAAGATCACCTTTAGAGAAAATAAGTTTTCTGGTTAACTAACCTTTATCAGAAGAAAAATGTTAGCAGGCCTCCTGGCCAGAAGATGATGTAATTCACCTACAGCATTTGTATATGTTAAGTTTGCAGAAAGAAAGCCTGGTCTTGATAAGGGTCAAGGACTGCTGACCTTGCATGACTCTGCACCCCCCTATTATCCTCTATGTACAACTGAGGGTATAAAAGCTCCTTTTAAAAATAAAGTTACGGGCCTTGCTCATCAGGCTTGGTCTTCCCGTGTCATTCTTTTTTCCTTTTCTCTCTCTGTTCTTCTTTCAGGATGACTACTTGGAGCACGGGGGCTCTCTGAGTCCACTTATCAGCCTGGGCTTCTAAGACTCAATCGGGAAGGCACCTAGCATCTTCAGGGGAAGGGCGCCCTGCGTCTTCACCCCACTGGGAGGGCACTGGTGGCCTCCATGGACAGAGCAAGTCCCGTGTCATGGACTTTATTGGCTTTCTGTGTAAACCAAGGTAGATCAAGCCTTTCTCTCCCCTTTAACTTTCCTTATCACCGACGCTGTCCTCCTGAGGGAATCCCTGGATCCTACTGGGGCTGGACCCTGGTAGTATTTTAAAGATACTTCTGGTGAGTTGAGTATGCGACCAGGTTGAGAGCTACTGCTCTAAATGCCTCTCCTCCACTCCTGCCCCCCAAACAACTCTAGTCTTTCTATTCCAGATCTGGCCTCATCTGCAGTTACTCAGCTAAGAGTAACTTCTAATTTCCTTCACCCAACCATTTTCCATAACCAAGACCTTGTCATGTGCCACACCCAGGAAGTAGGGCAGAGAGGAGAGGAAAAAATCCACCTACATAATAATGTTCCCCCAAGTCACCATGTCATGATGATAAAGCTGGTGGGAAGGAGGAGGCAAATAGCCTCAGGAGAGAGGCAAAGAAAGAGGAAGTCCATCCACTTCTCCACCAGCTCACTTGAAAAATGCCCAGATGCTGAGTCTGCTTCACTTCCCTGCAGTCCCTCTCTGACAGAGGACACCTCTGTCCTCAACGTCCTCATCAAAAAAGGAAAATGCTTATTTTATACTGCCCTGCCCAAGGTGCCTCAAGGTGTCTCTTTGACAGGGAGAGAGCACATTTCTCTCTCTCTCTCTCTCTCACCATCCACACTTGACTTGAGTGTGCTCAGAAAGAGCTCAGGACCTCTGGAAAACGTAAAAAGCTAAGAATTAGTTTTTAAAAAATGTTTCCTGTTGAGGCAAAAGTCCATGTTTGTAGCAAAATAATCAGAAGTCAGAGTTCCTGTCGAACAAACAAACTGGGGCTGGTAAGGGAGTGGAAGGATGATGCTCTCTTTCTCTTTTTATTCCCAGTTCATCACACTGACAATGAACATTTGAGGCTACCCTGGCAGAAGTGCGCTTTGTCCAGCTGAATCTTGCTTTGGACCATAAACTTCAAAACGTCTTCAGGTGTACAGCCATCATGCCCAGAACTCTCTCCCCTTCCACTGTCCAATCCTCTGATACTGCCACTCCACCACCCCCAATCCCCTGCCACCCTCTTGATCTTGGGCGAATGAAATGGACTTAGGACTCATTGATTTTGTGCTCTTTCTTTGTAAGATCACTTACCTGAGATGGTTGATGCTAGCACCTGTGCCTTACAAATAGGTTTAGGCATCACAAACAATTCCCCACCCCCCAACTTTTCCTATCACATCTCATTACTAATTTTTCAAAGTGCAACTCAGTGCACAAATTCTGGCTTCCATGCAATTTCCATCATTGTACTCAAATGTCTTCTGTGTGACAATGCTTTTGTAAATGTATATGTGGCTTCAGATGGCAAGGAAAAGTATGAAGTCATAATTAAGCATTTTCTACATCATATACATGTTTCCTTGTTGGGAAAACATCACGGAATTCTGGATGCTTAGTGATAAGAATAGAACAACATGAAGATCTCTACCTCCTCCAAGAGCTGATTACTAAGACAGCCTTTGCCCAGACATTTTTTTTGTGTGTCAAGAGCTTTTGGATCAAAAAAGCCAAATGTAATGCTATTTCTCAGGAAGTCAAGGTTCAGGTCAGATTTTATCTCATTCATCTCCCCGATTCTTAGGGAAATTAAATAAATAGTCTTGTTTAGGCTTCAGAGACCAAGCAGAGCAGGCCTCTGACCTCGCTTTTAACCTGCCTGCTGTGAGTGCAAGACTTGCAGCACCTTAGAAAAGATGGGGGAGGAATCTTGAGATTGTTGAGCCCCCGAAGGGGGCCCGGCCAACCAAGTCCCAGGTTTAGCAGCATTCCAAGTTTTGCAAGATAAACAAACAGCATTAACATGAAACCAGGCTTGCCATTTGGTCATAGATTGATATGATATCAGCTTGTCCTGGGATTATAAGCGGAAACTCCAAACTGCAATCTTTTAAGTCTCACCCATGAAGTGAATGCACTGCCTGGGAACCTTTCCTAACTGGGACTCCAGATATTCTGTAACATGGGACTTCCCAATGCTGATTAAGTCTGGATGTTGGTCAAAACCCAATTTGGTGATGTATTCTCTGCTCTTTCTATTTCTCTTTTCTTTTAATGTTAGTATACTGAAAGTAAGCTAATTCTTTAATAAATATTGGTATTATTTATTTATATATAATGAGTGGCCTATTTGTTAACAAACCCTTTGAACCTGAGATGAAAGTGAAAACTTTCGGCGAAACACCCATGATGAGGGAGAATAGAGAGAAGCCTTGTTCTAGCTCCCCTAACACTGAAGCAGAAAAACCCTCTAAATTGGAATAATAGAAAGACCATGATAAGATACTTGCTCAATAAATGCTAGGTCTCATTTTCTTATTAATACACTTATGGCAGATGAGGTAGAATGGAGGAGAGTGTAGAGAGGAAACAAGGGAGAATGGTAGAGATGATGACCCCATTAGAATATAGCTTCATCAGAACTCTGTCCCTGGTTAAAGATGCCAAAGCAAGATGGTCTCTTCCCTCATTTCCAGCCCTTCCCTGAGTCACTAAGCAATGGATGGTTGATAAGAGTGTTATGTAATAAACGTATTTTCTAGTTTTCATACTTGAGATTTGACATCTTGAAGCTTTGCTAACCCTGAAAGTTTCACCCCTCCCAAGGCTACTTAATTCTTAGGGAGAGTAAATAAGGTACACATGAGAGTGTGCCTTTCATACACAAACCAACCAATGGAGAGCCTCTACTCCCACTATGTTCTTTATCAGACCCTAGGCCACTATCCATCTGCCCTCATTGCCCCACTGCCAGACATAACAGGGACAGACTTTATGCCCTAGACCCTGCTGAATTTATTTAAGCTAGCCAATTCTCAGCCTGCTTGCACTGCCTCACTTATTCCTTCACATAGAAACCACAACAAAAACTCTGGCCAATAATTTTCTTCACTCTGCCTCATGACTTGTCTGGTGCTTCTCCATGGCTTATCACCATGCAGATGATCCTAACCATCTTCTTAGGTTCTGTGAGTATAACAAGTTATCTTATCAATGGCAACTGTATTCTGATCTGTTGGCTTCATATTATCTCACCCTCTGTCTCCCCCTTCTCCTCATACCCTCATTCTTTCCCAGGATAGGGTATTTTTCAATGAGTTGGCTGTTTGCATCAGATGACCAAAGTTTTGGAGCTTCAGCATCAGTCCTGATGAATATTCAAGACTAATTTCCTTTAGGATTGACTGGTTTGATTTCCTTGCTGTCCATGGGATTCTCAAGAGTCTTCTACAGCACCACAATTCAAAAGCATCAATTCTTTGGTGCTCTGCCTTCTTTATAGCCCAACTCTCACATCCATACATGACTACTGGAAAAACCATAGCTTTGACTTGTCAGCAAAGCGATATCTCTGCTTTTTAATACACTGTCTAGTTTTGTCATAGCTTTTCTTCTTAAAAGAGCAAGCATCTTTTAATTTCATGGCTGCAGTCACTGTCTGTAGTGATTTTGGAGCCCAAGAAAATAAAATCTGTTACTTCTTCCATTTTTTCCTCATCTATTTGCCATGAAGTGATGGGACTGGATGCCATGATCTTAGTTTTATGAATGTTGAGTTTCAAGCCAGCTTTTTCATTTTTCTCTCTCACCCTCATCAAAAGGCTCTTTAACTCCTCTTCCCTTTCTGCCATTAGGGTGGTGTCATCTGAGGTTATTGATATTTCTCCCACAATCATGATTCCAGTCTGTGCCTCATCCAGCCTAGCATTTTGCATGATGTACTCTTCATTTAAGTTAAATAAGCAGGGTGACAATATACAGACTTAATGTAATCTTTTCCCAATATTAAACTAGTCCATTGTTCCATGTCCAGTTCTAACTTGCTTCTTGACCTGTAAAATGTTTCTCAGGAGGTAAGTAAGGTTGTGATGGGCGTGCTAAAGTGCAGGTGGCTGCGACAGGCATGCTAAGCGTGGCCGAGAGGAGCCACCCCACATCAGAGATCAGGGGCAGAAGCTGGGAGGACCCCATGCCCAAAGGGCAGCGGCCAAGAGGAGTTACCCCACGTCTGAGGTCAGGGGCAGCAGCCGAGAGTACCAGACTGGACGGCGCAGGAATGGCCAAGAGGAGCTACCCCATGTCTGAGGTCGGGGGGGCGGCCGAGAGGAGTTACCCAACGTCCGAGGTCAGGGGCGGTGACAAGAGGAGTTACCCTGCATCTGAGACCAGGGGTGGCGGCCGGGAGGAGATACCCCATGCCCCAAGCCTGAGGACAGGGGCGGCGGCTGGGAGGAGCAACCCCACATCCAAGGAGCTGTGGCTGCATGGGCGCAGGAGGGCCTAGAAGAGCTATCCCACGTTTAAGGTCAGGAAGGGCGGTGGTGAGGAGATACCCCTTGTCCAAGGTAAAGAGAAATGGCTGCGCTTTGCTGGGGCAGCCATGAAGAGATACCCCACCCCCAAGGTAAGAGAAACCCAAGTAAGATGGTAGGTGCTGCAAGAGGGCATCAGAGGGCAAACACACTGAAACCATACTCACAGAAAACTAGTCAATCTAATCACAGTAGGACCACAGCCTTGTCTAACTCAATGAAACTAAGCCATGCCCGTGGGGCAAGCCAAGACGGGCGGATCATGGTGGAGAGATCTGACAGAATGTGTTCCACTGGAGAAGGGAATGGCAAACCACTTCAGTATTCTTGCCTTGAGAACCCCATGAACAGTATGAAAAGGCAAAATGATAGGATACTGAAAGAGAAACTCCCCAGGTCAGTAGGTGCCCAATATGCTACTGGAGATCAGTGGAGAAATAACTCCAGAAAGAATGAAGGGATGGGGCCAAAGCAAAAACAATACCCATTTGTGGATGTGACTGGTGATAGAAGCAAGGTCTGATGCTGTAAAGAGCAATATTGCATAGGAACCTGGAATGTCAGGTCCATGAATCAAGGCAAATTGGAAGTGGTCAAACAAGAGATGGCAAGAGTGAATGTCGACATTCTAGGAATCAGCGAACTAAAATGGACTGGAATGGGTGAATTTAACTCAGATGACCATTATATCTACCACTGCAGGCAGGAATCCCTCAGAAGAAATGGAGTGGCCATCATGGTCAACAGAAGAGTCTGAAATGCAGTACTTGGATGCAATCTCAAAAATGAAAGAATGATCCCTGTTCGTTTCCAAGGCAAACCATTCAATATCACAGTAATCCAAGTCTATGCCCCAACCAGTAATGCTGAAGAAGCTGAAGTTGAACGGTTCTATGAAGACCTACAAGACCTTTTAGAATTAACACCCAAAAGAGATGTCCTTTTCATTATAGGGAACTGGAATGCAAAAGTAGGAAGTCAAGAAACACCTGGAGTAACAGGCAACTTTGGCCTTGGAATACAGAATGAAGCAGGGCAAAGACTAATAGAGTTTTGCCAAGAAAATGCACTGGTCATAACAAACACCCTCTTACAACAAAACAAGAGAAGACTCTATACATGGATATTACCAGATGGTCAACACTGAAATCAGATTGATGATATTCTTTGCAGCCAAAGATGGAGAAGCTCTATAGAGTCAGCAAAAACAAGACCAGGAGCTGACTGTGGCTCAGACCATGAACTCCTTATTGCCAAATTCAGACTTAAATTGAAGAAAGGAGGGAAAACCACTAGACCATTCAGGTATGACCTAAATCAAATCCCTTATGATTATACAGTGGAAGTGAGAAATAGATTTAAGGGCCTAGATCTGATAGATAGAGTGCCTGATGAACTATGGAATGAGGTTCGTGGCATTGTACAGGAGACAGGGATCAAGATAATCCCCATCGAAAGAAATGCAAAAAAGCAAAATGGCTGTCTGGGGAGGCATTACAAATAGCTGTGTAAAGAAGACACGTGAAAAGCAAAGGAGAAAAGGAAAGATATAAACATCTGAATGCAGAGTTCCAAAGAATAGCAAGAAAAGATAAGAAAGCCTTCTTCAGTGATCAATGCAAATAAATAGAGGAAAACAACAGAATGGGAAAGACTAGGGATCTCTTCAAAAAAATCAGAGATACCAAAGGAACACTTCATGCAAAGATGGGCTCGATAAAGGACAGAAATGGTATGGACCTAACAGAAGCAGAAGATATTAAGAAGGGATGGCAAGAATACACAGAAGAACTGTACAAAAAAGATCTTCACGACCCAGATAATCATGATGGTGTGATCACTCACTTAGAGCCAGACATCCTGGAATGTGAAGTCAAGTGGGCCTTAGAAAGCATCACTACGAACAAAGCTAGTGGAGGTGATGGAATTCCAGTGGAGCTATTTCAAATCCTGAAAGATGATGCTGTGAAAGTGCTTCACTCACTAAGCCAGCAAATTTGGAAAACTCAGCAGTGGCCACAGGACTGGAAAAAGTCAGGTTTCATTCCAATCCCAAAGAAAGGCAATGCCAAAGAATGCTCAAACTACCACACAATTGCACTCATCTCACACGTTAGTAAAGTAATGCTCAAAACTCTCCAAGCCAGGCTTCAGCAATATGTGAACCATGAACTTTCTAATGTTCAAGCTGGTTTTAGAAAAGGCAGAGGAACCAGAGATCAAATTGCCAACATCTGCTGGATCATGGAAAAAGCAAGAGAGTTCCAGGAAAGCATCTATTTCTGGTTTATTGACTAAGCCAAAGCCTTTGACTGTGTGAATCACAATAAACTGTGGGAAATTCTGAAAGAGATGGGAATACCAGACCACCTTATCTGCCTCTTAAGAAACTTGTATGTAGGTCAGGAAGCAACAGTTAGAACTGGACATGGAACAACAGACTGGTTCCAAATAGGAAAAGGAGTTCGTCAAGGCTGTATATTGTCACCCTGTTTACTTAACTTATATGCAGAGTACTTCATTAGAAACGCTGGACTGGTAGAAACACAAGCTGGAATGAAGATTGCCAGGAGAAATATCAATAACCTCAGATAAGCAGATGACACCACCCTTATAGCAGAAAGTGAAGAGGACCTAAAAAGCCTCTTGATGAAAGTGAAAGAGGAGAGTGAAAAAGTTGGCTTAAAGCTCAACATTCAGAAAACGAAGATCATGGCATCTGGTCCCATCACTTCATGGGAAATAGATGGGGAAACAGTGGAAACAGTGTCAGACTTTATTTTTCTGGGCTCCAAAATCACTACAGATGTTTACTGCAGCCATGAAATTAAAAGACGCTTACTCCTTAGAAGGAAAGTTATGACCAAGCTAGATAGCATATTCAAAAGCAGAGACATTACTTTGCCAACCAAGGTTCGTCTAGTCAAGGCTATGGTTTTTCCAGTGGTCATGTATGGATGTTAGAGTTGGACTGTGAAGAAGGCTGAGCACCAAAGAATTGATGCTTTTGAAGTGTGGTGTTGGAGAAGACTCCTGAGAATCCCTTGGACTGCAAGGAGATTCAACCAGTCCATTCTGAAGGAGATCAGCCCTGGGATTTCTTTGGAAGGAATGATGCTAAAGGTGAAACTTCAGTACTTTGGCCACCTTATGTGAAGAGTTGACTCATTGGAAAAGACCCTGATGCTGGGAGGGATTGGGGGCAGGAGGAGCAGGGGACGACAGAGGATGAGATGGCTGGATGGCATCACTGACTCAATGGACGTGAATCTCAGTGAACTCTGGGAGTTGGTGATGGACAGGGAGACCTGACATGCTGCGACTCATGGGGTCGCAGAGTCGGACACGACTGAGCGACTGATCTGATCTGATCTGAAGTAAGGTTGTCTAGTACTCCTATCTCTTTAAGAATTTTCCACCGTTTTTTGTGATCCACAAAGTCAAAGGCATTAGCATATTCAATGAAGTAGAAATAGATGTTTTTCTGGAATTCTCTTGCTTCTTCTGTGATCCAATGGGTGTTGGCAATTTGCTCTCTGAATCCTCTGCCTTTCATAAGATTATATAAAGTAATAATTGCAACACTATATTGCTGGGTTGCTGCTGCTGCTAAGTTACTTCAGTCGTGTCCAACTCTGTGGGACCCCATAGACGGCAGCCCACCAGGCTCCACTGTCCCTGGGATTCTCCAGGCAAGAACAGTGGGGTGGGTTGCCATTTCCTTCTCCAATGCAGGAAAGTGAAAAGTGAAAGTGAAGTCGCTCAGTCATGTCCAAGCCTCAGCGACTCCATGGACTGCAGTCTACCATGCTCCTCCATCCATGGAATTTTCCAGACAAGAGTACTGGAGTGAGGTGCCATTGCCTTCTCCGATTGTTGGGTTAGAAACATATAAACATATAATGAATACATATAAGACCTTCTAGAGCTAACACCACAAAAAGAAAGCAAAAGTCCTTTTCTTCATAGGAGATTGGAATGCAAAAGCTGGAAATCAAGAGATACTTGGGGGAAAAAAGAGATACCTGGAGTAACAGGCAAGTTTGGCCTTGGAGTGTAAAATGAAGCAGAGCAAAGGCTAATAGAGTTTTGCCAAGAGAACACACTGGTCATAGCAAACACCCTCTTCCAACAACATAAGAGATGACTCTACACATGAACATCACCAGATGGTAAATACTGAAATCAAATTGATTATATTCTTTGCAACTGAAGATGGAGAAGCTCCAGTCAGTCAGCAAAAATAAGACCAGGAGTTGACTGTGTTTAGCTCATCAGCTGTTTATTACAAAATTCAGACTTCAGTTGAGAAAATAGAGAAAACCACTAGGTCATTCAGGTATGGCCTAAATCAAGTCCTTTATGAGTATATAGTGGAAGTAACAAATAGATTCAAGGGATTAGATCTGATAGGCCCAGTGCATGAAGAACTATGGATGGAGGTTTGTAACATGGTACAGGAGCTGTGGTCAAAATTATCCCAAAGAAAAAGAAATGCAAGAAGGCAAAATGGTTTTCTGAGGAGGCCTTGCAAATAACTGAGATAGGAAGAGAAACAAGAGGCAAAGGAGAAAGGGAAAGATATACCCAACTGTGTGCAGAGTTCCGTAGAACAAGGAGAGATTTAAAAAAAAAAAAAACCCTTCTAAGTGAACAATGTAAAGAAATAAAGGGAAAAAAATAGGATGGAAAAGACTAGAGATCTCTTTAAAAAATTAGAAATAAAAAGGGAACATTTCATGCAAGGATGGGCAGAATAAAGGACAGAAAAGGTATGAACCTAAAAGAAGCAGAAAAGATTAAGAAGAGTTGGAAAGAATACACAGAAGATTTGTACAAAAAAAAATCTTGGAGTGTGAAGTCAAGTGAGCTTTAGGAAGCATTGCTATAAATAAAGCTAGTGGAAGTGATGGAATTCCAGCTGAGCTATTTCAAGTCCTAAAAGAGTTCAGTACTTAAGTGCTGCACTCAGTATGTCAGCAAATTTGGAAAACTCAGTAGTGGCCACAGGACTGGAAAAGGTCAGTTTCCATCATGATCCCAAAGAAGAGCAATGCCAAAGAATGTTCAAACTACTGCACAGTTGTGCTCATTTCACATGCTAGCAAGGTAATGCTCGAAATCCTTCAAGTTAGGCTTCAACAGCTTATGAACTGAGAACTTCCAGATGTACTGTACAAGCTGGATTTAGAAAGGGCAAAAGAATCAGAGATCAAATTGCAAACATTCATTGGATTATAGAAAAAGCAAGAGAAGTCTAGAAAGACATCTGCTGCATTGACTAAGCTAAAGCCCTTGACTGTGTGGACCACAACAAACTGTGGAAAATACTTAAAGATATGGGATTATCAGATCACCTTACCTGCCTCCTGAGAAACTTGTATACAGGTCAAGAAGCAAGTTAGAACTGGACATGGAACAATGAATTGGTTTAATATTGGGAAAGGATTACATTAAGGCTGTATATTGTCACTCTGCTTATTTAACTTATATGCAGAGTACCTCATGCAACATGCTGGGCTGGATGAATCACAAGCTGGAATCATGATTGTGGGAGAAATATCAATAACCTCAGATATGCAGATGACACGACCCTAATGGCAGAAAGTGAAGAACTAAAGAAACTTTTGATAAAGGTGAAAGAGGAGAAAGACCTAAAACTTAAATGGCTTTAAACTGAACATTCAAAAACCTAAGATCATGGCATCTGGTCCCATCACTTCAATGCAAATAGATGGGGTAACTGAGAGTCATTTCTTAGGCATGTTGATAAGAAGCCTAGTTGATAAGAATTCCAGATCCCAAAGAGATAGGGGTCTGGAATTCTCAAGGAGGAAGAAAGGACAAACTCCCCCCCCCCCCATACATTCCTTAGGATTATGTATCCTACCTAAGGACAGTCTCTGGATTAAATCTTCTGGCTAATCCTGTTATCTTAAAATGTAAATTATGGGAGTAGGTCTGGTCTTTACTAGCCACTAGCTTCCCTAGTGGCTCAGAGGATAAAGCGTCTGGCTGCAATGTAGGTAGACCTGGGTTCGAACCCTGTGTCAGGAAGATCCTCTGGAGAAGGAAATGGCAACCCATTCCAGTACCTTTGTCGGGAAAATCCCATGGACGGAGGAGCCCGGTAGGCTACAGTCCATGGGGTCACAAAGAGTCTGACCCTGAGCGACTTCACTTTCCCTTTCTGGTCTTTACGGGGATTATATAACAGTAATGTATCCTGCCTGAAGACAGTCTCTGGATTAAACCTTCTGGCTAATTCTGTTATCTTAAAATGTAAATTATGGGAGTAGGTTTGGTGAGGTCTTTACAACCTCCAGACATTCTTTGGATTCATTGGAGAGTATATTGCTCCATTGCTAACACTAGCAAGTAGGTACTCTTTCTACCCCCTTCTGATGTCTATGTCAGAAGCTTTCTCTATCTCCTTTATACTTTACTAGAACTTTATTACATAAAATCTCTGAGTGATCAAGCCTCGTCTCTGGCCCTGGATTGAATTCTTCTCCTCTGGAGGCCAAGAATCCCGGTGTATTTGTGTGATTCAAACAATCTTTGATAACCATGACAAATTTTATTTTCTTGGGCTCCAAAATCACTACAGACAGTAACCGAAACCACAAAATTAAAAGACACTTGCTCCTTGGAAGAAAAGTTATGACCAACCTAGACCACGACCTTATTCTGCCAACAAAGATCCATATAGTCAAAGCTATGGTTTTTCTAGTAGTCATGTACAGATGTGAGAGTTGGGCCATAAAGAATGCAGAGCACCACTGATGCTCAAAAGCAAAGAATTGATGCTTTTGAACTGTGGTGCTGGAGAAGACTCTTGAGAGTCACTTGGACAGCAAGGAAATCAAATCAGACAAGCCTAAAGGAAATCAACCCTAAATATTCATTGAAAGAATTGATGCTGAAGCTGACGCTCCTAAACTCTGACCACCTGATGTGAAGAACTGACTCATTGGAAAAGACCCTGATGCTGAGAAAGATTGAGGGCATGTGGAGAAGGGGGCGATAGAGAATGAGATGGTTTGATGGTATTGCTGACTCAATGGACATGAGTTTGAGCAAACTGTGGGAGATAGTGAAGGACAGGGAAGCATGGTAGGCTGCAGTCCATAGGGTCCCAAAGAGTCAGACATGACTGAACGACTGAACAACAACCATGATATTGATATCAAAAAGCTAGTGGGGAAGAAATGAAAAGATATTAAAACAATATTGCTATATTTTATGATAATTGTCAGTATTAACCTAAAGTAAATGGTATAATCGGAAAAGGCAATGGCAACCCACTCCAATACTTTTGCCTGGAAAATCCCATGGACAGAGGAGCCTGGTAGGCTGCAGTCCATGGTGTCGTGAAGGGTCAGACATGACTGAATGACTTCACTTTCACTTTTCACTTTCATGCATTGGAGAAGGAAATGGCAACCCACTCCAGTGTTCTTGCCTGGAAAATCCCAGGGACGGTGGTGCCTGGTGGGCTGCCGTCTATGGGGTCGCACAGAGTCGGATATGACTGAAGTGACTTAGCAGCAGCAGCAGCAGTAGCAAATGGTATAATAGTGTGCATATTGTAATTTGTAGAGGCACCAATAAGAAAATAACTCAAAACTACAATAAAGCAACATAAGAATCAAAATGATACCTGAAAATATTGTTTGGTACAAAAGCAGTGAAGAGGGAACAGATTTTTTTTGATAGGTAAGAAGTGAATTTATTTAGAGCCAAACACACTCCACAAAGTGTGGGTGATCTCAGAAGGCGAGAGGTCAGGGAACAGATTTTAAAAGTGAGACATAGAAAAAAAGTGGCAGACCTAAGTCCAACCATGTCAATAATTATATTAAATATAAATAGACTGAACACTATAATCAAAAAGCAATTATTGTTAGACTGTAAAAAAGCAAGATTCAATGGATACTGTTTATAAGAGACACATTTCACACACACACACACACAACCCACAAATAGGTTGGATGTAATTGATGTAAAGGATAAAATGATGGAAATAGTAGCAACATGAGAGTCAGATGGGACATTTTGCTATCAGACAAAATAAACATTAAGAAACAATATTACTACAGACAAGGAGGGGCATGTCATGATGACAAAGGGTAAAACATTTGAAAGACATTACAATTTAAAATGTAAAAATACCTACTGGCAAAGTCTTAAATTTTATGAAGCAAAAATAGAATTGAAAAAAGAGATAAAGAATTAGAAAATTATAGCTTGAGATTAAATACACCAATTTTGGTAATTAATAGAATAATTAGACAGAAAAACCAGCAAAGATGTTCAAGAAGACTTGAACAGTACTATCAATCAATTTGATATATATAGAACACTCTACTTTAAAATAACAAATACACAATTTTCCAAAAGCTTATAGAACATTCTCCAGTGTATACCTTGTTTGAGGACATAAAACTAATTTTGATATGTTTACAAGGGTTTAGATCACTTAAAACCACAAAAAATAGAAGTTGGGAATGAAGAAATTTGGGAAATACTCAATTTTTAGACGGAGAAGGCAATGGCACCCCACTCCAGTACTCTTGCCTGGAAAATCCCATGGACGGAGGAGCCTGGTGGGCTGCCATCCGTGGGGTCGCTGGGAGTCGGACACGACTGAGCGACTTCACTTTCACTTTTCACTTTTATGCATTGGAGAAGGAAATGGCACCCCACTCCAATTTTCTTGCCTGGAGAATCCCAGGGACAGGGGAGCCTGATGGGCTGCCGTCTATGGGGTCACACAGAGTTGGACATGACTGAAGCGACTTAGCAGCAGCAGCAGCATCAGCAGCAATTTTTAGAAATTAAACAACACGTTTTTAAATAACTTGAATCAAAGAAAAATCACAAAACTAGAAATATTTTGAGGTGAGTTTAACAAGAATGCAACATTTCAAAATTAATGGGATGGAACTAAAGTAGGATTTAGAAGAGTAAAAAGTTCTCAAATAATTTAAGCTTCTCTCTTAACAAACAAGCGAGAGAGAAAGAGAGGCAAATTAAAACCAAAGAAAAAAATGAGAGGTCAGAGCAGAAATCAATGAACTAAAAACTGAAGAATAGATAAAATCAAGAAAATAAAATTTGGTTCTTAGAAAAGATCAATAACATTTACATAATTTTAGTTAAACTGAAAAAAAAATGCAGAAGATACAAATTTACAACATCAGGAACGTAAAAGGGACATGACTGCCAACCTTACATAAAATAATTATAGTGAGTATCATGAAGGACTTTATGCCAACAAATTAGACAGCTTAAATTAAATTAAAAATTCCTTAAAAAAAATAAATTGTCAAAACTGACTTCAGTGGAAATGGAAAGTCCTGAATAGATTTGTAACAAGTAAAGAAATTCAGTCCATAGTTCATCAGGCACTCTATCTATCAGATCTAGGCCCTTAAATCTATTTCTCACTTCCACTGTATAATCATAAGGGATTTGATTTAGGTCATACCTGAATGGTCTAGTGGTTTTCCCTACTTTCTTCAATTTAAGTCTGAATTTAGCAATAAGGAGCTTATGATCTGAGCCACAGTCAGCTCCCAGTCTTGTTTTTGCTGACTGTATAGAGCTTCTCCATATTTGGCTGCAAAGAAAATGATTAATCTGATTTCGGTGTTGACCATCTCATGAAAGGGATCAAGACAATCTCCATGGGAAAGAAATGCAAAAAAGCAAAATGGCTGTCCGGGGGGGCCTCAGAAATAGCTGTGAAAATAAGAGAAGCAAAAAGCAAAGGAGAAAAGGAAAGACATAAACATCTGAATGCAGAGTTCTAAAGAATAGTAAGAAGAGATAAGAAAGCCTTGCTCAGCAATCAATGCAAAGAAATAGAGGAAAACAACAGAATGGGAAAGACTAGAGATCTCTTCAAGAAAATTAGAGATACCAAGGGAATATTTCATGCAAAGATGGGCTCGATAAAGGACAGAAATTGTATGGACCTAACAGAAGCAGAAGATATTAAGAAGAGATGGCAAGAAGACACAGAAGAACTGTACAAAAAAGATCTTCATGACCCAGATAATCATGATGGTGTGATCACTAACTTAGAGCCAGACATCCTGGAAAGTAAAGTCAAGTGGGCCTTAGAAAGCATCACTACGAACAAAGCTAGTGGAGGTGATGGAATTCTAGTTGACCTATTTCAAATCCTGAAAGATGATGCTGTGAAAGTGCTTCACTCAATATGCCAGCAAATTTGGAAAACTTAGCAGTGGCCACAGGACTGGAAAAGATCAGTTTTCATTCCAATCCCAAAGAAAGGCAATGCCAAAGAATGCTCAAACTACTGCACAACTGTGCTTATCTCACATGCTAGTAAAGTAATGCTCAAAATTCTCCAAGCCAGGCTTCAGCAATATGTGAACCGTGAACTTCCAGATGTTCAAGCTGGTTTTAGAAAAGGCAGAAGAACCAGAGATCAAATTGCCAACGTCCGCTGGACCATGGGAAAAGGAAGAGAGTTCCAGAAAAACATCAATTTCTGCTTTATTGATTATGCCAAAGCCTTTCACTGTGTGGATCACAATAAACAGTGGAAAATTCTGAAAGAGATGGGAATACCAGACCACCTGACCTGCCTCTTGAGAAACCTGTATGCAGGTCAGGAAGCAACAGTTAGACCTGGACATGGAACAACAGACTGGTTCCAAATATGAAAAGGAGTACGTCAAGGTTGTATATTGTCACCCTGCTTATTTAACTTATTTGGAGAGTACATCATGAGAAACGCTGGGCTGGAAGAAGCACAAGGTGGAATCAAAATTGCCAGGAGAAATATCAATAACCTGAGATATGCAGATGACACCACCTTTATGGCAGAAAGTGAAGAGGAACTAAAAAGCCTTTTGATGAAAGTGAAAGAGGGGAGTGAAAAAGTTGGCTTAAAGCTCAACATTCAGAAAAATAAGATCATGGTATCTGGTCCCATCACTTCATGGGAAATAGAAGGGGAAACAGTGGAAACAGTGTCAGACTTTATTTTTTTGGGCTCCAAAATCACTGCAGATGCTGACTGCAGCCATGAAATTAAAAGACGCTTACTCCTTGGAAGGAAAGTTATGACCAACCTAGATAGCATATTGAAAAGCAGAGACATTACTTTGCTAACAAACGTCCGTCTAGTTAAGGCTATGGTTTTCCCAGTGGTCATATATGGATGTGAGAGTTGGACTGTGAAGAAAGCTGAGCTCCAAAGAATTGATGCTTTTGAACTGTGGTGTTGGAGAAGACTCTTGAGAGTCCCTTGGACTGCAAGGAGATCCAACCAGTCCATTCTGAAGGAGATCAGCCCTGGGATTTCTTTGGAAGGAATGATGCTAAAGCTGAAACTCCAGTACTTTGGCTACCTCATGCGAAGAATTGACTCGTTGGAAAAGACTCTGATGCTGGGAGGGATTGGGTGCAGGAGGAGAAGGGGACGACAGAGGATGAGATGGCTGGATGGCATCACTGACTCGATAGATGTGAGTCTGAGTGAACTCCAGGAGTTGGTGATGGACAGGGAGGCCTGGCGTGCTGCGATTCATGGGGTCCCAAAGAGTCAGACACGAGTAAAATAATGAACTGAACTGAACTTAACTGATAGCCCATAGACCTGAGGGTTGGGTTTCCTCAGGTAAAAACTATCAGGAAGGGATCAACCTCACTCATCAGCAGATAATTGGATTAAAGCTTTATTGAGCAAGGCCCTATACCCCAGAGCAAATCCCAGTTTTCCCCACCACCAGTCCCTCCCATCAGAAGGCTTACACAAGTCTCTTATCTTTCTCCATCAGAGGTCAGAGAGAAGAAACAAACAATGACAGTCCTACAGCAACTATAACAAAAACCACATTCAGAAAGTTAATCAGCATGAAAAAGCAGAAAGCTATGTCCCAGGTAAAGGGACAAGATAAAACCCCAGAAAAACAACTAAATGAAGTGGAGATAGGCAATCTTCCAGAAAAATTCGGAATAATGATAGTGAAGATTCAGGATGTTGGAAAAAGAATGGAGGCAAAGACTGAAAAGAAGCAATATTTACCAACGACCTAGAAGAACTACAGAACAAACAGAGATGAATAATAACACTAGAAGGAAGCAATAGCAGAATAACTGATGTAGAAACACAGATAAATAACCTGAAGGACAGAATGGTGAAAATCACTGCTGCAGATCAGAATATAGAAAAAAGAAGGAAAAGAAATGAAGGCATTCTAAGAGACCCTTGGGACAATATTAAACACACGAACATTCACATTGTAGGGGTCCCAGAAGGAGAAGAGAGCAAGAAAGAACCTGAGAAAATATTTAGAGATAATAGCTGAAAGATTCCCTAAAATGGAAAGGAAATAGTCAACCAAATCCAGAAAGCACTGAGAGTTCCAGGCAGGATAAACCCAAGGAGGAACACACCAAGGCATAGAGTAATCAAACTGACAAAAATTAAGCAGAGATAAAATATTAAAAGCAACAGGGGAAAATAACAAATAACATACAAGGGAATTCCCGTCAGCTATCACCTGATTTCTCAACAGAAACTGTACAATCCAGAAGGGAATGGCATGATATATTTAAAGTGATGAATGGGAAGAACCTACAATCAAGAATACTCTACCTAGCAAGACTGTTCTTTAGATTTGATGGGAAAATCAAAAGCTTTCCAGAGAAGTAAAAGTTAAGAGAATTTAGCACCACCACACCAGCTTTACAACAAATGCTAAAGGAACTTTTCTAGGCAGGCAATGCAAGAGAAGGAAAATACCTATCTACAGAAATTAAGCCCCACCAAATTAAGAAAACAATAATAGGATCAGACGTATCAATAATTACCTTAAATGTAAATGGATTAATGCACCAACCGAAAGATATAGACTGGCTGAGCAGATGAAAACATTTGCATGTATGCACTTCCGCTTACCACATCACTGTGCTTGACCCCCTCCCCACCCAAACTGTATGCAATTATTCTATATTGTTTGGTTAATCATGTTCCCATTATGGCTTACAACTGTAATTATTATTATTATTTTTGGTCTGGCTATTGATTATGAAAACTGATAAACATCTTTCACTATCGTGATTATGTAACTATTACTTAATATTGTATCATGATTGGTCAACAGAAAAGTAATAGAATTCTATATCACCAAAACTACCATTTAATAGAAAAACCTGTAATTACTTTTAGAATCCAGATGCATATCAGAATTATGTTGGAATTTTTTGAAAAATACAAATGCCCAGGTATTGCTTTTTTTTTTTTTTAAATTAACCAGAGATTCAGGTATGTTTCTGTTAGGAAGTTAGACATGAGCTGTGAGGGGAGGCGTGGCTGAAAGAGATGCAAGCCTGCCTCTAAATTCCACTCCAGACACATCCAGGAGAGCTCATATATACACTACAAAATAACCACAGAGATTTTCAGTTCTTGCACATGTGTTATAGGCACACAGTGGATACAAAATGACCACAGGGGCTTACCCAAGTAACCTTAGGCAGTTAGGAGCCAATTAAGGGCTCATGAATATTCTATATCTAATTATAAAAGATGAAATTATGGGAAGATATAATCCAACTTGCTGTTATATAACTTACAATTGTCAATAGCCTTGGGCACATACCCATTTGCATTCCCTTTCATTGATTGGTCGTGGGTGCAAGCCCTACTTTGCACTGGGTGCAACCAAAAGGATACTGGAAGTGTAAAATGGGGAAGCTAAGAGGGATTGATAGAATGGATGAGGAGGACTCCTTTGGGAGTTTTGAACTAATGAAAGATCTATCTGCTTGAACTTAACTGAGCTGTAACTTGTCTGCTGTTCTACACCTTTTGGTCCATTGCTCCAAATTTTTGTTGGGAGACAAGAACAAAGGAAGAGACAAACCAACCTGACATTTCTAATGAGCAGCCATGTTTAAAAACAACCGGGCCACATGAGGATCTATCACTTTTATTTAGTTTGTTCCACTTTTCTATTTCATATTCAAGGCTCTCAATTCATTTAGCCTATGCTTTCCAATTTCTCTATCTCTTCTTCTTCCTCTTTTTTTCAAGCTCTTCCTCAAGCCTTTATCAAGCATAGTAGAAAAGCTCTTGTATACATATATATATATATAAATAATAAGTATATACACATATTTTGGAAAACATGAATTTTTACCTAACTAAAAAATTTGACATTTTGAATCCACTTGTTTGACTTAGTATACACAGAATACTAGATTTAAAAAAATAGATATGCAACAAGCAACAAAGGTTTACTGTATAGCACAGGGAGCTATAGTCAATATCTTATAATAACCTATAATGGAAAATAATTTCAAAGCTAATATATGTGTATATGTATAACTGAATCACAAGAAAAAAGAATTCTACATTTTGAAATTTGGCAATTTTTCTAAATGTCCCATGGACATCTAATAACAATGTAGGATGTACAAAATTTTAAATGTATTTGTGTAGGATATAAGATTAATGTAAGTTAATATAAATAGAAATCTATTATATTTAAATTTTTAAAGACTATTAGAGATGCTCCAATTCTTATTTTTCTGCATTTGATAAAATATTCTCAGAGAAATATTAATATGTCTCACTATGATTATATATTTTTTATTTTCTCGTATATCTCTTCTGATTTTTGCTTTATGTATATTTATTTCTTTGTTGTTAAGTATCTAATGGTTTATGATGTCTATTTTCTTTGTGAATTGCACCTTTTATCATTAAAAATATTCATCTTTGTTTCATTTAAAAATTAAAAAAACACAGGCACACAAAGAAATGAAATCAACTATTATTCATTTCCCAATTACAAACAGTAAAGAATTTGAGAAATGTTCCACTTTTCTGAAGGATGACCTGAGTACCAAATTTACAGGTAACCAACTTAGAATTCAGGGCTTTGCTGGTGGCTTAGATGGTAAAGAATCTGTCATAATATGGGAGACCCAGATTTGATCCCTAGGTCAGGAAAACCCCCTGGAGAAGAAAGTGGCTAACCACTCCAGTAGTTTTGCCAGGAGAATGCCATGGACAGAGGAACCTGGTGGCTTATAGTCCATGGGGTCCAGTTTGCAGAGTCAGACACAACTGAGCAACTAACACTTTCACTTTCAACCTAGAATTCAGCTTTATTTCTTCTATCTGTCAGTGATTCTAAGAAAGTTTGGTGCTGGAAAACTCTCCTGGAGGAGACGCACCTTAAACAGCCACTACAGGAAGGTCATTGAGGAACTTTCTTGCCTAGCTGACTGATATAGGGCTTTAAGGTTGATAGCTTACAGTGAGCACCGTCGATTCATGGTCTCTGAAAGAGAAGAATTTGCTCCACATCCGAAGATTTGGCCTCAGTCATGCAGAGCTTTGTGTAGCAGAGATGTTATTAAAGTGAAAGGATAGAGGAAAGCTTCCAACAAAAGGCACTGGGAAGGGGTAGAAGAGTATCCACCCTTACGAGTTTAAGTGAGGCATTATATACTTTTTTGGAGAAGGCAATAGCACCCCACTCCAGTACTTTTGCCTAGAAAATCCCATGGACGGAGGAGCCTGGTAGGCTGCAGTCCATGGGGTCGCTAGAGTTGGAGACCACTGAGCGACTTCACTTTCACTTCTCACTTTCATGCATTGGAGACTCCAGTGTTCTTGCCTGGAGAATCCCAGGAATGGGGGAGCCTGGTGGGCTTCTGTCTATGGGGTCGCACAGAGTCGGACACGACTGAAGCGACTTAACAACAACAATATACTTTTTAGCAGACTGCTAAACATAGATAAAAGAAGTACCTCAAGGCTGTGAAAATTTTACCAGGCTCCTCTCCCACAACATACATCTTGAGATAATATGGAAACAAGATTAACCAAGGGGAACAGTCTCTGGACAAGATGTCTCTGGATGGGATATATTGTATCCATATTATCAGGGGCAAAAGTTTTGAAGAAAAACAGGTTTCCAAGTAAGATATATTGTTTTGTTGTGTAATCATTAGCTTTGGGTTTAAGAAAGTTGGTTTTAAGTGAAATAGATTATTGCCATAGCAACTCCAAGCTTAAGAAAAAAAGTCTTACATGACTAAGGTAAAGGAATGTAAAAATTGTTTGCCTTCTCCACCTCGAGGGCCCTGGACTCCTTATCAACCTGCATAAGTCAGCTCTCTCATTCCCTCCTTTTTCTTTTAGGAGAATTTTGTTGCCAGGGAAAGAGGCAAAGAAAGCGTTATTTAGCTGCTTCCTGCTGATGAGGGACATTGACCCTAAGTTGTTGAAGCAACATATTCTCCTTACCCTCTTATTTAGTGTTTCTGATCCAGGAGCCCCAAGTAATAGCTGGAGGAGGTTGTAGAAACCATAGGGGCATGAACAGTCATTTGTAACTTAAAAGCTTTCAGATGGTTAGAAAAAAACTTTGTTATACAGTTACAGATGCAAGGGGCAAACAGCAAAAAACAAAATGATTAGCAAAAATAAAAGTCACATTCAGTTCAGTTCAGTCACTCAGTCGTGTCCGACTCTTTGTGACCCCATGAATCGCAGCACACAAGGCCTCCCTGTCCATCACCAACTCCCGGAGTTCACTCAGACTCACATCCATCAAGTCAGTGATGCCATCCAGCCATCTCATCCTCTGTCGTCCCCTTTTCCTTCTGCCCCCAATCCCTCCCAGCATCAGAGTCTTTTCCAATGAGTCACCTCTTCACATGAGGTGGCCAAAGTACTGGAGTTTCAGCTTTAGCATCATTCCTTCCAAAGAAATCCCAGGGCTGATCTCCTTCAGAATGGACTGGTTGGATCTCCTTGCAGTCCAAGGGACTCTCAAGAGTCTTCTCCAACACCACACTTCAAAAGCATCAATTCTTTGGCACTCAGCCTTCTTCACCGTCCAACTCTCACATCCATACATGACCACAGGAAAAACCATAGCCTTGACTAGACGGACCTTTGTTGGCAAAGTAATGTCTCTGCTTTTGAATATGTTATCTAGGTTGGACATAACTTTCTTTCCAAGGAGGAGTAAGCGTCTTTTAATTTCATAGCTGCAGTCCCCATCTGCAGTGATTTTGGAGCCCCCCAAAATAAAGTCTGACACTGTTTCCACTGTTTCCCCATCTATTTCCCACGAAGTGATGGGACCAAATGCCATGATCTTCGTTTTCTGAATGTTGAGTTTTAAGCCAACTTTTTCACTCCCCTCTTTCACTTTCATCAAGAGGCTTTTGAGTTCCTCTTCATTTTCTGCCATAAGGGTGGTGTCATCTGCATATCTGAGGTTATTGATATTTCTCCCGGCAATCTTGATTCCAGCTTGTGTTTCTTCCAGTCCAGTGTTTCTCATGATGTACTCTGCATATAAGTTAAATAAGCACATTATGTCCTTAATTAAGGTACAAAGTATTACACCAGTCCATTTTGGGACTGTCGGATGTCATCAGATTAAGAAGAGGCATTACATATGATTGTTGTAACGTAGTCACAGAGTAAAAGCAAAGAGACATAAATTTAATCCTGGTCATGAATCAATCCCTGGCATTTTGAAAGCTGTGGGAGAAGAAAGAATAACTTGGTACGGGCCTTCCCAGAGGGCCTCTAGAGATTTCCCTCTAGATCCCAAACTCTTTATCAGGACTTCTGTTCCTGACTTGAACAATGGTTTGTCTGACTCAGAGGCTGGATCAGGAGCCACTTTCCAGAGCTATTATAATGTCTGTTGAAAACTTGGCAGTTGAATGACATAGTCTATGACAATATCTGTGCAGAAAAATGGCTTGCCATAGAGACGTTAAAAAGGAGACAGTCCCTCTTTTCCAGGGACAAGTCTAACCTTCATCAGAGCTATGTGGAAAACTTTAAACAAATTGTCCTTTGTCTCTTGAGGTAGTTTACACAGTTGTTTTTTAATAGGATCATTAGATTTTTCAACTTTAAGGACTGGGGTCTCCAGGAACAGTGTATATGATATTTTATTCTCAGATCTTTTGACATTCCTTAAGTTTCAATAGCCTTAAAGGCAGAGCCATTGTCGTCCTGGAGGCTCTGAGGCAACCCAAACCTGGGAATTATTTCATGAATTAAAATCTTTATGATTTCTTTAGCTTGCCAGTACAAGGAAATCCTCAATCCATCCAGTAAAGGTATCTAGCCAAACCTGTAAGCAAGAAAATCCATTAGCTTTTGGCAAGTGAGTAAAATCAATTTCACAGCCCTCTCCTGGATATTTTCCACTTGGTTGTAACCCAGATTTTGCTAGTTTTTCACTTTTTGGGTTTTTTCTTTTTTCTTTTCTTTTCTTTTTTTTTTTTCCAAACCTCACATCTCTTAATAATGTTCTTTAAAGTTTTCATTATATTTTTACCTTCAAACAATCGAGAGGCCATCTGTTAAGTACTTTCAGGACCTAAATGAAAATTCTGGTATAAACCTTTGAGAATTTTCCATTGACAATTTTCAGGAATCACCAGTCATCCATCCTTGGACTGTAACCACCTTTGTCAGTGATGTTTGCTCCTCTTTTTTCATACCTTTCTAATTCTCCCTCAGTATATTGTGGCTTTTCCTGTTCAGTACAACCTGTCCAAATTAGAAGCATTTGCAGAGAAGGGAGTTCATAAAAATTGCCACTTTCTGACTTTGGAGTTGGTCAATTGTTTTACTTCAGCCATTTAACTCTCATCTCTATTATGCCCTTTACAATGCATAGCAGCTACTTCTTTAGGAAAATATACTGCAATTAATAGTCTCTCAATCTCTTTAAAATGTTTAATTGGCTTTCCTGTCACGGCTTTATTTTTTATTATAAATTTATTTAATTAAATTGGAGGCTAATTACTTTACAATATTTTATTGGTTTTTCCATACATCAACATGAATCTGCCACGGGTATACACAGGTTCCCCATCCTGAACCACCCTCCCACCTCCCTCCCCGTACCATCCCTCTGGGTCATCCCAATGCACCAGCCCCAGGCATCCTGTATCCTGCATTGAACCTGGACTGGTGATTTGTTTCATATATGATATTATACATGTTTCAATGCCATTCGCCCAAATGATCCCACCATCTCCCTCTCCCACAGAGTCCAAAAGACTGTTCTATACATCAGTGTCTCTTTTGCTGTCTCGCATACATGGTTATCATTACCATCTTTCTAAATTCCATATATATGCCTTAGTATAGTGTATTGGTGTTTTTCTTTCTGGCTTACTTCACTCTGTATAATAGGCTCCAGTTTCATCCACCTCATTAGAACTGATTCAAATGTATTCTTTTTAATGGCTGAGTAATACTCCATTGTGTATATGTACCACAGCTTTCTTATCCATTCATCTGCTGATGGACATCTAGGTTGCTTCCATGTCCTGGCTATTATAAACAGTGCTGTGATGAACACTGGGGTACACCTATCTCTTTCAATTCTGGTTTCCTCGGTGTGTATGCCCAGCAGTGGGATTGCTGGGTCATAAGGCAGTTCTATTCCCAGTGTTTTAAGGAATCTCCACACTGTTCTCCATAGCGGCTGTACTAGTTTGCATTCCCATCAACAGTGTAAGAGGGTTCCCTTTTCTCCACACCCTCTCCAGCATTTATTGCTTGTAGACTTTTGGATCACAGCCATTCTGACAGGCGTGAAACGATACCTCATAGTGATTTTGATTTGCATTTCTCTGATAATGAGTGATATTGAGCATCTTTTCATGTGTTTGTAAGCCATCTGTATGTCTTCTTTGGAGAAATGTCTATTTAGTTCTTTGGCCCATTTTTTTTTATTGGGTCGTTTATTTTTCTGGAATTGAGCTGCAGGAGTTGTTTGTATATTTTTGAGATTAGTTCTTTATCAGTTGCTTCATTTGCTATTATTTTCTCCCATTCTGAAGGCTGTCTTTTCACCTTGCTTATAGTTTCCTTTGTTGTGAAGAAGCTTTTAAATTTAATTAGGTTCCATTTGTATATTTTTGCTTTTATTTCCAATATTCTGGGAGGTGGGTCATAGAGGATCCTGCTGTGATGTATGTCGGAGAGTGTTTTGCCTATGTTCTCCTCTAGGAGTTTTATAGTTTCTGGTCTTATGTTTAGATCTTTAATCCATTTGAGTTTCTTTTTGTATTTGGTGTTAGAAAGTGTTCTAGTTTCATTCTTTTACAAGTGGTTGACCAGTTTTCCCAGCACCACTTGTTAAAGAGATTGTCTTTTCTCCATTGTATATTCTTGCCTCCTTTGTCAAAGATAAGGTGTCCATAGGTGCATGGATTTATCTCTGGGCTTTCTATTTTGTTCCATTGACCTATATTTCTGTCTTTGTGCCAGTACCATACTGTCTTGATGACTGTGGCTTTGTAGTAGAGCCTGAAATCAGGCAGGTTAATTTCTTCAGTTCCATTCTTCTTTCTCAAGATTGCTTTGGATATTCGAGGTTTTTTGTATTTCCATACAAATTGTGAAATTATTTGTTCCAGATTTGTGAAAAATACCATTGGTAGCTTGGTAGGGATTGCATTGAATCTGTAGATTGCTTCGGGTAGTGTACTCGTTTTCACTATATTGATTCTTCCAATCCATGAGCATGGTATATTTCTCCATCTATTAGTGTTCTCTTTGATTTCTTTCACCAGTGTTTTATAGTTTTCTCTCTCTATATAGGTCTTTAGTTTCTTTAGGTATTTAGGTATTCTCTAAGTATTTTATTCCAAAGGTTAATGGAATTGTTTCCTTAATTTCTCTTTATATTTTCTCATTATTAGTGTATAGGAATGCAAGGGATTTCTGTGTGTTGATTTTATATCCTGCAACTTTACTATAATGTCATTACTTTAAATTGTCTTTCTTTCCATATTACAGTGTGAGCATGTAACACCAAATAAGAATACTTAGAATCAGTATTTATTTACATGCTGCCCTCTGCTTAACTCTAAAGCTTGGGTCAAAACAACCAGTTCAGTCAGTTGGGCACTTGTACCTGGGGGAAGGATTTAGCTTCCAAGACCTGTTCACCTGTAGCCACGGCATAACCTGATTTCCAATTTCCATCCTAAACAAAAGAACTGCCATCTGTAAATATATTCATGTCAGAATTTTCCAATGGGGTGTCTATCAAATCCTCTCAAGCTGCATAATTTAAGGCTAAAAATTGGGAGCAATCAGATCAGGCATTTCATTTTCTTTCTTGGGAAGAAAAGTGGCAGGGTTTAAGTTTCCAGAGACTGTAAGTTTAGTTATTGGTCCTTCCAATAATAGTGATTGATATTTAAGAAGCTGACTGTCTGACATCCAAATGTCAACTTTGGAATTTAATATTCTACTTACATCATGGGAAGTCTATACTGTAAGATTTCACCCATTAGTGAATTTAAGAGCTTCAGCCACTAACAAGGCAACAGCAGCAATCCCTTAAATAATGTGGCCATCTTTGAGTGACAGTATCTAATTCTTTGCTCAGATAAGCAACAGATTGCTGGTGAGGTCCTCAAGGCTGTTTCATAACTCCTAAAGCAACTTATGGTGAACAGTGTCGGATTCATGATCTTCGAGGAAGATTTAGCTTTAGAACCAGGGACCAGGCTTGAATACTCAGAGCATTTGTGTGGCAAAAGTTTTATTACAGTGAAAAAGGACAGAGAAAGCTTCTGACACAGACATTGGAAGAGGGACAGGGTGCCTCCCGGTAGATATTTCTCCTGGCAATCTTGATTCCAGCTTGTGCTTTATCCAGCACAGTTTCTCATGATGTACTCTGCATATAAGTTAAATAAGCAGGGTGACAATATACAGCCTTGACGTACTCTTTTTCCTATTTGCAACTAGTTGTGGCATCAGGCTCGTCTATTTTGGGGCTGGCAGCTCCTCTCTAAGTTGGTTTCCAGAGGCTCCTGTCTAGTTATGGGGGGTTTCTCTCTACTTTTGATGTTCTGACTCCTCTCTAGTTTTGGCAGAGTACAACTTTCTTGTTATGGCAGTGGAATCCATGCTAGTTGTGGTGTTCATGGGGTTCTCTAGTTGTGGTGGGGCATCTCTGTACTTGCAATGGTGGGCTCCTCTCTATTTGTCTCAGAGGCACATATCAATTTGCTGCAGGGGCTTAGTGCTCCTTTCTAGTTTTGATATGTGGTGTGCTATGCTATGCTATGCCAAGTCACTTCAGTTGTGTCCGACTCTGTGCAACCCCATAGACGGCAGCCCACCAGGCTCCCCCGTCCCTGGGATTCTCCAGGCAAGAACACTGGAGTGGGTTGCCATTTCCTTCTCCAATGCATGAAAGTGAAAAGTGAAAGTGAAGTTACTCAGTCGTGTCCGACTCTTAGCGACCCCATGGATTGCAGTCTAACAGGCTCCTCCATCCATGGGATTTTCCAAGCAAGCGTACTGGAGTGGGGTGTCATTCCCTTCTCCGTGATGTGTGGTAGGCTACTATATAATTATGGCTTGGGTCTGCACTGTAGTTACAGTGGGGTCAACTGACGTTTCTGTTTCAGCTCCTTTCTAGATCTTGTTTGCAAACTCCTCTCTAGTTGTGGCATGGGGACTTCTTTTCAGTTGTGGTAGTTGGGCTCCTCTCTAATTATGGTAAAGTGCTCTTCTCAAATCGTACTGGGGGTGGCTTCTCTCTGGTTGTGGTGTAAGGGGGTAATTTTTCTAGTTGCAGTATGCAGGACGCTACTGTCTAGTTGTGGCAGTGGGAGTCCTCTTTAGTTGTGGAATGGTGGGCTCCACTCTACTGATGGCAGGGGTCTTCTTTCTAATTGTGATGTATGGATATTCTCCTCTTTAATGGAGATGTTCTGGGAGGGCTTATGTCTAGTTGCAGAAGAGGTCAATCTCCTCTCTAGTTCCTGTGTTGCCCTCCTCTATCGTTATCTGTGTGGTAGTTCCACTCTAGTTGTGATGTGCAAGGGAACTTTTCTCTAATTGTGATGTGTGTGGAGGGCTAGTATCTACCTGTGGCAGGAGTGTCCAGTCTCATTTTGTGGGTGGTTCTCCACTCTAGTGGCAATGTGTGGCAGGTTGGGGGTGGCACCTCTCCAGTTTCAGTGGTGTGCTTCTCACTAGTTGTGCCTGAGGGTCAACTATCTAGTTATGACGTGTATTCAGCTCTCTAGTTTTGGCAGTTGGGCTTCTCTCTAGTTGTGATGCGCTGGGGTGGTCCTCCTTAGTTGTGCTGTGCTTGGGGGATTCCAGTCTAGGTGCGGAGTGGGAACTCCTGTCTTGTTGCATTATGCTGTTCAGTTCTTCCAGGTTCAATTTGCAGGCTCATTTCTATTTGTAGTTTGAGGGTTACTCTCTAGTAATCCTAGAGATGTAAAGCCTAGTGATGTAAAGCCTCCTCTCTAGGTGTCATGTGCAAGATTGCTCCTCTCTAGTTACAGGGTTTGGGGCTGCTTTTCTACATGCATTGTCTGGGTGGGCTCCTCCCTCTTGTTGTCCTGTGTGGGCTCCTCTCTAATTGTGGTGGGAGATTCCTCTTGATGTGTATCAGGGGAGTTTGTGTTCCTCTCGAGTTGTGGTGGAGCCTGCATTCAAGCTGTGGTGGGGTGGCTTCTCTCTAGAAGCATTGTGCAGTGTTGCTTCTGTTTAGTTGCTATGTGTAGGTGGCTACACTACCTTTGGCATGGGACTCCTCTCTACTTGGTGTGGGGGCTCAACTCTTAGTTGTGTCGGGTGGGCTCCTCTCCAGTTTTGATGTTCAGGCTCCTCTCAAGTTGTGTTAGGGGGGCTCTTCTCTAGTTGTGGTGCGTGGTTGGCACCTCTAGAGTTGCAGTGGATTTTTCCTTTCTGATTGTGGTGGGGGTTTCCTCTCTGGTAGCGATGTGCACAGGCACTCTTCCCAGGTGTGATATGCACGAGCTGACTCTCTAATTTTGGCATGGCCCCTCCTCTTTAGTTGTGGTATGGGGGTCTCCTCTTTAGTTGTGGAAGGAGTGAAAGTGAAAGTGAAGTTGCTCAGTCGTGTCCGACTCTTTGTGACCCCATGGACTGTAGCCTGTCGTGCTCCTCCATCTATGGGATTTTCCAGGCAAGAATACAGGAGTGGGTTGCCATTTCCTTCTCCAGGAGATCTTCCCAACCCAGGGATTGAACCCGGGTCTGCCGCATTGTAGGCAGACACTTTACTGTCTGAGCCACCAGGGAAGTCAAAAAGGAGGCTTCTGTTTAATTGCGATGTGTGGTAATGCTCCTCTCAATTGTCAATGTTCAGGGGCCTGCTCTCTAGTTGCGGCATGGGGTCTGCTCTGTAACTGAGGCAAAGATGCACCTCTCTGATGATGGTAGCGGAATCTACTCAACTTGCAGGAGGGGTTCATTTCCATTTGCAGTGGAGGGGACCCTTTCTAGGTGCAATGTCCAGGATCATCTCTTATTTGTTGTGGGCGGACACTCTCCAGGTTTGCCGGGTGGGCTCCTCTCTTGTTATGGCCATGCATTCCTTCTGAGTTGTGGCATAAGTCTCCTCTCAATTTCAGGAGGGGACTCGGGGCACCTATCTAGCTGTAGTGTTGCCACCTCTGGGGGTTCTCTGTGGGGAGGGTTTTCTCTCTACTTGTGGCATTGGGGGCTTCTCATTAGTTTTCAAAGGATTGCTCTGCTCTAGTTGTGAGGGCTTCCTCTCAAGTAACTTCAGGGGCCTTGTCTCTATTTGTGGCAGAGGGGCTCCTCTCTAGGTGCAATGTGCTGGAGGGCTCTGCTCTAGTTTTGGCAGGGGAATCCTCTCTAATTTTATCGGGTCCCTCCTATGTCTTTGTCGCCTGGAACTCCTTCCTTGTGACAGTAGAGGGTTTCTGTCGAATTGCCGTGGGGGACTCGGCATTCCTCTCGAGTTGTGACAGGTGACTTGAGGTTCCTTTAGAGTTGTGGAGGGGCCTCCTCTTGAGCTGTGTGGGGAAGCTGCTCTCTAATAGCGGTTATCAGGCTGGCACCTGTCTACTTGTTATATGCGGTAGGCTACTGTATAGTTACAGCATGTGGCTTCACTTTAGTTGCCATGGGGTTCAATTATGTTTTTGTTTCAGTTTCTCAGTAGTTTTGGTTTGCAGACTCACTCCTCTGTAGTTGTGGTGGTGGTGGGGGGTGCTCTTTAGTTGTGGTATGGGGGTTCCTGTCTAGTAGTGGTAGAGTGCTCCTCTCGAATTGAGGTGAGGGTAACTTGTCTCTGCTTGCGATGTGAAGCAGCACTTTTTCCAGTTGTGATGTGAAACAGCATACTCTCTAGTTGAGACAGAGGGTACCCTCTTTAGTTGTGGCATGTTGTGCTCCTGTATACTCAAGGCAGAGGGCTTACATTTACTTGTGATGTGTGGATGTGCTCTTCTCTAGTGCAATGCTCAGTGGGGCTAATTTCTCCTTATGGTGGGGTTCTCTCCTCTAGTTGTGGTATGGGGCTCCTCTCTTATTACGATGAAAGTGGGAACACTTCTCTAGTTGTGGGGACCTTATCTATAGTTGTGGTGTGCAGGCTCCTCTCTTGTTTTGGAAGGGTGCTCCTTTCTAGTTGTGGCAGGGGGCCCTAAGATATTTGTAGGGTGCTCCCAGCTCTCAATTTGTGACTCCTCTCTAGTTGTAGTGGGAAGCACTTTTTCATTTGCTGTAGGTGGCTCCTCTCAAGTTTTTGTGGGGGGCTCAACTGTAATTGTGGTGGGGCACTCCTCTCTACTGTGGCATAGTGCCTCCTTTCTAGTGTGATATGCTGGTGAGATCCTCTTAAGTCAGTAGGCTGCTCCTCTCTAAGTTTGGTGGTGGACTTCTCTAAAGCTGTAAAATGGTGGCTTGTTTCAGTTGCAGTGCACAGGCTCCTCTCTAGTGGTGGTGAGGGGCTCTTCTTTAGTTATGATGTCTGAGGGGACTTCTCTTTCACTGCGATGTGCAAGGGGGGGATCCCCTCTCTAGTTGTGGTGTGGGCCTTGTCTGTATTTGCAGTGGATTGGCTTCTCTTTACGTGTGATACCCGGAGGGTTCCTCTCTAGTTGTTGACAGTGACCTCTCTCGACTTGTGTCAGAGGGCTCCTCTAGAGTTGCTGCTGGGCACTCAGGCCTCCTCTTGAGTTGCGGTTGGGCTTCCTCTCATGTATGTCATTTCGGGGGCTCCATGGTGAGGGCTCTTCTCTACTTTTAGCCTTAGGGGTTTCTCACTAATTTTGGTGGGGTTGACCCTCTCTAGTTGTGATGGGTGGTCAACTCTCTAGTTGTGTTGAGGGAGTTCCTCTCTTTTTGCATTGGAAGTGGCTTTTCCTCAATAGGTCCAATGTCTATGTGGCTCTTCTCTACATGAGGAATGTAGGCTCCTCTGGAGTTGTGGCGGGGCGCTTATCTATTGTTATGGCAGCAGGCTCCTCTCTAAGTTGATTTCCAGGGGATCCTGTCTAGTTGTGGGGGGCTTCTCTCTAGTTGTGATGTGCAGGCTACTCTCGAGTTGTGGCAGAGTGCAATTTTGTTGTTGTGTCAGGGTTTCCATGCTAGTTTCAGTGTTCATGGGGCTCTCGATTTCTGGTGAGGGCATCTCTGTACTTGCAGTGATGGGCTCCTCTCTGTTTGTCTCAGGGGGCGCATATCAATTTGCTGTGGGGGTGCACACTCCTCTAAAAAGAGGCAGGATATCCTGTCAGAATGAAGCAGGGGGCTCCTTTCAAGTTTGGTGTGGAGATCCTCTCTCATTGTGGTTGGGGACTCCTCTCTACCTGTGGCTTGGGTTCTTTCTTCTAGTTGTGGTGTGCTGGTGAGCTCCTCATGAGTATCAGGGGGGCTTCTCTCTAATTGTGGTGGGGGATTATCTCTAGCTTTGTTGTGGCTGCTCTTTTCTTTCTTTCTTCTTTTTTTTTTTTTAAAGGACGGGCGGGAGAGTAGTCTGAATTGGGTTATGAGGCCCCACATGGGGTACCTCACCTCAGCCATTGAACTCACTTCGCTGGCCGTGAGTCTGTTCCAAGCTCCGGCTAAGGAGGCATCCGCCAGGCCCCTCCGCGAGGGCGGGGTCCATAGCATCTCCTGCCCAGTCTGCCGTCGTGCGGAGCCCCGTTCTCTGGGAACTCACCTCCCCGAAGCTCAGGGAGGGCCCTGTTAGGGCCGCTCTATGGCCCTAGTCTTAGACCTTCCCAAGGGACATTGGATAGAGTGACCAGGCGCACTCAGCTCGTAGCCCCACTGATGAGCTTCCTTCCTCCCTATAGGCTGCTCTTTTCTAGTTGTGCTTTACTGGTGCTCCACTCTCTAGTTGTGGCATGTGGGCTGCTTTCTAGTTATGGTGGGGGCCCTTTAGTTTCAATATCTGAGGGAAGTCCAGTCTCATTGTAATATGCAGGGGCCCCCTTTCTTGTTGTGGTGGGGGAACTCATCTCTATTTGCCGCAGAGTGATTCCTCTCTAGGTATGATATTTGGGGGCATCGTCTCCCATTGTGGCCAGTAGGAGAGTAGCAGTGGAGTCCTCCTCTTGACTTGTGGCCGTGGACTTGGGGATCATAAAGAGTTGCAGTGGTCCCTCCTCTTAGATTGTGATGGGAGTCTCTGAAGAGGAGGTGTCTTCTCTGCTTTTGGCACTAGGTGTTTCTCACAAGTTTTAGCATGGTTGCTCCTCTCCACTTGTGAGGGCCTCCTCTCAACTTACTTCAAGGGGCTCATTTCTGTATGTGGCAGAGGGGCTCCTCTCTATGTGTGGTGTCTTGATGGACTCCTCTCTACTTGTGGCAGGGGACACCTCTCCAGTCATGGTGGGAGGTTACTCTGTCATTGTGGCCAGTGACTCTTCTTGTGTTGCAGCAAAGGACCTGTGATTCCTTTTTAGCTGTGTTGGGCAGTGTTGTTCCTCAATCATTGTGGTATGTGGTGGACTCTTCTCCATATGTGGTGTGCAGGCTCTTCTCTCATTTTGACGTGTGGTCAACACACTGGTTATGGCCAGGGTCTCTCTCTCTATCTGTGCTGTGCTAGGGGTTTCTCTCTAGTTGTGGTGTGGTGACTCCTTCATGTTGTTGCAGTTGTTACTCTAATTGCTGTGGCCAAGGGGCTGCTCTCTAGCTGTGGTTTGGTTTTGTATCTAGTTTTATCTGGAAGTCTCCTCTCTAGTTGCAGTGGGGGTCAAGACTCTAGTTTTTGTGGGGGTCTCCTCTCTATTTGGATTGGGCAGGGGTTTTCCTCAGTAGTTGGGAAGTGCACTGGGGCTCTTCTCCAGATGTGGTGTGTGGGCTCCTTCCTAGTTGTGGTGAGTTGCACTTCACTAATTGTACCATGTGTCCTCCTCTCTTGTAGTGATGTGTGCCTGGGCTCCTCTCTTGTGGTGGCATGGTGCTCCTCTGTAGTGTGCTGAGGTCTTATCTCAATTTGCTGTGAGAGCTCCTCCAGAGTTGAGGCAGGGGACTCAGAGCTCCTCTCAAGTTCTGCTGGTTCCACCTATCGATTTGCAGCAGGTGGCTCTGGGTCCTTTTGAGTTACAGCGGGAAACTCGGGGTTCCTCTCGAGTTGCAGCAGTAGACTTGTGGCATTTGTCAAGTTTCAGTGATGTCTCATCTTGTGTTGTGGCGGGGTGTCTCTGTGGGGTGGGGGGGTCCTCCCTAATTTTGGCATTGTTGTCTCTTCACTAATTTTTTTGTGTTCCTCTCTAATTTGGAGGGGCTTCTCTAAAGTTACTTAAGGGGATCATCTTTATTTGCAGCAGAGAGACTTCTTTATAGGTATAATGTCTTGGGGGCTCCTCTCTAGTTGCAGTGAGGGTATCCACTCCAGCTCTGGCAGAGGATTGCCTCTGTCTTTGTTGTGGGAGCTACCCTCGTGATGCAGAAAAAGTCCCCTCTTGAATGGAGGTGGATTCTCAGGGTTCCTTTTGAGTTATGGTGGCGTCTTGGGAATCCTCTCGAGTTGCATCATGGGGCTTGAGGCTTGTCTAGAGTTGAGATGGGGAATTCAGATTTCCTCTCGAATTGAAGCAGGAAATAGGGGTTCCTCTTGATTTGAAACAGGGAACTTGGTGCTCCAATCGAGTTGTGACTGGTAAGGTGGGATTCCTATCGATTTGCAGTGGGAAACTCAAGGTTCCTTTCAAGATGCGGTGGGAACCTCGGGGTTCCTCTGGAGTTGTAACAGGGGATTTGGGGCTCCAGTAGAGTTGTGGATGGGAATACAGGGTTCATTTTGAATTATGGGTAATGCTATTACTCGGGGATGCTCTCAAGCTGCAGCAGGGCAGTTGGGTTTCTTACCGAGTTGCAGTGGGGAATTCAGCATGCCTCTCGAGTTCTATTGAGAAACTCAGGGTTCCTCTCGAATTGCAGCGTGGGTTTCATGGTTCCACTCGAGGAGTGGTGGGGAGCTCGGGTTCCTCTCTGATTGGGCGGATACTCAAGGATCCTCTGGACTTGCAGTGGGGCATCCTTTCGAGTTGTCTTGGGGAGACTCATCTCTATCAGGGATGTACAGGGTGGCTGCTGTCTTGTTGCAATGTGCGGGTAGCTACTCATTAGTTTTGGCATGGGTTTTTTCTATACTTGTGGTTGGGGTCAACACTGTAGTTGTGGTTTCAATTCTATCTAGTTGTGGTGTGCAAGCTCCTTTCTATTTGTGGTGTGAGGTTCATCTCTATTAGCAGCAGAGGGGCTCTTCTCTGTGATGTCCAGCAGGCTCCTATTGAGTTGCAGGGCTGTGTCCCCTCTGGTAGGGGTGTGGTTGGCTCCACAGGGGAGGTTCTCTACTTTTGGTGCTAGGGGTTCCTCACTAATATTAGTGGGATTGCTTCTCTCTAGTTTTGAGGGACTCCACTCGACTTACTTTAGGGAGCTCATCTCTATTTGTGGCGGAAGACTCAGCTCTAGTTGTTCCAGGGTAATACACTTCAGTTTTGGCTGGGGAGCCACTCTGTCATTTTTTCCAGTGGCCACTTTTCTTGTTACAGCCAAGCTGCTACTGCTGCTAAGTCGCTTCAGTTGTGTCCAACTCTGTGCGACCCCATAGACGGCAGCCCATCAGGCTCCCCCATCCGTGGGATTCTCCAGGCAAGAACACTGGAGTGGGTTGCCATTTCCTTCTCCAATGCATGAAAGTGAAAAGTGAAAGTGAAGTCCCTCAGTCGTGCCTGACTCTTAGCGACCACATGGACTGCAGCCTACCAGGCTCCTCCATCCATGGGATTTTCCAGGCAAGAGTACTGGAGTGGGTTGCCATTGCCTTCTCCTGTGTTACAGCCAAGAGCTCCTGTCAAATTGCAGTAGTGCACTTGGGGTTCCTCTTGAGTTGCAACAGGTGACTCGGGCTTCTTTAGAGTTTTGGTGGAGCCACCAGCTGAGCTTCGTGGGGCAGATCCTCTCTAGTAGCGATGTCCAGGCTGGCCCCTGTCTAGTTGCAATGTGCAGGAGGCTACTCTCTAGTTGCAGTATGGGGCTCCAGTCTAGTTTCAGTGGGGGTTCACTCTTTATTTGTGATGGGTTAGCTCCTCTCTAGTTGTTTGCACACCCCTTTCTAGTTGTGACAGGGTGGCGGGGCTGCTCTTTATTTGTGGTAGCTGGGCTCCTCTCTAATTGTGGTAAAGTTCTCTTCTCAAAGAGTGATGGGGGTGGCTTCTCTCTGATTGTGATGTGAAGGGGCACTTTTTCTTGTTGTGATTTGCAGGAGGCTACTCTATAGTTGTGGCAGAAGGAGTCCTCTTTAGTTGCAGCATTGTGGGCTCCTATCTACTAGTGGAAGGGAGCTTCTGTCTAATTGTGATGTGTGGGTATGCTCCTCTCTAATGGCTATGTTCATGGGGGATTATCTATAATTGTGGCATGGGTCTCCAGTCTAGTTGCGGTGTTGGCCTCCTCTTTTCTTATGATCCTTGTGGGAGTTCCAGTCTAATTGTGATGTGCATGGGCACTTTTCTCTAAATGCGATGCATGGGTTGAACTCCTACCTTGCCAGGTGTGTCCACTCTAGCTGTGGCAGAGGTTCCCCCCTCTAGATATGACATACAGGATGGGGGGCTCTTCTCTAGTTGTGGCTGTTCACTAATTGCACCTGAGGGTCAACTCTCTAGCTGTGGTGTTTTTTCAACTCTAGTTTTGGCAGTTGGGCTTCTCTCAAGTTGTGGTGTGCCAGGGTGCTCCTCCCTAGTTTTGGTGTCCCTGGGGAAGTCTTCTCTAGTTGTGGAGTGGGAACACCTGTCTTGTTTCATGATGCTCTGTGTGCATTTTGTTGGCTCATCTCTATTTGTGGTTTGAAGGACTACTGTTTAGTTGTGGTAGGAGCCTCCTCTCTAGATTTGGTGTATGAGATTGCTCCTCTCTAGGGCCACAGGGTGGGGCCTCGTTTCTTAATATGGTGTTCGGGTGGGCTCCTCTCTTGTTGCAGTGTGTAAGCTCCTCTCTAGTTGCGGTGGGGGACTCCTCTTGAGTTGTGTTGGGGTACTTGGTGTTCCTTTCGAGTTGAGGTAATGCCTCCACTTGAGTTGTGGTAAGGTTGCTCCTCTCTAGTAGCAATGTGCAGGGTGGTTTCTGTTTAGTTGCAATGTGTTGGTGGCTAAACTACCTGTGGCATGGGGTTCCTCTCTAGTTGGTGTGGGGGGTCAACTCTTAGTTGTGTTGGTGGGCTCCTCTATAGTTGTGTTGTGCAGTCTCCTCTCAAGTTGTGTTAGTGGGGCTCTTCTCTAGTTATGGTGTTTGGGGGGCACCTCTAGAGTTGGGGTTGAGTGTTTCTGTAAATGCAGAGAGTATTTACTCTCTGGTAGCAATGTGCACAGATAGTCTTTTAAGGTGCAATATGCACAAGCCTACTCTCTAATTTTGGCATGGACCCTCCTGTTTAGTTTTGGCATGGGAGCCTCCAATCTAGTTGTGGAAGGAGGCTTCATCTAACTCTGATGTGCAGGAATGCTCCTCTTAAGTGGCGATGTTCAGGGGGCTGCTCTCTAGTTGGGGTGTGATGTCTACTCTCTAGTTGTGGTGAGATTATTCCTTTCCAATGGTGGTAGGGGAATCTACTCGACTTGCAGGAGTGGGCTTGTCTCTATTTGAGGTGGAGGGGACTCCCTCTAGGTGAGATGTCCGTGGTCTCCTCTCCAGTTGTGGTGGTGGGACACTCTCCCGTTTTGGCAGGTCAGTTTCTCTATCATTGTGGCCATAGGTTTCTCTTGAGTTTTGGCATAAGTCTTCCCTCAAGTTCAGGTGGGGACTCGGGGCTCCTCTAATTGCGATGGTGCCACCTCTGGGGCTTCCCTTTGGGGAGGGTATTCTCTCTACTTGTAGCATTGGGAGCTCCCCACTAGTTTTTACAGGATTGTTCCGCTCTAGTGGTGAGAGGCTCACCTCAAGTTACTTCTAGGGCCTTGTCTCTATTTGTGGCAGAGGGGCTCCTCTCTAGGTGCAATGTACTTGAGTTCTCCTCTCTAGTTTTGGCAGCAGAATCCTTTCAAGTTTTGGCAGGGGATTCCTCTGTTTGTCCCTGAGGCGTCCTTCTTTTTGATGATATAGGGCTCCTGTCAAGTTGTGGTAGGGGACTCAGGGTTCCTCTTGAGCTGGGACAGGTGACTTGGGGTTACTTTAGAGTTGTGGTGGGGCCCCCTCTTGAGCTGCGTGGGGCAGCTGCTCTAAAGGAGTGATTAGCAGGCTGGCTCCTGTCTAGTTGTAATGTGTGGTAGGCTACTATAGAGTTATGGCATGGGGCTCCACTCTAGTTGCAGTGGGGTCAACTGATGTTTTTGTTTCAACTCCTTTCTATTTGCGGTTTGCAGATTTAACTCTGCTTGAGGTGGGGTTGGGGGAGCTTCCTCTTTATTTGTGCTATGGGGCTTCTTCTCCTGTCTTAGTAGAATACTCCTCTCAAATTGTGGTGGGGGTGGCTTCTCTTGGAAATATTCTTGAATTGCATCAGGGGGCTTGGGCTTCTTCTTGAGTTGCTTTGGGTAACTTGGGGATCATCTCGAATCACAGCAGGGGACTGAGAGCTCCTCTCGAGTTGCAGCGGGAACTCAGTGTCCCTGTCAAGATTCAGCATGGGATTCAGTGTTCCACTCAAGCCATGGCAGGGAACTCGGGGTTCCTCTCAACTTGCAGTGGGGCCTCCTCTCAAGATGTCTTGGGGCGACTTGTCTCTAGCAGGGATGTGTAGAGTGGCTCCTGGCTTGTTGCAGTGTTGGGTGGCTACTCACTAGTTTTGACATGGTACTTCTTTATCCTTGTGGTCGGGGTCAATGCTGTAGTTGTGGTGAATTCAATTCTCTCTAGTGGTAGTGTGCAAGCTCCTCTTTACTTGTGGTGTGAGGTTCATATCTATTAGCAGCAGAGGGGTTCTCCTTTCTATGTATAATATTAAGCAGGGTCCTCTCGAGTTATGGTGGAGGGCTCCTCTCGAGGTGCGGGGCTGTATCCACTTGGGTTGTGTTTGAGGTGGCTGCACGGTGAAGGTCCTCTCTACTTTTGGCGCTAGGGGTTCCTTATAAATATTAGTGGGATTACTTGTAATTGTGAGGTACTCTGCTCGGCTTACTTCAGGGAGCTCATCTCTATTTGTGGCGGTAGGGTTCTCTCTAGGTGTGATATCCTGGGGGAATCCACTCTAGTGATGTCGGGGGAATGCACTTCAACTTTGGGGAGCCAATCTGTCATTTTTGCCAGTGGCTCATTTTAACGTTACAACCTAGGGCTCCTGTCAAATTGCAGCCAGGAACTCAGGGTGCCTCTTGAGCTGCAGCAGGTGACTCAGGGTTCCTTTAGAGTTGTGGTGGAGCCTCCTCTCGAGGTGCATTAGGGCAGATTTTCTCAAGTAGCAATGTGCTGGCTGGCCCCTGTCTAGCTGGAATGTGCAGTAGGCTCCACTCTAGTTGTCATTTGAAGACACCTCTCTAGCTGTGGCAAGGGTATGTATCTGTAGTTGTGGTAGTTGGGCTCCTCTCTAGTTGTGGTAGTTTGTTCTTTTCAGATTGTGAGTGGGATGACTCCTATCTGGTTGTGATGAGCAGGGGGGCTTTTTCTCTTTGTGATGTGCAAGAAGCTACTCTCTAGTGGCAGGGGTGGGGAACTCGGGGTTCCTTTTGAGTTGGGCTGGTACTCAGGGTTCCTCTCGACTGATGGTGGGGCCGCCTCTCGATTTGTCTTATGGAGACTCGTCTCTAGCAGGTTTGTGCAGAGTGGCTCCAATCTTGTTACAATGTCGGGTCATGGGACTACACTATTGTGTTTGGAGTCAAATCTGTTGTTGTGGTGGTTTCGATTCTCTCTAGTGGAGGGGTACTAGCTCCTCCCTTCTTGTGGTGTGAGGTTTGTCTCTATGAGCAGCAGAGGGGATCATCTCTATGTGTGATGTACAGCAGGATCCTCTCGAGTTTGGTGGAAGGCTCCTCTCGAGGTGTGGGGCTGTGTCCTCTCTGGTTGGGGTGTGGTTGGCGACACGGGGGAGGTTCTCTCTATCTTTGGTGCTAAGCGTTCTTCATTAATATTAGTAGGAATGCTTCTCTCTAGTTGTGAGGGACTCCATTCTACTTACTTCAGGGAGCTCCTCTGTATTTGTAGGAGAAGGACTTCTCTCTAAGTGTGATATCTTGGGGGGACACTACTCTAGTTGTGCCAGGGAATCCTGCTTCAGTTTTGGCTGGGGAGCCCCTCTGTCATTTTGTCCAGTGGCCCCTTTTCTGGTTACAGTCTAAGGCTCTTGTCAAATTGAGGCAGGGAACTCAGGGTCCCTCTTGAGTTGCAGCATGTGACTCGGGGTTCATTTAGAGTTGTGGTGGAGCATGCTCTCGAGCTACAGTGGGGCAGATTCTCTCTAGTAGCGATGTGCAGGGTGTGACCTCTCTAGTGGAAATGTGCCGAGGCTGCTTTCTAGTTGTAGACTGGGGCTCCAGTCTAATTGCCGTGAGGGTCCGCTCTATTTGCTATGGGTTGGCTAGTCTCTAGTTCTCATTTGCAGCCAGCTCTCTAGTTGTGGCAGGGGAATTCTTTAATTGTGGTAGTTGGGCTCCTGTCTAGATGTAGCAGAGTGCTCTTCTAAAATTGGGAGGTGGGTGATTCCTCTATGGTTGTAATGAGAAGGGGCACTTTTTCTAGTTGTGAAGTGCAGGAAGCTCCTGTCTATTTGTGGGAGAGCCTGCTTCCTGCTTAGTTGTTGTATGAGGCTTCTTCTCTTGTTGTGGTAGAGTGCTCCTCTCGAATTGTGGTGGGGTGGGCTGCTCTTGGGAATGCTCTGCAGTTGCATGGTTTCTTGGGGCTCGAGTTGAGCTGGGATGGGGAACTTGGGGTTCCTGTTGAGTCACTGCAGGGGAATCGGGCCACATCTCAAATTGAGGTGGGGAACTCGGGGTTCTTGTTGAGTTGAGGTGAGAAATTCCGGGTTTTTCTCCAGTTGTGATGGGGAACTTGGGGATCCTTTTGAGTTGAAACAGGTGAGTCAGTCCCCCTCTTGAGGGGCAAGGGGGAAGTCGTGATTCCTCTCAAGTGGAAGCACGGGAAATGGGTCTCATTTCGAAATGAGGTGGGGAACATGGTGTTCTTCTCGAGTTGTGGTGGGAAGCTCAGGGTTCCTCTCGAGTTGTGATGGGTATCCTGGGGAACCTCTCAAGTTGCAAAAAGGGAGTCAAGCCTCCTTTCGAGTTGCAAAGGGGGACTCGGGATTTGTCTCAAGTCGCTGCAGGGGTATCGGGCCTCATTTCTGGTTGAGGTGGGATCTTGTTGTTTTTATCGACTTGTGGCAGGAAGCTTGGAGTTCCTCTCAAGTTTCGATGGGGATCTCAGGGGCCCTCTCGAGTTGCCTCAGGGAAGTCATGCCTCCTTTTGAGTTGCGAGAGGGAACTCGGTATTCCTGTGAGTCGCTGAAGGGGAATAGGGCCTCATCTTGAGTTGAGGCGGGAAACTCAGGGTTTCTCTCCAGTTGTGACAGGGATCTCAGGGTTCCTCTCAAGTTGCAACAGGGGAGTCAGGCCTCTTCTTGCGTTGTGGCATGGAACTCCGGTTTCCTCTTGAGTTGTAAAAGGTATGACAGGCCTCCTATTGAGTTGAGGCGGGGAACTTTGTTTTTTTCTTGGTTTGCAACAGGGAAGTAAGACCTCCTCTCATGTTGTGAGGGGAAACTTGATGTTCCATCCTTATTGCTGCAGGGGAATCAGGCCTTATCTCGAGTTGAGGGTGACCCCGGTGTTCTTTTAACTTGTGGTGTGATACTTAGTTTTGATCAGGATCTCGGGATTCCTCCTAGTGGCAACAGGGAAGTCAGGACTCCTCTCAAGTTGAGGTGGGGAACTCGTGTTTCCTCTTGAGTTGCAGCAGGAGATTTGGGCCTCCTCTCGAGTTGCAACAGAAACTTGGGATTCTTCTCTAGTTGTTGCTGGAAACTCAGGGTGTCCTCTAGAGTTGCTGCCGGGGACTCAGAGATCCTGTCCATGTGCAGCGGGAAATCAGTGTTTCCCTGGAATTGCAGCTCAGGATGCAGGATTCCACTGGAGTTGTCAGGGAACTTGGGGTTCTTCTAGAGCTTGGTTGGTACTCAGGGTTCCCTGTGACTTGTGGTGGGGCCTCCTGTCGAGTTCTCTTAGGGTGACTCATCTCGAGCAGTGATGTGCAGGGTGGCTCCTGTCTTGTTACAATGTGGAGTGTATACTCAGTTGTTTTGGAATAGGACTTTCCTATTATGGTTGCAGAGTACATCATGAGAAACGCTGGACTGGAAGAAACACAAGCTGGAATCAAGATTGCCGGGAGAAATATCAATAACCTCAGATATGCAGATAACACCACCCTTATGACAGAAAGTGAAGAGGAACTCAAAAGCCTCTTGATGAAAGTGAAAGTGGAGAGTGAAAAAGTTGGCTTAAAGCTCAACATTCAGAAAACAAAGATCATGGCATCCGGTCCCACCACTTCATGGGAAATAGATGGGGAAACAGTGGAAACAGTGTCAGACTTTATTTTTCTGGGCTCCAAAATCACTACAGATGGTGACTGCAGCCATGAAATTAAAAGACGCTTACTCCTTGGAAGGAAAGTTATGACCCAGCTAGATAGCATATTCAAAAGCAGAGACATTACTTTGCCAACAAAGGTCCATCTAGTCAAGGCTATGGTTTTTCCTGTGGTCATGTATGGATGTGAGAGTTGGACTGTGAAGAAGGCTGAGCGCCAAAGAATTGATGCTTTTGAACTGTGGTGTTGGAGAAGACTCTTTAGAGTCCCTTGGACTGCAAGGAGATCCAATCAGTCCATTCTGAAGGAGATCAGCCCTGGGATTTCTTTGGAAGGAATGATGCTAAAGCTGAAACTTCAGTACTTTGGCCACCTCATGCGAAGAGTTGACTCATTGGAAAAGACCCTGATGCTGGGAGGGATTGGGGACGGGAGGAGAAGTGGACGACAGAGGATGAGATGGCTGTATGGCATCACTGACTTGATGGACGTGAGTCTGAGTGAACTCCGGGGGTTGGTGATGGACAGGGAGGCCTGGCGTGCTGCAATTCGTAGGGTCGCAAAGATCGGACACGACTGAGAGACTGATCTGATCTGATCTGATTATGGTTGTCGGGGTCAACTCTGAACTTGTGATGGGTTCAATTCTTTCCAGTGGTGGTGTGCAAGCTCCTATCTACTTGTGGTATGAGGTTCGTCTGTGTTAGCAGCAGAGGGGCTCCTGTCTATGTGTGATGTCCAGAGGGCTCCTCTCAAGTTGTGTTGGAGGGTTCCTCTCGAGGTGCGGGGCTGTTTCCTCTCTGCTTATGGTGTGGGTGCCTCCACAGAGGAGGTCCTCTCTACTTTTTGAGCTAGGGGTTCCTCATTAATATAAGTGGGATTGCTTCCCTCTAGCTGTGAGGGCCTCCAATCAACTTTCTTTAGGGAGCTCGTATTTGAGGCAGAAGGTCTTCTCTCTATTTTTGATATCCTGGGGGATTCTACTCTAGTTGTGCTGGGGTAATCTGCCTCAGTTTTGGCCAGGGATGCCCTGTCATTTTGGCCAGTGGCCCCTTTTCTTGATACAGCCTAAGGATCCTGTCAAATTGCAGTGTGTACCTTGGGGTGCCTCTTGAGTTGCAACAGTTGACTTGGAGTTCCTCTAGGGTTGTGCTGGAGTCTCCTTCTGAGCTGCCGTGGGGCATATCCTCTCTAGTTGTGATGTTTAGGCTGGCCCTTCTCTAGTTGCAGAGGGTGGGCAGCTGCAATGGTGCACAGAGCATGGGCGGCTGCGACGACGTGCAGAGCACGGCTGAGGGGAACTACCCAATGTCTGAGGTCAGGGGCAGAAGCTGGGAGGACCCCATGCCCAAGGGGTGGTGGCCGAGAGGAGCTACCCCATGTCCGAGGTCAGGGGCAGCAGCCGAGAGGAGTTACCTCATGTCCGAGGTCAGGGGCAGCAGTCGAGAGGAGCTACCCTGCATCCGAGGTCAAGGGCGGAAGCCAAGAGGAGCTATGCCACGTCCGAGGTCAGGGGTGGCGGCTGAGAGTGCCAGGCTGCGACAGCACAGGAGCAACCAAGAGGAGCTACCCCCGCCCGAGGCCAGGGGCAGTGGCCAGGAGAAGCTGCCCCATGCCCGAGGAGCAGTGGCTGCACGGGCGCCAGAGGGCCTAAAGGAGCTATTCCACGTTCAAGGTCAGGGGGGAGGGGGCGGTGGTGAGGTGATACGCCTTGTCCAAGGTAAGGAGCAGTGGCTGCGCTTTGTTGGAGCAGCCTTGAAGAGATAATGCACATCCAAGATAAGAGAAACCAAGTAAGACGGTAGGTGTTGCAAAAAGGCATCAGAGGGCAGACACACTGAAACCATAATCACAGAAAACTAGTCAATCTAATCACACTAGGACCACAGCTTTGTCTAAATCAATGAATCTAAGCCATGCCTTGTGGGGCCACCCAAGACGGGTGGGCATGGTAGAGAGGTCTGACACAATGTGGTCCACTGGAGAAAGGAATGGCAAACCACTTCAGTAATCTTGCCTTGAGAACCCCATGAACAGTATGAAAAGGCAAAATGATAGGATACTGAAAGAGGAACTCCCCAGGTCAGTAGGTGCCCAATATGCTACTGGAGATCAGTGGAGAAATAACTCCAGAAAGAATGAAGGGATGGAGCCAAAGCAAAGACAATACCCAGTTGTGGATGTGACTGGTGATAGAAGCAAGGTCTGATGCTGTAAAGAGCAATATTGCATAGGAACCTGGAATGTCAGGTCCATGAATCAAGGCAAATTGGAAGTGGTCAAACAGGAGATGCCAAGACTGAATGTTGACATTCTAGGAATCAGCGAACTAAAATGGACTAGAATGGGTGAATTTAACTCAGACGACCGTTATATCTACTACTATGGACAGGAATCCCTTAGAAGAAATGGAGTGGCCATCATGGTCAACAGAAGAGTCCATAATGCAATACTTGGATGCAATCTCAAAAATGACAGAATCATCTCTGTTCGTTTCCAAGGCAAACCATTCAATATCACAGTAATCCAAGTCTATGCCCCAACCAGTAATGCTGAAGAAGCTGAAGTTGAATGGTTGTATGAAGACCTACAAGACCTTTTAGAACTAACACCTAAAAAAGATGTCCTTTTCATTATAGGGGACTGCAAGGCAAAAGTAGGAAGTCAAGAAACACCGGGAGTAACAGGCAAATTTGGCCTTAGCATATGGAATGAAGCAGGGCAAAGGCTAATAGAGTTGTGCCACGAGAATGCATGGGTCATAGCAAACACCCTCTTCCAACAACACAAGAGAAGACTCTACACATGGACCATTACCAGATGGTCAACACCAAAATCAGATTGATTATATTCTTTGCAGCCAAATATGGAGAAGCTCTATAGAGTCAGCAAAAACAAGACCAGGAGCTGACTGTGGCTCAGATCATGAACCCCTTATTGCCAGATTCAGACTTAAATTGAAGAAAGTAAGGAAAAATCACTAGACCATTCAGTATGACCTAAATCAAATCCCTTTTGATTATACAGTGGAAGTGAGAAATAGATTTAAGGGTCTAGATATGATAGATAGAGTGCCTGATAAACTATGGACAGAGGTTCATGACATTGTACAGGAGACAGGAATCAAGACCATCCCCATGGAAAAGAAATGCAAAAAAGCAAAATGGCTGTCTGAGGAGGCCTCATAAATAGCTGAGAAAAGAAGAGAGGTGAAAAGCAAAGGAGATTGTATTAGTCTTGTAAAGTTTAAAAATAAAATAAAATTAAAAAAAAAGAAAAAAAAAGCAAAGGAGAAAAGGAAAGATACAAGCATCTGAAAGTACAGTTTCAAAGAATAGCAAGAAGAGATAAGAAAGCCTTCCTCAGAGATCAATGCAAAGAAATAGAGGAAAACAACAGAATGGGAAAGACTAGAGATCTCTTCAAGAAAATTAGAGAAACCAAGGGAACATATCATGCAAAGATGGGCTCGATAAAGGACAGTAATGTTATGGACCTAACAGAAGCAGAAGATATAAAGAAGAGGTGGCAAGAATACACAGAAGAACTGTACAAAAAAGATCTTCATAACCCAGATAATCACGATGGTGTGATCACTGACCTAGAGCCAGACATCCTGGAATGTGAAGTCAAGTGGGCCTTAGAAAGCATCACTACGAACAAAGCTAGTGGAGGTGATGGAATTCCAGTGGAGCTATTTCAAATCCTGAAAGATGATGCTGTGAAAGTGCTGCACTCAATGTGCCAGCAAATTTGGAAAACTCAGTTTTCATTCCAATCCCAAAGAAAGGCAATGCCAAAGAATGCTCAAACTACTGCACAATTGCACTCATCTCACATGCTAGTAAAGTAACGCTCAAAATTCTGCAAGCCGGGCTTCAGCAATACGTGAACTGTGAACTTCCTGATGTTCAAGCTAGTTTTAGAAAAGGTAGAGGAACCAGAGATCAAATTACCAACATCCCCTGGATCATTGAAAAAGCAAGAGAGTTCCAGAAAAACATCTATTTCTGTTTTATTGACTACGCCAAAGCCTTTGACTGTGTGGATCACAATAAACAGTGGAAAATTCTGAAAGATATGGGAATACCAGAGCACCTCACCTGCCTCTTGAGAAACCTATATGCAGGTCAGGAAGCAACAATTAGAACTGGACATGGAACAACAGATTGGTTCCAAATAGGAAAAGGAGTACATCAAGGCTGTATATTGTCACCCTGCTTATTTAACTTATATGCAGAGTACGTCACGAGAAACACTAGGCTGGAAGAAGCACAAGCTGGAATCAAGATTGCCGGGAGAAATATCAGTAACCTCAGATATGCAGAAAACACCACCCTTATGGCAAAAAGTGAAGAGGAACTAAAAAGCCTCTTGATGAAAGTGAAAGTGGAGAGTGAAAAAGTTGGCTTAAAGCACAAAATTCAGAAAACGAAGATCATGACATCTGGTCCCATCACTTCATGGGGATGGGGAAACAGTAGTAACAGTGTCAGACTTTATTTTTCTGGGCTCCAAAATCACTGCAGATGGTGACTGCAGCCATGAAATTAAAAGACGCTTACTCCTTGGAAAAAAAGTTATGACTAAATAGATAGCATATTGAAAAGGAGAGACATTACTTTGCCAACCAAGGTCCGTCTCGTCTAGGCTATTATTTTTCCAGTGGTCATGTATGGATGTTAGAGTTGGATTGTGAAGAAAGCTGAGTGCTGAAGAATTGATGCTTTTGAAGTGTGGTGTTGGAGAAGACTCTTGAGAGTCCCTTGGACTGCAAGGAGATCCAACCAGTTCATTCTGAAGGAGATCAGCCCTGGGATTTCTTTGAAAGGAATGATGCTAAAGCTGAAAACCCAGTACTTTGGCCACCTCATGCGAAGAGTTGATTCATTGGAAAAGACTCTGATGTTGGGAGGGATGAGGGCAGAAGGAAAAGGGGACGACAGAGGATGAGATGGCTGGATAGCATCACTGAGTCGATGGACGTGAGTCTGAGTGAACTCCAGGAGTTGGTGATGGACAGGGAGTCCTGGCATGCTGCAACTCATGGGGTCAAAAAGAGTCGAACACGACCGAGCGACTGAACTGAACTCTCTAGTTGCAATGTGCGGGAGGTGACTCTCTAGATGTTACACGTGCCTCCCCTCTAATCATAGTGAGGGTCCATACTTTATTTCTGCTGTCTTGGCTCCTCTCTAGTTCTCCTTTGCAGACTTCTCCCTAGTTGTGGCATGGGCCTCCTCGTGGGGTAGAATGCTCTTCTCAAATTGTGAGGGGTGTGACTCCTTTCTGGTTGTAATGAGAAGGGGCGCTTTGTCTAGTTCCAATGTGCTGAAGCATACTCTCTAGTTTTGGCAGGGTTGCCTCCTCTTTAATTTTGGTTTGGGGCTTCCTCTCTTGTTTCATTAGAGTGCACTTCTCAAATTGTGTTGGGGTAGGCCCGAGGCCAGGGGTGGCGAAGAGAGGAGTTAACCTGCGTCTGAGGTCAGGGGCAGTGGCCGGGAGGAGCTACCCCACGCCCCTAAGCCTGAGGCCAAGGGCAGCGGCAGGGAGGAGCAACCGCACGACCGAGGCCAGGGGTGGTGGCCGGGAGGACCAACCCCACATCCAAGGAGCCCTGGCTGTGTGGGCACAGGAGCGCCTAGAGGAGCTATTCCACGTTGAAGGTCAGGAAGGGCGGCGGTGAGTAGATACCCCTCGTCCAAGGTAAAGAGAAATGGCTACACTTTGCTGGAGCAGCCGTGAAAAGATACCCCATGCCCAAGTTAAGAGAAACCCAAGTAAGACGGTAGGTGTTGCAAGAGGGCATCAGAGGGCAAACACACTGAAACCATACTCACAGAAAACTAGTCAATCTAATCACAGTAGGACCACAGCCTTGTCTAACTCAATGAAACTAAGCCATGCCCGTGGGGCAAGCCAAGATGGGCGGATCATGGTGGAGAGATCTGACAGAATGTGTTCCACTGGAGAAGGGAATGGCAAACCACTTCAGTATTCTTGCCTTGAGAACCCCATGAACAGTATGAAAAGGCAAAATGATAGGATACTGAAAGAGAAACTCCCCAGGTCAGTAGGTGCCCAATATGCTACTGGAGATCAGTGGAGAAATAACTCCAGAAAGAATGAAGGGATGGAGCCAAAGCAAAAACAATACCCAGTTGTGGATGTGACTGGTGATAGAAGCAAGGTCCAATGCTGTAAAGAGCAATATTTCATAGGAACCTGGAATGTCAGGTCCATGAATCAAGGCAAATTGGAAGTGGTCAAACAAGAGATGGCAAGAGTGAATGTTGACATTCTAGGAATCAGCGAACTGAAATGGACTGGAATGGGTGAATTTAACTCAGATGACCATTATATCTACCACTGCAGGCAGGAATCCCTCAGAAGAAATGGAGTGGCCATCATGGTCAACAGAAGAGTCCATAATGCAATACTTGGATGCAATCTCAAAAACGACAGAATCATCTCTGTTCATTTCCAAGGCAAACCATTCAATATGACAGTAATCCAAGTCTATGCCCCAACCAGTAATGCAGAAGAAGCTAAAGTTGAATGGTTCTATGAAGGCCTAAAAGACCTTTTAGAACTAACACCCAAAAAAGATGTCCTTTTCATTATAGTGGACTGGAATGCAAAAGTATTAAGTCAAGAAACACCTGGAGTAACAGGCAATTTTGGCCTTGGAATACGGAATGAAGCAGGGCAAAGACTAATAGAGTTTTACCAAGAAAATGCACTGGTCATAACAAACACCCTCTTCCAACAAAACAAGAGAAGACTCTATACATGGACATCACCAGATAGTCAACACTGTAATCAGATTGATCATATTCTTTGCAGCCAAAGATGGAGAAGCTCTATAGAGTCAGCAAAAACAAGACCAGGAGCTGACTGTGGCTCAGACCATGAACTCCTTATTGCCAAATTCAGACTTAAATTGAAGAAAGGAGGGAAAACCACTAGACCATTCAGGTATGACCTAAATCAAATCCCTTATGATTATACAGTGGAAGTGAGAAATAGATTTAAGGGCCTAGATCTGATAGATAGAGTGCCTGATGAACTATGGAATAAGGTTCGTGACATTGTACAGGAGACAGGGATCAAGATAATCCCCCTAGAAAAGAAATGCAAAAAAGCAATATGGCTGTCTGGGGAGGCCTTACAAATAGCTGTGAAAAAAAGAGAAGTGAAAAGCAAAGGAGAAAAGGAAAGATATAAACATCTGAATGCAGAGTTCCAAAGAATAGCAAGAAGAGATAAGAAAGCCTCCCTCAGCGATCAATGCAAAGAAATAGAGGAAAACAACAGAATGGGAAAGACTAGGGATCTCTTCAAGAAAATCAGACATACCAAAGCAACATTTCATGCAAAGATGAGCTCAATAAAGGACAGAAATGGTATGGACCTAACAGAAGCAGAAGATGTTAAGAAGGGATGGCAAGAATACACAGAAGAACTGTACAGAAAAGATCTTCATAACCCAGATAATCACGATGGTGTGATCACTGACCTAGAGCCAGATATCCTGGAATGTGAAGTCAAGTGGGCCTTAGAAAGCATCACTATGAACAAAGCTAGGGGAGGTGATGGAATTCCAGTTGAGCTATTCAAAATCCTGAAATATGATGCTGTGAAAGTGCTGCACTCAATGTGCCAGCAAATGTGGAAAACTCAGCAGTGGCCATGGGACTGGAAAAGGTCAGTTTTCATTTCAATCCCAAAGAAAGGCAATGCCAAAGAATGCTCAAAGTACCACACAATTGCACTCATCTCACATGCTAGTAAAGTAATGCTCAAAATTCTCCAAGCCAGGCTTCAGCAATATGTGAACTGTGAACTTCCTGATGTTCAAGCTGGTTTTAGAAAAGGCAGAGGAACCAGAGATCAAATTGCCAACATCTGCTGGATCATGGAAAAAGCAAGAGGGTTCCAGAAAAACATCTATTTCTGCTTTTTGACTATGCCAAAGCCTTTGACTGTGTGGATCACAATAAACTGTGGAAAATACCAGACCACCGGATCTGCCTCTTGAGAAGTTTGTATGCAGGTCAGGAAGCAACAGTTAGAACTGGACATGGAACAACAGACTGGTTCCAAATAGGAAAAGGAGTTCGTCAAGGCTGTATATTGTCACCCTGTTTCTTTAACTTATATGCAGAGTACATCATGAGAAACGCTGGACTGGAACCAACACAAGCTGGAATGAAGATTGCCAGGAGAAATATCAATAACCTCAGATATGCAGATAACACCACCCTTACGGCAGAAAGTGAAGAGAAACTCAAAAGCCTCTTGATGAAAGTGAAAGTGGAGAATGAAAAAGTTGGCTTAAAGCTCAACATTCAGAAAACGAAGATCATGGCATCCGGTCCCACCACTTCATGGGAAATAGATGGGGAAACAGTGGAAACAGTGTCAGACTTTATTTTTCTGGGCTCCAAAATCACTGCAGATGGTGACTGCAGCCATGAAATTAAAAGCTGCTTACTCCTTGGAAGGAAAGTTATGACCAAGCTAGATAACATATTCAAAAGCAGAGACATTACTTTGCCAACAAAGGTTCATCTAGTCAAGGTCATGGTTTTTCCTGTGGTCATGTATGGATGTGAGAGTTGGACTGTGAAGAAGGCTGAGCACCGAAGAATTGAGGCTTTTGAACTGTGGTGTTGGAGAAGACTCTTGAGAGTCCCTTGGACTGCAAGGAGATCCAACCAGTCCATTCTGAAGGACATCAGCCTGGGATTTCTTTGGAAGGAACGATGCTAAAGCTGAAACTTCAGTACTTTGGCCACCTCATGCGAAGAGTTGACTCATTGGAAAAGACTCTGATGCTGGGAGGGGTTGGGGGCAGGAGGAGAAGGGGACGACAGAGGATGAGATGGCTGGATGGCATCACTGACTCGATGGAAGTGAGTCTCAGTGAACTCCGGAAGTTGGTGTTGGACAGAGAGGCCTGATGTTCTGTGATTCTTGGGGTCGCAAAGAGTCAGACATGACTGAGCGACTGATCTGATCTGATCTGAGGCTCCTCTTGGAGAAGGCAATGGCACCCCACTCCAGTACTCTTGCCTGGAAAATCCCATGGATGGAGGAGCCTGGTAGGCTGCGATGCATGGGGTCGCTAAGAGTTGGACACGACTGAGCGACGTCACTTTCACTTTTCCCTTTCATGCATTGGAGAAGGAAATGGCAACCCACTCCAGTGTTCTTGCCTGGAGAATTCCAGGGGCGAAGGAGCCTGATAGGCTGCAGTCCATGGGGTCGCACAGAGTTGGACATGACTGAAGTGACTTAGCAGCAGCAGGCTCCTCTTGGGAATCCTCTGGAGTTGCATCAGGCAGCTTGTGGCTGGTCTCGAATTACATGTTACTCCCTGTTCCTCTGGAGTCGCTGCTGGTAAATCGGGCCTCATCTCGAGGCGAGGTGGGGAACTCAGTGTTTTTCTCAAATTGTGCTGGGAAACTAGGGGTTCCTCTTGAGTTGCAACAAAGGAGTCATGCCTCCACTCGAGTTGAAAGGGGGCACTTAGGGTTCCTCTCGACTTTCAGCAGGGGAGTTGGGCCTCCTCTTGAGTTGCTTTGGAGAACTCAGTGTTCCTCTCAAGTTAAAAGAGGTGACTCAGAGTACCTCTTGTGTTGCAGTGGCAACTCATGTTCCTCTCAAGTTGCAGTGCCAGACTCAGGGTTTTATTTGATTCATGGTGGAGAACTCGGGATTCCTCTTGATTTATGGGGGTACTCAGGGTTCCTCTCAACTTACAGTGGGGCTTCTTCTAGAGTTGTCTTGCAGCAACTCATCTCTAGTAAGGATGTGCAGTATGGTTCTTGTCTTGTTTCAATGTTGGGTGGCAACTCACTAGTTTTGGCATGGGACTTCCCTATTGTTTTGGTTGGGGTAAGCTGTAGTTGTGGTGGGTTCAACTCTCCAGTGGTGGAGTGCAAGCTCCTCTCTACTTGTGGTGTTAGGTTTGTCTCTGTTAGCAGCAGAATGGCTCCTCTCTACATGTGATGTCCAGCAGGTTCCTCTGGAGTTGTGGTGGAGGGCTACTCTCAAGCAGGGCTTTGTCCGCTTTGGTGTGGTGTGGGTGACTCTATGGGGGCATGGAGTCCTCTCCACTTTTGGCACTAGGGGTTCCTCACTAACAGCAGTGGGATTGCTTCTCTCTTGTGAGGGACTCCACTCGACTTACTTCAGTGAGCTCTCTCTACTTGTGGCAGAAGGGCTTCTCTATGGTGTGATATCCTGGGGAGCTCCACTCTAGTTGTGCCATGGGGATCTGCTTCAGTTTTGGTTGGGGAACCCCTTGTCATTTTAGCCTGTGACCCCTTTTCTTGTTACAGTCTAGGGCTCTTGCAAATTGCAGTGGGAAACTCGGGGTGTTTCTTGAGTTGTAACAGGTGACTTGGGAATCTTTTAGAGCTGTATTGGAGCCTCCTCTCAAGCTGCAGTGGGGCAGATCCTCTCTAGTAGCGATGTGGAAGCTGGCTCATGTCTAATTGCAATTTGTGTGAGGCTTCTCTCTAGTTGCGGTATGGGGCTCCACTTTAATTAGAGTGAGGTTGCACTCTTAGTTGTGATGTGTCAGTTCCTCTCTAGTTGTCACATTCAGACTTCTCTCTTTGTAGCAGGGGGCTCCTCTTTAGTTCTGGTAGTTGGGCTCCTCTCTAGTTGTGTTAGAGTGTTCTCAAATTGTGAGAGGATTGAGTACTCTCTGGTTGTGCTGAGAAGGGGCTCTTTCTCTATATGTGATGTGCATGAGGTTACTCTTTAGTTGTGCCAGAAGGGGCTTCCTCTTTAGTTGTGGCATTGGGCCTTTCTCTCTTGTTGCTGTAGAGAGCTCCTCTCGAATTGTGCCTGGGTAAGTTATTCTTGGGAATCCTCTGGAGTTGTTATAAGAGGGCTTGTGGCTTGTCTTGAGTTGTGATGGGGAACTCAGGGTTCCTCTCAAGTTGCTGCAGGGGAATCAGCCCTCATCTCTAGTTGAGACAGGGACCTCGGGTTTCTTCTCGAGTTTTGGGAGAAACTTGGGGTTCGTCTCAAGGTGCAGCAGGAACCTCAGGGTTCCTCTCGAGTTGCAAAAGGGGAGTCAGGCCTCCTCTCAAGTTGTGGTGTGGAACTCGGGTTTCTTCTCAATTTGAAACATGGGAGTTGGGCTTCATCTCGAGTTGAGCTGGGGAACTCAGGTGTCATATCTATTTGCAGCAGGGGACTCAGAGCTCCTCTCGAGTTACAGTGGGAGCTCAGTGTTTCTCTCGAGTTGCAGCACAGGATTCAGGGTTCCACTCAAGCCATGGTGGGGAATTCGGGGCTCCTCTTGATTTGTGGGAATACTCAATGTTCCTCTTAACTTGAGGTGGGGCCTCCTCCCGAGTTGTCTTGGGGCTTCTGTCTAGTTGTGAGGCATTCCATTCGACTTACTTCAGGAAGCTCATCTCTATTTGCAGCAGAAGGGCTTCTCTCTAGGTGTGTTATCCCAGGGGACTCCACTCTAGTTATGCTGGTGGAATCCACTTCAGTTTGCCTGGGAGCCACTCCATCATTTTGGCCAGTGGCTCCTTTTCTTGTTACAGCCTAGGGCTCCTGTCAAATTGTAGCAGGGAACTCAGGGTGCCTCTTGAGTTGCAGGAGGTGCCTTGGGATTCCTTTAGAGTTGTAATGAAACCTCCTCTCGAGCTGCAGTGGGTCAGATCCTCTCTAGTAGAGATATGCAGTTTGGACCCTGTCTATTGTAATGTGAGGGAGCCTCCTCTCTAGTTGTAATATGGCACTTCAGTCTAACTTCACTGAGGGTCCACTCTTTACTTGTGGTGGGTTGACTCCTCTCTATTTGTCGTTTGCAGACTCTTCTCTAGTTCTGACAGAGGGGCTCCTCTTTAGTTGTGGTAGTTGTGATACTCTCTAGTTGTGGTAGCATGCTCTTCTCAAATTGTGATGGGGGTGACTCCTCTCTTTTTGTGACGAGAAAGGATGCTTTTTCTAGATCCGATGTGCAGAAGCCCACTCTGTAGTTGTCACGGGGGGCCCCTCCTCTTTAGTTGTGGTATGGGGCTTCTTCTCTTGTTGCAGTAGAGAACTCCTCTCAAATTGTGCTTGGGTAGGTTCTTCTTGGGAATCCTCTGGAGTTGCATCAGTGGACTCGGGGGTTGCCTCGAGTTGCGATGGGGAACTCGCTGTTCCTCTCAAGTTGCTGCTGGGAATGTGGCCTCATCTCGAGTTGTATTAGGAAACTCGGTGTTCATCTCATGTTGCAACAGGGATCTTGGGGTTCATCCCAAGTTGCAAGAGGGGAGTCAGGCTTCCTCTTGAGTTGCAACAGGGAACTTTTGGTTCTACTAGAGTTGTGGGGGGAACTTGGGGTTCATCTTGAGTTGTGGCAGGAAACTCGGGGGTCCTCTTGAGTTGTAGCAGTGGACTCAGAGGTCCCCTCGAGTTGCAGGGGGAACTCACTGTTCCTCTCGAGTTGCACTGCAGGACTCAGGGTTCCATTTGAGCTGTGGCAGGGAACTAGATGTGCCTTTTGAGTTGCAAAGGGGATTTCTGTGTTCCTCTCGAGCGGCAACAGGGGAGTCAGGCATTCTCTTGAGCTGATGCGGGGAACACAGGTTTCCTCTTGAATTGTCACAGGGGAGTTGGGCCTCCTATCAAGTTGGAAGGGGGAATTTGGGGTTCCTCTCCAGTTGTGACAGGGAAGTTGTGCCTCCTCTCCAGTTGCAGCAGAGAACTCGGGGTTCCTCTTGAGTTATGGAAGGAAATTCAGGGTTCCTCTTGAGTTGAAGCAGGGTCTTAGAGTTCCCCTCAAGTAGAAGCTGAACTGAGTGTACTTCTCAAGTTGCTGTGCGTGTCTCAAGGATCCCCTCAAGCCGTGGCAGGGAACTTGGGGTTCCTATCAAGTTGGGGAGTACTCATTGTTTCTCTTGACTTGCCTTAGGGACTCCTCTTGAGTTCTCTTTGGGTTACTCATCACAAGCAGGGATGCGCAGAATGGCTCCTGTCTTGTTTCAATGTCTGGTGATTACTCACTAATTTTGGTATGAGATTTCTCTATCGTGTAATCGGGGTCAACTCTATAGTTGTGGGTTCCATTTTCTCAAGTTGTGGCGAGCAAGCTCCTCTCTAGTTGTGTGAGGTTCGTCTCTATTAGCAGACTAGGTGTTTCTCTATATATATGATGTCCAGTGGGTTCCTCTCATGTTTAGGTGGAGGGCTCCTCTTGAGGTGTGGAGCTTTGTCCTCTATGGTAAGTGTGTGTGTGTCTCCACAGGGTATATCCTTTCTAACTTTGGTGCTAGGGTTTTCTTACTAATATTAATGGGATTGCTTGCCTCTAGCTGTGAGGGACTCCACTCGGCATATTTCAGGGAGCTTGTCTCTATTTGTGGCAGAAGGGCTTCAATCCAGGTGTGATATCCTGGGGTACTCCACTGTAGTTGTGCTGGGGATATCTGCTTCAGTTTTGGCCAGAGAGCCCCTCCATCATTTTGGCCAGTGGACCATTTTCTGGTTACAGCCTAGGACTCCTGTCAAATTGCAGCGGGAACTCAGGGTGCCTTTTGAGTTGCAGCAGGTGATTCGGGGTTCTTTTAGAGTTGTGGTGGAACTTCCTCGTGAGCTGCAGTGGGCAGATCCTCTCCAGTAATGATATGCAGGCTTGCCCCAGTCTAGTTGCAACATGCAGCAGGCTACTTTCTAGTTGTGGCAGGGGGATCCACTCTAATTGCAGTGAGGGCCCACTGTTTGTTTATGGCGGAGTTTATTCTCTCTAGTTGTCATTAGCAGACTCCTTTTTAGTTGTGAAAGGGGGGCTCATCTTTACTTGTGGTAGTCGGTATCCTCTCTAGTTGTGGTAGAGTGCTCTTCTCCAGTTGTGAGGAAGGAGATTCCTCTCTGGTTGTGATGAGCAGGGGTGCTTTTTCTAGTTGTGATGTGCAAGAAGCTACTCTCTATTTGTGGCAGTTGGGGGGGGGCTCCTCTATAGTTGTGGTATGGGGCTTCTTCACTTGTTGCGGAAGAGTGCTACTCTCTAATTGTGGTGGGGTAGGCTCCTATTGGCAATCCTCTGGAATTACATCAAGGGCTTGGGACACATTTTGAGTTGCGATGGGGGCTTCGGCATTCGTCTCGAGTCATTGCGGGGAATCAGGCCTCCTCTAGATTTGCAGCAGTGAACTCGGGTTTCTTCTCAAGTTCCAGTGGGGAATTCGAGTTCCTCTTGAGTTGCCTCGAGGACCTTGGTGTTCCTTCAAGTTGCAAAGGGAAGTCGGACCTTCTCTAGAGTTGCTACGGGGAACTCAAGGTTCCTCTCGAGTTGCGTTGGTGATCTCGTTTTTCCTCTCGAGTTGTAACAGGGGAGTTAGGCCGCCTCTCAAGTTCCTTTAGAGTTGTGGCAGGCAACTGGGGGTTCCTCTTGAGTTGTATCAGGGGTCTCAGGGTTCCACTCGAGCCGAGGCAGGGAACTCAAGGTTCCTTTTGACTTGTGTGTGTGTGGGGGGTGGGGCACAGGGAGGGTACACAGGGTTCCCCTTGACTTGCAGTGGGGCCTCCTCTCGAGTTTTCTTGGGTCAATTTATGTCTAGCAGGGATTTGCATTGTGGTTTCTGTCTTGTTGCAAGACAGAATGTTGCAACAACATGGCTATTGGATGTTGGATGGCTATTCACTAACTTTGGCATGGGATTTCTCTATCATTGTTGTCGGCGTCAACACTGTAGTTGTGGTGGGTTCGTTACTCTCCAGTTGTGGTGTGCAAGCTTTTCTCCACTTGTGGTGTAAGGTTCATCTCTATTAGCGATAGATGGGCTCCTCTCATGTGTGATGTGCAGCTGGCTCCTCTTGAGTTGTGGTGGAGGGCTCCTTTCGAGGTGAAAGGCTGTGTCCTCTCTGGTTGGGGTGTGGGTGCCTCCACAGAGGAGGTCCTCTCTACTTTTTGAGCTAGGGGTTCCTCACTAATAACAGTGGTATTGTTGCTCTCTAGTTGTGAAGGACTCCACTCTACTTACTTCTGGGAGCTCATCTCTATTTTTCTCAAAAGGGCTTCTCTCTAGGTGTGATATCCTGGGAGACACCACTCTAGTTGTGCCGGGGGAATATGCTTCAGTTTTGGCTGGGGAGCTCCTCTGTCATTTTCGCCAATGGCCCCTTTCCTGGATACAGTCTAAGGCTCCTGTCAAATTGCAGCTGGGAACTAGGTGTGACACTTGAGAGGCAGCAGGTGACAACTTCCTATAGAGTTGTGATGGAGTCTCTTCTCAAGCTGCAGTGGGGCTGATCCTCTCTAATTGCAATGTGCAGGTTGGACCCGGTCTAGTTTCAATGTGCAGAAGGCTACACTCTATTTCTGGCATGGGGCTGCAGTCATATTGCAGTGAGGGTCCACACTATTTGTGGTGGGTCAGCTCTTCTACAGTCGTTTGTAGATTCTGTTCCTGTTTTTCCAGGGAGGGGGTGGGGCCCCTCTTTACTTCTGTTAGGTGGGCTTCTCTCTAGTTTTGGTATAGTGATCTTCTCAAATTGTGAGGGGTGTGACTCCTCTATGGTTGTGATGAGAAGGGGCTCTTTTTCTATTTGTGATGTGCAGGAAGTTACTTTCTAGTTGTGGCATGGGGGCCTCCTATTTAGTTGTGTTGTGGGGCTTCCTCTCTTTTTGTGGTAGAGAGCTCCTCTTGAATTGTGGCGGGGTAGGTTCCCCTAGGGACTCCTCTGGAGTTGCATCAGGGGGCTTGTGTCTTGTCTCAAGGTGCAAAGAGTAACTCGGTGTACCTCTCGAGTTGCTGTAGGGGAATCAGGCCTCATCTTGAGTTAAGGCAGGGATCTCAGGGTTCATCTCGAGTTGCAACAGGGGAGTCAGGTCTCCTCTCGAGTTGAGCAATGGTGGGGTTGGGGGGGGGAGCTCAGCTTTCTTCTCATATTGTAACAGGGAAGTCAGTCCTCCTCTTGAGTTGAGGTGGAGAACTCAGGTTTCCTCTCGAGTTGCAAGAGTGGATTCGGACCTCTTCTCTAGTTTCAAGGAGGAACTCGAGAGCTTCCTCTCGAGTTGCAGCAGGGGAGTCAGTCCTCCTCTGTAGTTGCAGCAGGGAACTCAGAGCTCCTTCGAGTGGCAGTGCATGACTCAGTTCCACTCGAGCCGTGGCGGGGAATTCAGGGTAACACTCGAGTTGGGGGGTACCCAGGGTTCCTCTCAACTTGTGGTGGGGGCTCCTCTCGAGTTGTCTTGGGTTGACTCATCTCTAGAAGTGATGTGCAGGGTGGCTCCTGTCTTGTTGCAATGGCAGGTGGCTACCCACTAGTTTTGGCATGGAACTTCTCTATCATTGGTCAACTGTGTAATTGTGGTGGATTCGATTCTTTCTAGTTGTAGTGTGCAAGCTCCTCTCTACTTGTGGTGTGAACTTCCTTTCTATTAGCAGCAGAGGGGCTCCTCTCAATGTGATATCGAGTGGTTTCATCTTGAGTTGTGGTGGAGGGCTCCTCTTGAGGTGTGGGGCTTTGTCCTCTTCGGTTTTTGTGTGGGTGGCTCTATGGGGATGTTCTTCTCTGGTTTTGAGGGTTTCATCACTAATATTACTGGGATTGCTTCTGTCTAGTTGTGAGGGACTCCACTCAGCTTAATTCAGGGAGCTCATCTCTATTTGTGGCAGAATGGTGTCTTTCTAGGTGCGATATCCTTAGGGACTTCACTCTCATTGTTTTGGGGAAATCCAGTTTAGTTTTGGCTGGGGAGCGGCTCTGTCATTTTGTCCAGGGGCCCCCTTTCTTGTTATAGCTTAGGGTTCCTGTCAAATTGCAGCGGGGACTTGGAGTGCCTCTTGAGTTGAAGCAGGTGACTTAGGTTTCCTTTAGAGTTCTGCTGGAACCTCCTCTTGTGCTGCAGTGTGGCAGATCCTCTCTACTAGCGATCTGCAGGCTGGTACCTGTGAGGTTGCAATCTGCAGAAGGCTACTCCCTAGTAGCTGCATGGGGTTCTGCTTTAATTGCAGTGAGGGTCCACTCTTTATTTGTAATGGATTGTCTCCTCATTCCTTTTATTCCAAACTTCTCTCTAGTTGTGGCACGGGGACTCCTCTTTAATTGTGGTATCTGGGCTCCTCTCTAAATGCAGTAGGATGCTCTTCTCAAATTGTGAGGGTGGTGACTCCTCTCTGTTTATTATGACAATGGGTGCTTTTTCTATTTCCAATGTGCCAGAGGCTACTCTCTAGTTGTGGCGGTGGTGGGGGCGGGGGGGGGGGATGTCCACTCTTTAGTTGTGGTATGCAGCTTCCTCTCTTTTTGTGGTAAAGTGTGCCTCTCAAATTGTGATGGGGTTGGCTCCTCTTGGAAATCCTCTGGAGTTGCATCAGGGGGCTTGGGGCTCATCTCTAGTGCAGTGGTGAACTCGGGGTTCCTCTTGAGTCGCTTCAGGTGAATTGGTCCTCAACTCGAGTTGAGGTGGGGAACTCAGGGTTCTTCTCAAGTTGCAGCAGGAAACTGGGTTCCTGCCAAGCTGCAGTGGGGATCTCGGGGTTCCTCTCAAGTTGCAACAGGGGAGCCAAGCCCCATCTCGAGTTGAGGCAGGGAACTACGGCTTCCTCTTGAGTTACAACTGGGGAGTCGGGGCTTCACTCGAGTTCCCTGGGGGAACTCAGTGTTCCTCTTGAGTTGCACCAGGGGAGTCAGGCCTCCCCTCGAGTTGCAGTGGGACAGGTCCTGTCTAGTAGTGATGTGCAGGCTTGCCCCTGTCTAGTTGCCATATGCAGGAGGCTACTCTCTAGTTGCAGCATAGATATCTACTCTAATTGCAGTGAGGGTCCACTCTATTTATGGACAGACGGCTCCTCTCTAGTTGTTGTTTGCAGACTACTTTCTAGTTGTGGTGGGGCGGGGGCGGGGCTGATCTTTAGTTGAGGTAGTTGGGCTCCTCTCTTGTTGCGGTACAGTGCTCTTCTCATATTGTGAGTGGGGTAACACCTCTCTGGTTGTGATGAGATGGGGTGCTTTTGCTATATTTGATATGAAGAAGGCTACTCTATAGTTGTGGCAACAGGGGTGGGCTACTATTACCTGTGGTATGGGGCTTCCTCTCTTATGGTGGTAGAGTGCGCCTCTTGAATCGTGGTGGGGTAGGCTCCTCTTGGGAATCCTCTGGAGTTGTATCTGGGGGCTTAGGGCTCATCTAGAGTTGAACAGGGAACTCGGGGTTCCTCTTGCCTTGCAGCAGGGGACTCAGAGCTCCTCTCTAGTTGCAGTGGGAACTCAGTGTTCCTCTTGAGTGGCAGCACATGACTCAGGGTTCCACTCGAGCCATGGTGGGGAACTCGTGTTCCTTTAGAGTTGTGGGCATACTCAGGGTTTCTCTCGACTTGCAGTGGGGCATCCTCTCGAATTGTCTTGGGGCGATTCATCTCTAAGAGAGATGTGCAGGTGGCTCCTGTCTTGTTGTGATAAGTGGCTCACTAATTTTGGAATGGGACTTCTCTATAATTGTCAGGATCAACTCTGTAGTTGTGGTGGGTTCAAATTTCTCTAGTGGTGGTGTGCAAGGTCCTGTCTACTTGTCATCACTATTAGCAGCAGAGGGGCACCTCTTGATGTGTGATGTCCAGTGGGCTCCTTTTGAGTTGTGATGGAGGGCTCCTCTCAAGGTCCGGAACTGTGTCCTTACTGGTTGGGGTGCAGGTGGCTCCAGGAAGGATGTCCTCTATAATTTTGGTGTTAGGGGTCCCTCACTAATATTAGTGGGATTATGTCTCTCTAGTTGTTAGGGACTCCTCTTGAATTACTTCAGGGAGCTCGTTTCTATTTGTGGCAGAAGGGCTTCTCTCTAGGTGGCTATCTTGGGTGTCTCCACTCTACTTTTCCAGGGGGAAATCCACTTCAGTTGTGGCCAGGGAGAGCCTCCTTACTTTTGTCCAGTGTCCTTTTTTTTTTTTTTTGTTACAGCCTAGGGCTCCTGTTAAATTGCAGCCGGGAACTCCTGGTGCCTCTTGAGTTGCACCAGCTGATTTGGGGTTCCTTTAGCATTGTGGTGGAGCCTACTCTTGAGCTGCAGTGGGCAGATCCTCTCCAGTAATGATGTGCAGGCTTGCCCCTATCTAGTTGCAATGTTCAGGGGGCTACTCTCTAATTTTGGCATGGGGCTCCACTCTGATTGCAAGGAGGGTCCACTCTTTATTTGTGGTGGCTCGTCTCCTCACTACTTGTTTTTTTCAGTCTCCTCTCTAGTTGTGGCACAGGGGCTCCTCTTTAGCTGTGGTAGTTGGCTTCCTCCCTAGTTGTGGTAGATGCTCTTCTCAAATTGTTAGCAGGGTGATTCCTCAGTGTTTGTGATGAGAAGTGGCACTTTTTCTAGTTGCAATGTGCAGGAAGCTACTTTCTAGTTGTGGAAGGGGGTGCCTCCTCTTTAGTTGTGGTATGGGCTTTCTCTCTTATTATGATAGATTGCTACTCTTGAATTGTGGCGAGGTTGACTACTCTTGGGAATCCTCTGGAGTTCCCTGAGGCGGCTTGGGCCTCATCTCGAGTCCCAGGAGGGGAATCGGGCCTCATCTCCAGATGAGGTGGGGAACTCGGGGTTCTTCTAGAGTTGCAGTGGGAAACTTGGATTTCCTCTCGAGTTGTGATGGGGATCCCAGGGTTCATCTCGAGTAGCCTCGTCTACTAATTGAGGTAGTCAAGCCTCCTCTGTAGTTGAGGCTGGAAAATCGGTTTTCTTCTCGAGTTGCAATAGGGGAGTTGGGCCTCTTCTCTAGTTGCAGTGGTGAATTCGAGATTCCTCTCAAGTTGCAGCATGGGAATTGGACCTCCTCCTGAGTTGCAGTGGGGGAACTCAGGGCTCCTCTCGAGTTGTGGTGGGAGACAAGGGGTTCCTCTTGAGGTTCAGTGCAGTACTCAGGGTTCCACTCTAGCTGAGGATGGGAACTTGGTGTTCCTCTTGAGTTTTGGGGGTACTCAAGTTTCCTCTCTACTTGTGGTGTGGCCTCCTCTCGAGTTGTCTTGGGCTGACTCATCTCTAGCAGGGATGTGAAGGGTGGCTTCTGTGAGTGGTGAGATTTGTCTCTGCTTGTGATGAGCAGGGGCGCTTTTTTCTAGTTGTGATGTGCATAAGGCTAGTCTGGTTGTGGTGGCGGGGAGGGGGGGGGTGCTCTTCTTTAGTTGTGCTATGGGGCTTCCTCTCTTGTTGCAGTAGAGTGCTCCTCTCGAATTGTGGTGGGGTAGGCTCCTCTTGTAAAACATATGGAGGTGTATCAGTGGGACTGGGGCTTGCCTTGAGTTGTGATGGGGAACTCAGTGATCCTCTGGAGTTGCTGCAGGAGAATCAGGTCTCCTCTTGAGTTATAGTAGAGAACCCGGGTTACCTCTCAAGATGAAACAGGGGAGTTGGGCCTCCTCTTGAGTTACAGTAGGGAACCCGGGTTCCCTCTCGAGTTGCAACAGGGGAGTTGGGCATCATCTGAAGTTGAGGGGGGGAACTTGGTGTTTCTCTCGAGTTGTGTTGGGAAAATTGGGGTTCCTCTAGAGTTGTGATGCAGATCTCAGGGTTCCTCTTGAGTTGCAACAGGGGAATTAGGTCAGGCCTCCTCTCAAGTTGAGTCTGGGAACTCGGGTTTCCTCTGGAGTTGCAAAATGGGAGTCAGGACTCTTCTTGAGTTGCAAGGGGAAACTCAGGTTCCTCTCAAGTTGCAGCAGGGGAGTTAGGCCTCCTCTCAAGTCGAGTTGAGATGGGGATTTGGGTTTCCTCTTGAGTTGCAACATGAGAGAAGGGCCTCCTCTTGAATTTAGGGGGGAAACCAGCATTCCTTTTGAGTTGCATCAGGGGACTCAGAGCTCCTCTTGAGTTGTAGCAGGAACTCAGCGTTGCTCTCAAGGTATGGCATGGGACTCAGGATTACTCTTGAGTCATGGCAGTGAACTCAGGGTTCCTCTCGAGTTGGGGGGTACTCAGGGTTTCTCTCGACTGCAGTGGGGCCACCTGTTGAGTTGTCTTAGGGCGACTTATCTCTAGCAAGGATATGCAGGGTGTCTCCTGTCTTGTTGCAATGTTGGGTGGCTGCTCACTACTTTTGACATGAGACTACACTAACGTTATGGCTGGGGCAAACTCTGTAGTAGCAGTGGTTTCAATTCTCTCTAGTGGTGGTGTGCAAGCTCCTCTCTCCTTGTGGTGTGAGGTTCGTCTGTATTAGAAGAAGAGGGGATCCTCTTGGCATGCAATGTCCAGCAGGTTCCTCTCAAGTTGTGGTGGAAGACTCCTCTCAAGGGGAGAGGCTGTGTCCTCTTTGATTGGGGTGTTCATGTCTCAGTAGGGGAGGTCCTCTCTGCTTTTGGTCTTATGGGTTCCTCACTTATATTCGTGGGATCACTGCTCTCTAGTTGTGAGGGTCTCCACTCGACCTCCTTCAGGGCGTTCATCTCCATCAGAGGCAGAAGGTCTTCTCTCTAGATGTGATATCCTGGAGGACACCTCTCAAGTTGTGCCTGGGGAATCCACTTCAGTTTTGGCCAGAGATCCCCTCCGTCATTTGTTCCAGTGACCCCTTTTCTTGTTACAGGCTAGGAATCCTATGAAATTGCAGTGGGGAACTCGAGGTGCCTCTTGAGTTGCAGCATATGACTCAGGGTTCCTTTAAAGTTGTCCTGGAGACACCTCTTGAGCTACAGTGTGGCAGATCCTCTCTAGTAGCCATGTGAAAGCTGGTCCCTGTCTAAATGCAATGTGTGGGAGGCTACTCACTAGTTGCAGCATGGGCTCCACTCTCATTGCAGTGGGGGTCTGCTCTTTATTTGCTGTGGGTGAGCTTATCTCTAGTTATCATTTGCAGCCACCTCGCTAGTTGTGGCAGGGCAACTCTTCTTTACCTGTGGTAGTTGGGCTTCTCTCTAGATGTGGTAGAGTGCTCTTCTCAAATCGGGAGGTGGGTGACTCCTCTATGGTTGTAATGAGAAGGGGCAATTTTTCTAGTTGCAAAGTGCAGGAAGCTACTGGTTATTTGTGGCAGGGTGGGCCTCCTGCCTAGTTGTGGTATGAGGCTTCCTCTCTGTTTGCGGTAAAGGGCTCCTCTGGAATTGTGGTGGGGTAGGATCCTCTTGAGTATCCTCTGCAGTTGCATCAGGGTCTTGGGGCTTGTGTCGAGTTAGGACGGGAAACTCAGGGTTGCTCTAGAGTTACTACAGGGTAACCAGGCCACATCTTGAATTGAGATGTGGAAACTCAGGGTTCTTCTCGAGTTGTGGTGGGAAACTCGGGGTTTCTCTCTAGTTGTAGTGGGGAAATCAGGGATCCTCTCGAGTTGCAACAGGTGAGTCAGGCCTCCTCTTGAGGTGCGAATGGGAACTCTGGATACCTCTAGAGTTGAAGCAGGGGAATTGGGTCTCATCTTGAGATAAGGTGGGAAATATGGGTTTCTTCTCGAGTTGTGGTGGGAAACTCAGGGTTCCTCTCGAATTGCGACGGGTATCTTGGGGAGCCTCTTGAGTTGGAAAAAAGGAGTCAAGCTTCCTTTCGAGTTTCGAGGTGGATCTCAGGATTCCTCTTGAATCGCTGCAGGTAAATCAGGCCTCATCTCGGGTTGAGAGGGAGAATCTCGTGGTTTTTCTCCAGTTGCAGCGGGAAGCTCGGGTTTACTCTCAAATTGCAATGAGCATCTCAGGGAACCTATCGAGTTGAATCAGGGAAGTTATGCCTCCTTTAGAGTTGTGAGGGGGAATTCGGGATTCCTCTTGCGTCACTGCAGGGCAATCAGGCCTCATCTCAAATTGAGGCAGGAAACTCGGGGTTTCCCTCGAGTTTCGATGGGTCTCTCAGGGTTCCTCTCAAGTTGCAACAGAGATGTCAGGGAACCTCTCAAATTGTTTCAGTGGAGTCCGGCCTCTTTCGATTTGTGAGGGGAAACTCAGGATTCCTCTCAAGTCACTGCAGAGGAATTGCCCCTCATCTCAATTTGGGTGGGAATCTTGGGTTTCCTCTCCAGTGGCGATGGGGATCTCAGGGTTCCTCTCAAATTGCAACAGGGGAGTCAGGCCTCCTCTCACGTTGAGGCATGGAACTGTGGTTTCCTCTTGAGTTTTAAAAGCATTGCCAAGCTTCCTTTCGAGTTGAGGCAGGGAACTAGCTTTTTTTCTCGAGTTGCAACAGGTGAGTCATTCATTCTATGTGTTTTGAGTGGAATTTTGGAGTTCCATTCAAATCACTTCCAATTTGCCTTAATTCATAGACCTAATATTCCAGGTTCCAAGGCAATATTGCTCTTCACAGCATCAGATCTTGCTTCTATCACCAGTCACATCCACAACAGGGTATTGTTTTTGCTTTGGCTCCATCCCTTCATTCTTTCTGGAGTTATTTCTCCTTTGATCTCCAGGAGCATATTGGGCACCTACTGACCTGGGGAGCTCCTCTTTCAGTGTCCTATCATTTTGCCTTTTCATACTGTTCATGGGGTTCTCAAGGCAAGAATACTTAAGTAGTTTGCCATTCCCTTCTCCAGTGGATCACATTCTGTCAGACTTCTCCACCTTGACCTGCCCGTCTTGGGTGGCCCCACATAGCATGGATTAGTTTCATTGAGTTAGACAAGGCTGTGTCCGTGTGATTAGACTTACTAATTTTCTGTGATTATGGTTTGTGTGTCTGCCCTCTGATGCCTCTCACAATGCCCATCTCTGTCAGAATTTTCCACAGTTTATTGTGATCCACACAGTCAAAGGCTTTGGCATAGTCAATAAAGCAGAAATAGATGTTTTTCTGGAATCCTTTTCCTTTTTCCATGATCCAGTGGATGTTGGCAATTTGATCTCTGGTTCCTCTGCCTTTTCTAAAATCAGCTTGAACATCTGGAAGTTCACGGTTCACGTACTGCTGAAGCCTGGCTTGGAGAATTTTGAGCATTACTTTACTAGTGTGTGAGATGAGTGCAATTGTGTGGTAGTTTGAGCATTCTTTGGCATTGCCTTTCTTTGGGATTGGAATGAAAACTGACCTTTTCCAGTCCTGTGGCCACTGCTGAGTTTTCCAAATTTGCTGGCATATTGAGTGTAGCACATTCACATCATTGACTGTGTGGATCACAATAAACTGTGGAAAATTCTGAAAGAGATGAGAATACCAGACCACCTGACCTGCATTTTGAGAAACCTATATGCAGGTCAGGAAGCAACAGTTAGAACAGGACATGGAACAACAGACTGGTTCTGAATAGGAAAAGGAGTACATCAAGGCTGTATATTGCCACCCTGCTTATTTAACTTATATGCAGAGTACATCATGAGAAATGCTGGGCTGGAGGAAGCACAAGCTGGAATCAAGATTTCCAGGAGAAATATCAATAACCTCAGATATGCAGATGACACCATCCTTATGGCATAAAGTGAAGAGGAACTAAAAAGCCTCTTGATGACAGTGAAAAAGGAGAGTGAAAAAGTTGGCTTAAAGCTCAACATTCAGAAAACTAAGATCATGGCATCTGGTTCCATCACTTCATGGGAAATAGATGGGGAAACAGTGGAAACAGTGTCAGACTTTTTTTTTTGGGGGGGGGGGTGCTCCAAAATCACTGCAGATGGTGATTGCAGCCATGAAATTAAAAGACTCTTACTCCTTGGAAGGAAAGTTGTGACCAACCTAGATAGCATATTCAAAGGCAGAGATATTACTTTGCTGACAAAGGTCCGTCTAGTCAAGGGTATGGTTTTTCCAGTGGTCATGTATGGATGTGAGAGTTGGACTGTGAAGAAAGCTGAGCGCCAAAGAATTGATGCTTTTGAACTGTGGTGTTGGAGAAGACTCTTGAGAGTCCCTTGGAGTTCAAGGAGGTCCAGTCAGTCCATTCTGAAGATCAGTCCTGGGTGTTCATTGGAAGGACTGATGATAAAGCTGAAACTTCAATACTTTGGCCACCTCATGTGAAGTGTTAACTCATTGGAAAAGACTGTGATGCTGGGAGGAATTGGGGGCGGGAGGAGAAGGGGAAGACAGAGGATTAGATGGCTGGATGGCATCACCGACTCGATGGACATGAGTTTGAGTGAACTCCAGGAGTTGGTGATGGACAGGGAGGCCTGGCATGCTGAAATTCATGGGGTCACAAACAGTTGGACACTACTGAGAGACTGAACTGAACTGAACTGATTCAAATCACTGCAGGGAATCAGATCTTATGTCGAGTTGAAGTGGAACTCAGTGTTCTTGCAACTTGCAGCAGGAAACAGGGGGTTCCTCTCAAGTTTTGATGGCTATCTTGGGATTCCTCTAAAGTGGCAACAGGGGAGTCAGGACTCCTGTCGAGTTGAGGTGGGGAACTCTTGGCTCCTCTCAAGTTGCACCAGGGGAATCGGGCCTCCTCTCAAGATGCAACAGAAACTCGCGGTTCCTCTCAAGTTGCAATCAGGATCTTCGGTTTTCTCTCAAGGTGCAATAGGGATATCGGGATTCCTCTTGAGTAGGAAATGGGAGTCAGGCCTCTTCTCGCATTACAACATGGAAATCCGATTACTTCTCGAGGTGTAAAAGGGGTGTCAGGCCTCTTATCGATTGAGGTGGGTCGGGGTTTCTTTCAAGTTGTGGCGGGAACCTCAGGGTTTGCTTCGAGTTGTGATGGGGAACTAGGGAAACCTCTTGAGTCAAAGCAGGGCATTTGGGCCTCATCTCAAGATGAGGTAGGGGAACATGGGGTTCTTCTCCCATTGCGGCTGGAAACTCGGGGTTTCTCTTGAGTTGCAATGGGTTCTCCTGGAACATTTTGACTTGCCAAAAGGGAGTGAAGTATCCTTTCGAGTAGCAAGGGGGAACTAGGGATTCCTCTCGCATCGCTGCAGGGTTTATTCGGACTCCTCTCGTGTTGAGGTGGGAAACTCGGGACTCCACTCGAGTTGCGACGGGGATTTTGGTGTTTGAGTTGTGACAGGGATCTCAGGGAACCTCTCGAGTTGCCTCAGAGGAGTAAGGTCTGCTTTCAAGTTGCCTAGGGGAACTTGGGATTCCTCTGGAGTCGCTGCCAGGGAATCAGGCTTCATCTCAAGTTGAGGTGGGAAACACAGTGTTCCTCTCCAGTTGCCATGGGGATCTTGGGGTTCCATCTGAGTTGCTGCAGGGGAATCAGGCCTTATCTCGAGTTGAGGGGGAACTCGGTGTCCTTTTGACTTGCGATGGGAAACACGGGGTTCCTCTCGAGTTGCGATTGGGATCTGTAGATAGCTTTCGAGTGGCAACAAGGGAGTCAGGACTCCTCTCGAGTTGAGGTGGGGAAGTCATGTTTCCTCTCGAGTTGCAGCAGGGGAGTTGGGCCTCCTCTCAAGTTGTAGCAGAGACTTGCTTCAGGGAGTTCAGCTTCGAGTTGCTTCAGGGAGGTCAGGCCTCCTTTCGTGTTTTGGAGGGAACTCAAGATTCTTTTTGAGTCCTGTAGATGAATCTGGCCTCATCTCGAGTTGAGGCAGTAACTCGGGGTTCTTCTCTAGTTGTGACGACCATCTCAGGGTTCCTCTCAAGTTGCAACAGGGATCTCAGGGACCCTCTTGAGTTGCCTGAGTGGAGTCAGACTTCCTTTTGAGTTTCAAGGGGAAACTTGGGGTTCCTCTCAAGTTGCTACAGGGGTTATCAGGCCTTATCCTTTGTTGAGGTGGGAAACTTGGTGTTCCTCTCAAGTTGTGATGGAGATCTTGGGGGTTTTCTCGAGTTGCAATGGGGATCTCAGAGAACCTCTCGAGTTGCCTTAGGGGAGTCAGGCCTCTTTTCTAGTTGCCTGGAGGCACTTGGGATTCCTCTGGAGTCTCTGCCGGGGAATCGGGCCTGATCTCAAGTTGTGGGAAACTCGGTGATCCTCTCCAGTTGCCACGGGGATCTTGGAGTCCCTGTGGAGTAGCAACAGGGGAGTCAGGACTCCTCTCGCATTGAGTCATGGATCTCTGATTTGCTTTCGTGTTGTAAAAGGGCTATTAGGCCTCATTTCCTATTGAGGTACAGAATATGACTCAGAGTTCCTTTAGAGTTGTGGTGGAGAGTCCTTTTGAGTTTCAGTGGGGCAAATCCTCTTGTAGCAAAGTTCAAGTGGTCCCTGTATAAGTGCAATGTGTGGTAGGCTTCTCTCTAGATGGGGCATGGGCTCCACTCTAATTACAGTCGTGATCTGCCCTTTATTTGCTGGGGTCAGCTCGTCTCTAGTTGTCATTTGCAGTCATCTCTATCACGACCCAGATAATCACGATGGTGTGATCACTGACCTAGAGCCAGACATCTTGGAATGTGAAGTCAAGTGGGCCTTAGAAAGCATCACTACGAACAAAGCTAGTGGAGGTGATGGAATTCCAGTGGAGCTCTTTCAAATCCTGAAAGATGGTACTAAAGTGTTGGGGGCTGGCGTGAGGCACTCCACCCATGGCAAAGGTCATGAGGAAGGAGGCTCGACATACGCAAAGGCGGGATCGAGCCTCAGGAGTCCCCCTGGAAATCCTCGAGCATCTACCCCCATAATCAGAGCCTGCCTACTTTACTACTTTGTGCTCTCACCTACACCTCTGGCTTTACGGGGGGCTGTCCCCCACCACCTCTTTCGGAGAAGGAGTTAACTTAGAACTCCAGTTAATAAAAACTCCTGGGCGTGATAGGAGTGTTTCAACCTACAAACTCCTCTGAAGGTTCTCTAGCCTGCCTGACAGGCTTGTCCGGCCACATGTGATTGCTCACAGCCTCCCAACTGTGAGAGGCACGAGATGCTTTAAACCTTCTAAAAACAGGTTCTTTAGAAAAGTTAGAAAATTATTAGTATAAGTATAATGGGCTGATTAGAAATTGTATTGGTGAAGGGTTTTTTCATTTGTTGAGCCAATGTTTGTTGCTAAGTCTCCATATCCCCTACCCTTACACACATTAATGAATATATAAAAGAAATAAGTATTAACCTTTGATATAAATCACGTTAGACCTTAGGCTAAGTAAATTCTTTCCTTAACTAAAACCCACTACACCCTCACCCTATAGGAATGTAACTTTATTTGGGTGGCGTCTGTTTTAAGAATAATCACCCCTGGAGAAATAAGTGTCCTGGTTGACTGACCGCTGTCACAAGGAGAGGGTCGTAAATTGTCAGCAGGCCCCCTGGCCAGAAGATGATGTAACACCCCTAAGACCTCTGTATACATTTGTATGAAGCACCTGACTTTGATAAAAGTCAGGACTGCTGACCCCGCGTGACTTTTGCATAACATCTCAGTGTATAAAAGTAGACCATGGAAAATAAAGAATTGGGATCAGTTCCTCGAAAGACTGGTCTCCCCATGTCTCTCTCTCGCTCTGGCTGAGTCTCCATCTGGAGCGTGGAACCCACCATGCTTACTAATTATGCCTGGGCTTCTAAGATCCGACCGGGGAGGCCTCAGTGTCTCTTCTCCTTCGGGAGAACGGAAGGACGCCTGTGGCCTACGTAAGTGGTACAAACTTCTTGTCTTGAAGTTTTATTGGTCCCCTGCATAAACCAAGCTACTCAGCCTCTTTTCTCCACTGAATTTTCCTACTGAGCTATCCTCATTCTATTACTCTTTATATCCTTAATTAACGTTTAATTAAGCAGTTGTTTCCTGACCCTCGCCTACGCCATCTCTCCTTCGAATACCCTGGATCAGCTGGGGCTGGACCCCGGCAGGTGGCGCCTGAGACAGGATACTCGAAGGTAAGCTCCCAGCAATTAGGGTCATCAGCCCTATTGCCCCCCCTTCTCGGAACAACTGGGTCATCAGCCCTCTTGTTCCCCCACGGAGCAGTTTGGGTCATCAGCCTACTGTTCCTCCCCCGGAACAATCTGGGTCATCAGCCCTATTGTTCTTCCAGTGTTCGGGATGGCTAGGACCCCACTCAAGGGTGCCGCGGACCCCCCTGTAGGATAGACAGGGCGAGAGGAGTGGGAAGTGTTGAAAGTGTTGAAGAGTTAGAGAGAAAAAACGGTTTCTAAAAAGGCTGACAAGAAAGGCCTGATCTTTTGATAGCTAAAAGCAAAATCGTCTATTATACTTAACTTTCTGACATGGTTAACACTGAAACTAAGAACGCCAACTGTTTATACAAGTAATCTTGAAACTGTTAAAGAGGCTACTGTTAATTTAGATACTTGGGTGAAGGTAAAAAGAAAAAAAACAACAACTAAAAACTTATCCTATAAATATGATTAAAAATGTTCTGGACCCCCGTCATGAGGCTGTGGGATAACCTATGGGAGAGGCTATAGCGGTGGATGGTAGTGGGTCTCCACCTTCTGCGCAGATCATATTTTCTGCCATTGACAAGGAAAAGGAGAGACTGTGCTCTGCCTCCCGAGGAGTGAGAGGGCTTACAGGACGCTGCGGCCGGGCGCCCTGGTGAGCCCCCTCTTCCTCTACACAAACCTTTAAAAATTTATCCAACAATTTCTGATTTAAGGCGACTACTCCACCTCCACTTTCACCTCCCAGGGCCTAAGAATTCCCCAGTTTACATCCAAAGCCTCCCAGAGCATTGCCTAAGGTTGAAAAAGATTAAAAGTTTTCTTTTAAACAAAGGAGCTTTTAAAGAATACACAATATACAGAGCCTGCTCCTTGCAAAAAACCCCCTCAGGGGGGCCTCACCCAAGCAAAAAAAAAAAAAAGAGAGAAAAAGAAAAAGAAAAAAGTGAAAAAGAAAAAAGGAAAGAAAATAGAGAAAGATCTAAAGATAAAAAAAGAACTAAAGAGTGAAAAGGAGAGAGGAACGGAGGAATAAGGAATCAGGGAACGCAGCAAGATAGAAAAAGGAAAAAAGGAAGTTAGAAAAAGAGATACATAAAAAAAGAGAGGGAGGGAGAGAGAGAGAAAGAAAGTAAGAAGGAAAAAGGGGGAATGAAAGAGGGAAACAGGAAGGAAATTATAGAAAATAAAAGAGAAAAAAAGAGAAAGGAAAGAAGATAGAGTGAGGGAAAGAAAACTTGAGAAAGATTTAGAGAAGAAGGAAAAAAAATCAGCAGAGGAGAGAGGAGAGGACTTACAGGACACTGTGGCCAGATGCCCTGGCGAGCTACCTCCCCCTCTGCGCAAACCTTTACAAAAACTTATCCACCACTTTCTGATTTGGGGCCATAGCCACCACCTCCGTTTGCGCCTTCCAGGGCCCAAGAGTTCCCCACTTTGCCCCCAAAACCTCTCAAAGTGTTGCCTAAGCCTGAAAAAGATAAAAAGTTTTTTAAACAGCGGAGCTTTTAAAACAGACTGCATGCACAATATGCAGAGCGTGCTCCTTGGAGAAAACCCCCTCAGGGGGGTCTCACCCAGGCTAAGAGAAAAACCGTAAGGGGATTTAGCAACAATATTAACCCTTGACAAGCCGGTTACTCCAATTCCAATGGGAGTGGCTGGCCCCCTACCTGAGGGCATTGTAGGACTTGTGCTAGGGTGTAGCTCGCTTTCTGAAAAAAAAAAAGAAAGAAAGAAAGAAAGAAAAAAAAAAGAGAGAGAGAAAAGAAAAATTTCGGTGGTGCATGGTGTAGTAGATTCTGATTATATTGAGAAATGAAAATTTTGACCTCACTGCCTACTAAAACTGTGCAAATTAATAAAGGTCAAAGAGTAACACAGTTTTTGCTTTTACCTTAGTATCAGACAGGAAAAAAACTTGACTTCTCAGGCTAGGAGCCACAGAGTATTTGGATTTAGTGATCTAGCCTTTTGGGTGCAGGAAATTACAGCTCCAAGGCCTTTAAAAGATCTTTTAATTCAAGAAAATAAAATGTCAGGGCTATTAGACACAAGAACAGACATCTCTTAACATTGCTGGAAAAAACTGGCCCAGTTCCTGGCCCCCGCATACTACTGAAAATGAGTTGGTGAGATTAGAGAAAGTGGTATGCAGGGTGGGAATGCTGTAGAAAAAAAGGTGAGGGAGAGTTTAAAACCTTGAGGAGTAGTGAGTTCCCCATTGCTGGAAGTATTCAAGCAAAGATTAGATGGTTGCTTGTCATCTAAAAGGCTATAGACCAGATTTAGGTTACAAAATGATAACTGGAAAAGCTTATAAAGATGTTGTACAACACCTCTTTACTTGCTTCTCATATTTAAGTCTGCCGAAAGTTTTAAAAACTGCCCCTTTGAAGCGGAGAGATTGTTTACTAACTTTAAATGATTTCCAAAAATTATTAGGGGACATTAATTGGATACGCCCACATTTAAAACTGACTACTGCAGATTTAAAGCCTTTGTTTGATTACTTAAAAAGCGATCCTAATTCCAGTTCTAAGCAAAAGTTGACTAAGACGACAGACGGCTCTTGTTAAAGTAGATGAGACTTTAAATGATCAGTTAATTAGGATTAATATTACCAAAAGATGAGGTTAAATTATTCTTGCCACAAAACACACACCTACAGGGTGCTTGTGACAAAAAGGCCCGTTGGTTCCATCTACCAGTGACCCCAAGAAAAATAGTTTTATCTTATCCCAGCTTGGTGGCACAATTAATTATAAAAGGAGGAAAAAAGAAGTGTGGAACTTTTTAGAAAAGAAGTAGCAAATATAGTAATTCCATTCAATAAGGATCAACTACAAGGCTTTTACAAAATAGTGATGATTGGCAAGTTGCCCTGATAGATTTCAGGGGTCAAATTTTGTTTCATTTGCCCTCAAGCCCCCATAGTAGTTAAAAGCTCAAAAATGTTAGATTGGAAGTTTGAGGATACCTGTGAAACTTTCCAACCCTATGTAGTTCCTACACTCCCCTTTACCCTATGGGGGAGGGACGTGCTGTCTCAAATAGGAGATACTCAGAGAAGGGTTTTCTCAATTTCTTAGTTATCAACAGACAGTACAATTAACAATACTATATATATTATTATAAATACATAATATAAATATATTTGCCTAATTGCAGTTTGCCTAATTAGATATGGGTATAAATAAAATATAATAAAGGTATACATAATTCTATTTATAGATCTATACTTAATTAATTTGTATATAATTAATATGTATACTATATATGCATATTATATATATACTATATAATTAAATATATATTGTAGTGATATAATGTGTGTGTGGCTGATATTAATTGGTATGGATTGATGCTGTGATGATATATGTTCTATATACTGTATAATTATATATGTGTGACATGTATTATTACAGTATATTGGTTTGTGTTGGTTGGTATTAGCTGTGTATGTGTTGTATTGCTGTAATATATATTAATTAACATATTATAAAGATTAATTCAAGTATATTGATTTATATATATTATATGTCAATAAGTTTATACTTGTTGCCATATATAAATACATTTTGCATTTAGGCATATCTGTATACCAAAATGAGGTAAGGATTTTATACATTTATTATTTAAATTTATAGAGACCTAAACTAAACATTAGACCTAAATTAACATATCCCTAAATTTATGTTGCTAAAATGTAAATTTTAAAAATTTAAAAAATTAAATTGACAACTGCTTGACAATTCTTTTACCATAAAACCCCCATAGGTGTAATTGAGATAGCCAGACAAAAAATTGGTTTTATGGCAAAACGGCCCCCTAGAGTGGGTCCATCTTCCCGCTCAAACTAAAAAAGTAGCGGCTTCTTATCCAGAATTGATAGCTACTTTGATATTAAAAGAAAAAAGCGGAACATTAAATTATTTGGTAAAGAGACACCAGAAATTGTAATTCCATATAATAAGAAACAACTTGATGCTCTTCTAATGTTTGAAAATTGGCAGATTGCTATAGGAAACTATTTTCGTCAAATTTTTGCATCATTTACCTTCACATGTTTTGTTGAATTTTATATCCAGACATCCAGTTATTTTTCCTGTCAGATGTAAACAATCTCCTATTCCAAATGCTCAGATAATTTTTACTGACGGGTCAGCAAATGGTAAAGCCTCCATAGTCACTAAAAATCACCAAAAGGTTTTAGAAACACGGGAAACTTCAGCTCAAAGAGCTGAGATAACAACAGTCATAGAGGCTTTTGCTATGTTTGCAGATGAGGAATTTAACCTTTATTCTGATTCTCAGTATATTGTCAGGTTGTTTCCACACATTGAAACTGCGGTTTTGCCTGAAAATAAAACTACCATATTTCATTTGTTAAGTAATTTACAGCAACAAATTTGGAAAAGAAATAAAATATTTTTTATTGGACACATTCGGGCTCATTCCAGATTGCCCGGCCCTTTAAATGCCTTTAATGACTTGGCTGACTTGTTAACCAGAAATACAGTGGCTACGGCGATTGAGGAAGCCAGAGCCTCCCACTTACTTCATCATCAAAATGCTACTGCTTTAAGATATCAATTCCAAATTCCCAGAGAAACTTCTAGGGAGATTGTGTGCTCTTGCTTACACTGCCCCACTGTTTATAATAGTTTACCTATGGGAGTTAATCCTCGCGGTCTCAAACCTAACGTACTCTGGCAAATGGATGTAACTCACGTCTCTTCATTTGGAAAACTTTCCTTTGTTCATGTAACTGTAGATACCTTTTCTCATGTTATTATTGCAACTGCTCGTACCGGAGAGGCAGTTAAAGATGTGATACAATATCTCTTTACTTGTTTTTCATATTTGGGCCTGCCAAAAGCTCTGAAAAACTGACAACGCTCCTGCTTACACTTCTAAGTCTTTTCAGAAATTTTGTATAAAGTTTCAAATTAAACATAATACTGTCATCCCTTATAATGCCCAGAGACAGGCCATTGTTGAAAGAGCGCATCAAATATTAAAAATCCAAATTCAAAAACTAAAAGAAGGGGAGTTTAAGTATAGCTCTCCCCATCAAATCTCCCCATCAAACATGCTCTTTTCGTAATAAATATTCTAAATACTGATCTGGCTGGAACTACTGCAATGCTTCGTCATTGGTGCCTAGAGCAATTAAATGCAAAACCATCAGTCAAATGGAAGGACCTCTTCTCAGGACAATGGGAGCGTCCTGACCCATTATTAACTAGCGGTCGAGGATGTGCTTGTATTTTTCTACAGGACGCAGATTCACCAATTTGGGTTCCAGACAGGCCAGGTTCGTGGCGCGCATTCGCTCGCCCCGCCCACCAGGCAGCTCTCGCCTCCGCACCTCCAGCCTCGCCCTGCACCCTCCTCGCTGCACCCCATGACCTAGAGCAAAGAAGTTTGTGCAGCAAGTGAGGGCCAGAGAGGAGAGCGCACCCGCAAAGTGCCATCCAGACCAGCGCGGCGCCCGCCAGCAGGGGAGACAAGATAAACATCGAGATCCCAGCGAGACTGACAGGGCTGCTGCAGCGTGAACTCCAACCAAAAAATAATTCTACTTATTCTGTTTTAGCTTGTCTACCCTTGCCTTATGTTTTTCTTTTTACTAATGACTCCAAGAAACTCAATACACGTATGAATTATTCAGGTGGACCTAACGTGGTAACTTGTGAACAATGTATGCTTTCATCTTGTTTAAACCCTCAATGTAATGTTTGCTCCTTTGTGGTGTTACAACGCCCATCCTATCTTATGGTGCCTATATGATAGCTATGGTCTTGCTGTGTTACAACAACTGCAGGATTTAATGCGATCGCGAAGGTTTGTGGGCCTACTTATTTTAGGAATATCAGCTTTAATAGCAGCAATTAGTTCTGTTACTGCGGCAGCAATATCATTGACTCAACAAGTGCATACTGCCCAATATGTTGATACCATGTCTAAAAATGTTTCTTTAACTCTAGCAATTCAGGAAGCTATAGATAGGAAATTAGAGATGAGAGTAGACGCCTTAGAAGAAGCAATTATGCATATTGGGACTGAGTTACAGGCTTTAAACGTGAAGATGGCTTTGACATGCCACGCTGATTACAGGTGGATATGCGTGACATCTTTGAAGGTAAACGAGACAGATTATGAATGGGAAAAGATTAAAAATCATATCTCAGGTGTTTGAAATAGTTCTGATATTGGCCTGGACTTAGGGAAACTTCATAATCAAATACAGACCTTGGAACACTCTCGACTGGATTTTACTGCCGCTGGAGCAGCTAATGACTATTTTCATACCTTCTCTAACTTTATTTCTGGAAAAAATATTCTGTCTAATATACCTAGTTATGCTGTCGTTGGTGCTCAAATCCTACTTCTCATAAACATTCTTCCTTGTATTGTCAGGATTCTTCGGCAGAGCATTCGGAAGCTCACGACTGAGCTGCATCTGGCTGTTTTAAGAAATAAAAAAGGGGGAGATGTTGGGGGCCGGCGTGAGGCACTCTGCCCATGGCAAAGGTCATGAGGAAGGAGGCTAGACATACGCAAAGGCGCGGGATCGAGCCTCAGGAGTCCCCCTGGAAATCCTCGAGCATCTACCCCCATAATCAGAGCCTGCCTACTTTACTACTTTGTGCTCTCACCTACACCTCTGGCTTTATGGGGGGCTGTCCCCCACCACCTCTTTCGGAGAAGGAGTTAACTTAGAACTCCAGTTAATAAAAACTCCTGGGCGTGATAGGAGTGTTTCAACCTACAAACTCCTCTGAAGGTTCTCTAGCCTGCCTGACAGGCTTGTCCGGCCACATGTGATTGCTCACAGCCTCCCAACTGTGAGAGGCACGAGATGCTTTAAACCTTCTAAAAACAGGTTCTTTAGAAAAGTTAGAAAATTATTAGTATAAGTATAATGGGCTGATTAGAAATTGTATTGGTGAAGGGTTTTTTCATTTGTTGAGCCAATGTTTGTTGCTAAGTCTCCATATCCCCTACCCTTACACACATTAATGAATATATAAAAGAAATAAGTATTAACCTTTGATATAAATCACGTTAGACCTTAGGCTAAGTAAATTCTTTCCTTAACTAAAACCCACTACACCCTCACCCTATAGGAATGTAACTTTATTTGGGTGGCGTCTGTTTTAAGAATAATCACCCCTGGAGAAATAAGTGTCCTGGTTGACTGACCGCTGTCACAAGGAGAGGGTCGTAAATTGTCAGCAGGCCCCCCGGCCAGAAGATGATGTAACACCCCTAAGACCTCTGTATACTTTTGTATGAAGCACCTGACTTTGATAAAAGTCAGGACTGCTGACCCCGCGTGACTTTTGCATAACATCTCAGTGTATAAAAGTAGACCATGGAAAATAAAGAATTGGGATCAGTTCCTCAAAAGACTGGTCTCCCCATGTCTCTCTCTCGCTCTGGCTGAGTCTCCATCTGGAGCACAGAACCCACCATGCTTACTAATTATGCCTGGGCTTCTAAGATCCGACCGGGGAGGCCTCAGTGTCTCTTCTCCTTTGGGAGAACGGAAGGATGCCTGTGGCCTACGTAAGTGGTGCAAGCTTCTTGTCTTGAAGTTTTATTGGTCCCCTGCGTAAACCAAGCTACTCAGCCTCTTTTCTCCACTGAATTTTCCTACTGAGCTATCCTCATTCTATTACTCTTTATATCCTTAATTAACGTTTAATTAAGCAGTTGTTTCCTGACCCTCACCTACGCCGTCTCTCCTTTGAATACCCTGGATCAGCTGGGGCTGGACTCCGGCACTAAAGTGCTGCACTCAGTATGCCAGCACATTTGGAAAACTCAGCTGTGGCCACAGGACTGGAAAAAGTCAGTTTTCATTCCAATCCCAAAGAAAGGCAATGCCAAAGAATGCTCAAACTACCACACAATTGCACTCATCTCACACAGTAGTAAAGTAATGCTCAAAATTCTCCAAGCCAGGCTTTAGCAATATGTGAACTGTGAACTTCCTGATGTTCAAGCTGGTTTTAGAAAAGGCAGAGGAACCAGAGATCAAATTGCCAACATCCACTGGATCATGGAAAAAGCAAGAGCATTCCATAAAAAACATCTATTTCTGCTTTATTGACTATGCCAAAGCCTTTGACTGTATGAATCACAATAAACTGTGGGAAATTCTGAAAGAGATGGGAATACCAGACCACCTTATCTACCTCTTGAGAAATTTGTATGCAGGTCAGGTAGCAACAGTTAGAACTGGACATGGAACAACAGACTGGCTCAAAATAGGGAAAGGAGTACATCAAGGCTGTATATTGTCACCCTGTTTATTTAACTTATATGCAGAGTACATCATGAAAAATGCTGGATTGGAAGAAGCACAAGCTGGAATCAAGATTTCCAGGAGAAATATCAATAACCTCAGATATGCAGATGACACCACCCTATGGCAGAAAGTGAAGAGGAACTAAAATGCCTCTTGATGAAAATGAAAGAGGAGAGTGAAAAAGTTGGCTTAAAGCTCAACTTTCAGAAAATGAAGATCATGGCATTTGGTCCCATCACTTCATGGGAAATAGATGGGGAAACAGTGGAAACAGTGTCAGACTTTATTTTTCTGGGCTCCAAAATCACTACAGATGGTGACTGCAGCCATGAAATTAAAAGCTGCTTACTCCTTGGAAGGAAAGTTATGACCAACCTAGATAGCATATGCAAAAGCAGAGACATTACTTTGCTGACAAAGGTCCATCTACTCAAGGCTATGGTTTTTCCTGTGGTTATGTATGGATGTGAGAGTTGGACTGTGAAGAGGACTGAGTGCCGAAGAACTGATGCTTTTGAACTGTGATGTTGCAGAAGACTCTTGAGAGTCCCTTGGACTTCAAGGAGATCCAACCAGTCCATTCTAAAGGAGATCATCCCTGGGATTTCTTTGGAAGGAATGATGCTGAAGCTGAAACTCCAATACTTTGGCCACCTCATGCGAAGAGTTGACTCATTGGAAAAGACTCTGATGCTGGGAGGGATTGGGGGCAGGAGGAGAAGGGGACGACAGAGGATGAGATGGCTGGATGGCATTGCTGACTCGATGGACGTGAGTCTGAGTGAACTCTGGGAGTTGGTGAGGGACAGGGAGGCCTGGCGTGTGGCAATTCATGGGGTCGCAAAGAGTCGGACACGACTGAGCGACTGAACTGAACTGAACTAAGGTTGTGGCATGGGAACTCCTCTTTAATTGTGGTAGTTGGCTCCTCTCTAGATGAGGTAGAGACCTCTTCTCAAATTGGGAGGTGGGTGAACCCTCTATGATTGTAATGAGAAGGGGAAGTTTTTATAGTTGTGAAGTGCAGGAAGCTACTGTCTATTTGTGGTGGAAGTTGTGGGGGTGGGGGGCTCCTGCTTAGTTGTGGCATAAGGCCTCCTCTCTTGTCATAGTAGAGGGCTCTTCTCCAATTGCGGTGGGGCAGGTTCCTCTTGGGAAACCTCTGCCGTTGCATCAGGGCCTTGGGGCCTGTGTCCAGTTGGGATGGAGAACTCAGGGTTGCTCTCCAATCACTGCAGGGGAATCCGGCAACAACTTGAATTGAGGTGGAGATCTCTGGGGTCTTCTCGAGTTGTGGCCGGAAACTCGGTGTTTCTGTCGAGTTGTGACTGGGAACTTGGTAATTCTCTCGAGTTGCAATTAGTGAGACAGGCCTCTTCTTGAGATTCGAGGGGGAAGTCAGGATTCCTCTCAAGTGGAAGCATGGGAATCGGCCCTTATCTCGAGATGATGTAGAGAACATGGTGTTTTTCTCGAGTTGTGATGGGTATCTCGGGGCAAGACCTTGGGTTGAAAAAGGGAGTCAAACCACCTTTCGAGTTGCGTGGGGGGACTTGTGATTCATCACGAGTCACTGCAGGGGAATCGGGCCTCAATTTGTATTGGGGGAGGGGCGGTGAAACTCGGAGTTCCTCTTGAGTTGTGATGGCTATCTCAAGGTTCCTCTCAAGTTGTGATGAGGATCTCAAGGAACCTTGCGAATTCTCTCAGGGGAGTCAGGCTTACTTTCGAGTTGCAAGGGGAAAGTCACGATTCCTCTCAAGTCGCTGTAGGTGAATCAGGTGTCATCTTGAGCTGAGGCGGGAACCTCGGGGTTCCTCCCCAGTTGTGACAGGGATCTTGGGGTTCCTCTCAAGCTGCAACAGGGGAGTCAGGACTCTTCTCACATTGAGGCATGGGACTCCGATTTCCTCTCGAGTTGTAAAAGGGGTGTCAGGCCTCCTGTCGAGTTGCAGAGTGGAACTCAGGATTTTTCTTGAGTTGCCACAGGGGAGTCAGACCTCTCTTCGTGTTGTGAGGGGAAACTCGGGGTTCCATTCGAGTCACTGCAGGGGAGTCAGGCCTTACTTGTCTCGAGTTGAGGGGTAACTAGTTGTCCTTTCACCTTGTGGCTGGAAACTCATGGTTCCTCTTGAGTTGAGATGGGGATCTGAAGATACCTCTCGAGTGGCAACAGGGAAGTCAGGACTCCTCTTGAGTTTAGGTGAGGGACCTGTGTTTCCTCTTGAATTGCAGCATGGGAGTCAAGCCTTCTCTTGAGTTGCAGCAGAATCTCAGAGTTCTCTAGTTGTTCCTGGAAACACAGGGTTTACTGGAGAGTTGTCAAGGGGACTCAGAGCTCCTCTCCAGGTGCAGCAAGAAATCAGTGTTCCTCTGCTTTTGCAACACTCGATGCAGGATTCCACTGGAGTAATGGTGTGGATGTCAGGGTTCTTCTCAAACTAGGTTGGTACTCAGGGTTTCTGTCGACTTGTGGTGGGGCCTCCTGTTGAGTTCTCTTGGGGCAATTTTTCTCTAGCAGGGATGTGCAGGGTGGCTCCTGTCTTGTTGCAGTGACAGGCGGCTGCTCAATAGTTTTGACAAGGAACTACTCTATCATTGTGGTTGCAGTCAACTCAGAGTTGGGGGAGTTTCAAGTCTTTCTACTGGTGGTGTGCAAGCTTCTCTCTGCTTGTGGTATGAGGTTCGTCTGTATTAGCAGAAGAGGGGAGTCTCTCTGCGTGTAATGTCCAGTGGGCTCCTCTAAAGTTGTGGAGGGCTCCTCTTGAGGGGTGAGGCTGTGTCCTCTCTGGTTGGGGTGTGTGTGTCTCCATTGTGGAGGTCCTCTAGGCTTTTGGCACTATGGGTCCTCACTCCTATTCATGGGATTGCTGCTCTGTAGTTGTGAGGGCTTCCACTCGACTTCCTTCAGGGAGTTTGTCTCCATTGGAGGCAGAAAGTCTTCTGTCTAGGTGTAATATCCTGGTGAATACCTCTCTAGTTGTGCCTGGGGAATCCACTTCAGCTTTGGACAGAGAGGCCCTCCATCATTTGGTGTGGTGGCCCCTTTCCTTGTTCCAGCCTAGGGATCCTGTGAAATTGCAGTGGGGAATTTGGAGTACCTCTTGAGTTGCAGCATATTACTTTGGGTTCCTTTAAAGTTGTGGTTCAGACTCCTCTTGAGCTTCAGTGAGGCAGATCCTCTCTTGTAGCTATCTTCAAGTGGCCACTGTCTAAATTCAAGGTGCGAAGGCTACTCTAGATGCATCATTGTCTCCCCTATAATTGCAGTGGGAGTTCACTCTTTATTTGCTGTGGGTAGGCTCATCTCTAATTGTGGTTTTCAGCCACCTCGCTAGTTGTGGCAGGGGAAATCCTCTTTAATTGTGGTAGTTGGGCTCCTCTCTAGATGTGGTAGATTGCTCTTCTCAAATTGGGAGGTGACTGACTCCTCTATGGTTGTAATGAGAAGCAGTGCTTTTTCTGGTAGTGAAGTACAGGAAGCTACTGTCTCTTTGTGGCAGGGCAGGCCTCTTGCTTAGTTGTGGTATGGTGCTACCTCTCTGGTTGAGGTCGAGGGCTCTTCTCAAATTGGGGTCTGGTAGGCTCCTCTTGGGAATCCTCAGCAGTTGCATCTGGGTCTTGGGGCTCGTGTCGAGATGGGACGAGGAACTCGGGGTTCCTGTCGAGTCACTGCAGGGGAATCGGGCCACATCTCAAATTGAGGCAGGGAACACATATGCGGTTCTCCTCGAATTGTGGTGGGAAACTCGGGGTTTCTCTTGAGTTGCGATGTGCAATTCAGGGATTCTCTCGAGTTGTGGCGAGTATCTTGGCGACCTCTAGAGTTTCAACAAGGGAGTCAGACCTCCTTTCGTTTTATGACTGGAAACTCGTGATTCCTCTAGAGTAGAAGCAGGGGAATTGGGCCTCATCTCGAGATGTGGTGGGGAACATGGAGTTCTTCTTGAATTAAGGCACGAAACTCGGGGTTTCTCTCAAATTGTGATGTGAATTTGGGGGAATCTCTCATGTTGAAAAAAGGAAGTCAAACCTCATTTCAAGTTGTGATGGGGAACTCGGGATTGCTCTAGAGTCTCTGCAGGGGAGTTGGGCCTCATCTCAGGTTGAGGTGGGATCTCATGGTTTTTCTCGAGTTGTGGTAGAAAATTCAGTATTCCTCTCGAGTTGCAAAGGGAACCTCAGGGAACCTCTCAAATTGCCTCAGGGAAGTGAGGCCTCCTTTCCAGTTGCATGGGTGAACTCGGGATTCCTCTCGAGTTGCAATGGACATCTTGGTGTTCCTCTCAAGTTGAGACGAGGATCTCAGGGAACCTCTCCATTTGCCTCAGGGGAGTCAGGTCTCCTTTGAGTTGAGAAGCAGAACTCAGGATTCTTCTCAAGTTGAAACAGGGGAATTGGGCCTCATCTCAGTTTGAGGAGGGATCTCATGGTTTTTCTTGAGTTGTGGCGGTAAGCTCGGGATTCCTTTCAAGTTGCAATGGGGATCTCAGGGAACCTTTTGAGTTGCCTCAGGGGAGTCAGTTGCGAGGGGGAACTCGGTGTTTGTCTCCAGTTACGATAGGGATCTCGAGGCTCCTATAGAGCTTCAACAGGGGAGTCATGCCTTGTCTCGTGTTGAGGTATGGGACTCCACTTTCCTCTCAAGTTGTAAAAGGGGTGTCAGGCCTCCTGTCGAGTTCAGGAGGGGAACTTGGGCTTTTTCAAGAGGTGCAACAGGAGAGTCAGACCTCCCTCTGTGTTGTGAGGGGAAACTCGGGGTTCCATTCGAGTCGCTGAATGGCAATCTGGCTGTATCTCTAGTTGAGGGGGAATTTGGTGTCCTTTCGACTTGCGGCAGGAACTGCGGGGTTCCTCTTGGGTTTCAATAGCTGAGACAGGCCTCCTCTTGAGGTGCGAGGGGAAAGCTGGGATCGCTCTCTAGTTGAAGCAGGGACATCAGCCCTCATCTCCAGATGAGGTGGGGAACATGGTGCACTTACAACTTGAGCAGGATCTTAGGGTTCCTTTCCAGTTGTGACAGGTATCTTGGGGAACCTCTGATGTTGCATAAAGGGAGTCAAGCTGCCTTTTGAGTTGCAAGGGGATATGCGGGACTGTTCTCCAGTCACTGCAGGGTAACCGGGCCTCATCTCGCGCTAAGGGGGGAATCTCGTGGTGTTCCTCGAATTGCAGTGGGAAGTTTGGTGTTCCTCTCGAGTTGAGACGGGGACCTCAGGGAACCTCTTGTGTTGCCTCAGGGAAGTCAGGCCTCCTTTCAAGTTGTGAGGGGAACCTCAGGATTCCTTTTGAATCACTGCAGGGGAATAGGGCCTCATCTCGAGTAGATGCAGGAAACTCAAGATTCCTCTCCAAGTGTGACAGGGATCTCGGGGTTCCTATCGAGTTTCAACAGGGGAGTCAGGCCTCATCTTGTGTTGATGCATGGAACTTCTCTTTCTTCTATAGTTGTAATAGGGGTGTCAGGCCTCCTGTCGAGTTGAGGTGGGGAACCAGGTTATTTCTAGAGATGCAACAGGGGATTCAGACCTCCCTTCGTGTTTTGAGGGCAAACTCGGGATTCCATTTGAGTCTCTGCAGTGGAATCAAGCCTTATCTCGAGTTGAAGGGGACATTGGTGTCCTTTCCACCTCCAGCAGGAACCTTGGCATTCCTCTTGAAGTGCAAATGGTGAGACAGGCCTCCTCCTGAGTCTGAGGGGAATGTCAGGATTCCTCTTGAGTTGAAGCTGGGGAATCGGCCTTCATCTCCAAATGAGGTGGGAAACACGGCGCTCTTCTTGAGTTGTGGCGGGAAACTCAAGTTTCCTCTCGAGTTGTGATAGGTACTTTGGAGTTGCATAAAGGAAGTCAAGTTTCCTTTTGAGTTGTGAGGGAACTCGGGATTGCTCTCAAGTCACTGCAGGGGAATCAGGCCTCATCTTGCATTGAGAGGGGAATCTCACTGTTTTTCTCAAGTTGCAGTGGGAAGATTTGGGTTCCTCTTGAGTTGTGACAGAGACCTCTGGGAACCTTTCATGTTGCCTCAGGGAATTCAGAACTCCTTTCAATTTATGAGGGGCACCTTGGGATTCCTCTCGAGTCGATGAAGGGGAATAGATCCTCATCTCGAGTTGAGCCAACAAACTCAGGGTTCCTCTTCAGTTTCAACGGGGATTTAGAGGTTCCAATCAATTTCAACAGGGGAGTCAGGCCTTATCTCATTTTGAGGCATGGAACTCCACTTTCCTCCCAAGTTGTAAAAGGGGTGTCAGGCCTCTTGTCGAATTCAGGCAGGGAACTTGTGCTTTTTCTAGACATGCAACAGGGGAGTCAGACCTCCCTTCATGTTGTGAGGGGATACTCAGGGTTCCATTCCAGTCAGTTCAAGGGAATCAGGCCTTATATTGAGTTGAGGAGGACCTCAGTGTCCTTTCGACCTTCAGCAGGAAATGCGGGGTCCCTCTCGAGTTTCAACAGGTGAGACAGGTCTCTTGTTGAGTTGGGAGGGGAACGTCAGGATTACTCTCTAGTCAAAGCAGGGGAATCGGCCCTCATATCTAGATTAGATGGGGAACACGGGTCTCGAGTTGTGGTGGTGAACTCGGGGTTCCTCTAGAGTTGCAATGGGTATCTCGGTGAACCTCTTGAGTTGCATAAAGGGAGTCAAGCCTCCTTTCGAGTTTCGAGAGGAAACTCAGAATTGCTCTTGAGGTGCTGCAGGGATAAAAGGGCCTCATTTCGGGTTGAGGAGGGAATCTCATGGTTTTTCTTGAGTTGAGGTGGGAAGCTTGGGGTTCTTTTTGAGTTGTGACGGGGACCTCAGGGAAGCTCTGTGTTGCCTAAGGGAAGTCAAGTACCTTTCGAGTTGTGAGGGGGAGCCCAGGATTGCGCTCTAGTCACTGCAGGAGAATTGGGCCTTGTCTCACATTGAGGGCGGAATCTTTTGGTGTTTCTTGAGTTGTGGCGGGAAGCTTTGGTTTCCTTTTGACTTGCTACCAGGACCTCAGGGAACCTCTCATGTTGCCTCAGAGAAGTCAGACCTGTGTTCAAGTTTCCAGGGGCACCTCGGGATTCCTTTCATTGAGCTGCAGGGGAATAGGGCCTCATCTTGAGCTGAGGCTGGAATCTCAGGGTCCCTCTCCAGTAGTGACAGGGATCTCAGGGTACCTATTGATTTTCAACAGGGGCATCAGGACACGTTTCCTTTTGAGGCATGAAACTCTGCTTTCCTCTCAAGTTGTAAAAGGGGTGCCAGGCTTCCTGTAGAGTTCAGGCTGGGAACTTATCCTTTTTATAGAGGTGCAACAGGGGATTCAGACCTCTGCATGTTGTGAGGGGATACTCGGGGTTCCATGCGAGTCGGTGCAGGGGAATTAGGCCTTATCCCGAGCTGAGG